>NW_006293949.1:449667-450680 GCF_000327345.1 Myotis davidii
ACAGAACCTAGACACAGAACCTAGAGACAGAACCTGGCTGGAGAACCTGGAGAACCTGGCTGGAGAACCTAGCAAGAGAACATGGACACAGAACCTGGCTAGAGATCCTGACCAGAACTTGGCTAGAGATCCTGGCTAGGCTGCTGATCAACTGAACGCTGTCTCTGTGTCATTCCTTCTTCGCCGACTCCGTCCACACCTTTGGGGACTCCTGGACCTGCTGGGGTTGGACCCCAGTAACTTTTGATCTCACCTTTTATTTCTTTTTTGACCCAGTCATTTTTAGTAGTATGCTGTTTAATCTCCACATGTTTATTGGTTTCTTTACTTCCCTTTTGCAATTGATTTGTAATTTCAAAGCATTGTGGTCAGAGAATATGCTTGCTATAATTTAAATCTTCTTGAATTTGTTGAAGGTAGTTTTGTGACCCAAAATATGGTCTATCCTTGAGAATGTTCCATGTGCACTGGAGAAGAGTGTATAATATGATGTTCTGGGATGAAAGGTTCTGTAAATGTCAGTTATGTCCATTTAATTTGGATGATCTGTCTAGAGCTGTCAATGGAGTATTAAGGTCCCCAACTATGGTTGTGTTTTGGTCTGTTTCTCTCTTTAGTTCTGTTAAGTAGTTACTTTATATATTTTGGTGCTCCCTGATTAGGTGCATATATATTGAGAAGTATTATGTCTTCTTGATGTAGTGTCCAATCATATGGTTTTTATCCTTTTTAAAATGTGCATTATGTTTATTAATTTTCAGATATTTACCAACCTTTCATCTCCAGAAAAAGTCCACTTGATCATGGTGTATGATCTTTATGTATTGTTAATATTTTGTTCAGTATTTTAGCATCTATGTTCATCAGGGATATCTTATATAATAAAAGGCTAATATGCAAATCAACCAGATGTCATAATGACCGTCGCTATGATGCGCACTGACCACCAGGGGGCAGACGCTCAACGCAGGAGCTGACCCCTGGTGGTGTGCACCGCTCAGCCAGAAGCCAGA
>NW_006293949.1:450779-451379 GCF_000327345.1 Myotis davidii
GTTTGTGCAAGAAGCGGGCGACAGCAGGATGTTTCCGACAGCATTCGCCATCCCTGGAGGTCCTCTTCGTCTGGAGTGCCCCCCCCCGCACGAAATTTCGTGCACCAGGCCTCTAGTTAGTCTATAATTTTCTTTCTTTGTCATATCTATCTTGTTTTGGAATTAGGATAATGCTGGCCTTATATAATGAGCTTGGGAACCTTCCCTCCTCTTGAATTTTGGGGAATAGTTTGACTGTTTTACCTAGTATGACTTTAAGTTCTTTGTTCCCAGTGCCTATCATGGTTCCTGACATAAGTGTTTGGACAAATGAATTTATTTGTAACAGCAAATGGTACAGCAAAAGCATATTTATCTGCTCAAAGGTATTATGTTTACAGGTAAGTTTTTAACAATCATAACATGTTTTAATTTGCAGATTAAGATACAAAAGGTGTTATCACCGATAAGGGTTTAATCTCCAACATTTATAGGGTACTCACACAATTTAACAAAAGGAAGATAAACAATCCAATAAAAAAAATGGGCAAAGGACCTAAATAGACACCTTTCAAAAGAGGACATTCAGAAAGCCAAGAGACATATGAAAACATGCTCAAA
>NW_006293949.1:452099-453405 GCF_000327345.1 Myotis davidii
CAGTCTGGCCACTGTTTCTCTGTCTTTGGATCTGTCCCTGTTCGTCAGTCTATGTTGTTCTTTATATTCCACAAATGAGTGAGATCATGTGGTATTTATCTTTCACTGACTGGCTACAGCGGGAAGGGGGTTGGGGGGCAGGAGGGGAGGGTAAGAGATAAACCGAAGGACTTGTATGCATGCATATAAGCATAACCAATGGACATAAGACACTGGGGGTTAGGGGAGGCCAGGGGATTGTCAAGGGTGGGGAAAAAAGGAGATATGTAATACTCTTTGTAATACTTTAAGCAATAAAACAATTAAAAATAAATAAAAATAAAATGATTGACCAAAAAAAGATACAAAGGTAATTTTTTTGTTAATCCTCACCTGAAGATACTTTTTCCAGTGATTTTCAGAGAGAGTGGAAGGGAAGAGGGGAAGGGGGAGAGAGAGAGAGAGAGAAACATCAATGCTAGAGAGACACATTGACCGCTTGCCTCATGCACGTGCCCTGATTGGGGCTAGGGAATTAAACCTGCAACCTAGGTAATACCTTTGATTAGGAATCGAACCTGGAACCCTTCAATGTCCGGGCCAATGCTCTAACCATAGAGCAATGCCAGCTAGGGCCAAAAGGAAATTTTTAAAGAGTCAAGTAGAAGGAAAAGAAGAAACACAGATGGCCAGGATTTTATCTTTAATTGTAATGGGAAATTTAAAATATATATAAATATACAGAGTGTAGTGTAATGATCACCCATGTACACGTTACCCTGCTTGAAAAAGTATCAACTTGTGGGAAGTTGCCATGGCCCCCAATTAATTTTGAAACAAATCTCAGATATCATTGCATTTAAAACAATTCAGCATGTTCCTTTAAAATATATTCTTTCTTCTTAAAACATAACCACAATACCATTACCGTGCCTTAAATATGTAACAGTAATTTCTCAATTCTTATCTCATTCCATTTTTATTTTTGTTGTTTTCTAGCCTGGCAGTTTCACATGATAAATGCTGGGGTCTGACCCCAGCAGGTCCAGGGGTCCCCAAAGGTGTGGACAGAGTCGGCGAAGAAGGAATGACACGAGGAAGCGTTCAGTTGATCAGCAGCCTAGCCAGGATCTCCAGCCAAGTTCTGGTTAGGATCTCCAGCCAGGTTCTGTAGCCAGTTCTCCTCGCTTGGTTCTCCAGCCAGGTTCTGTCCAGGTTCTCCAGTCAGGTTCATTCACCAAGTTCTAGTCAGGTTCTCTTGCCATGTTCTATCCAGGTTCTGTCTCTAGGTTCTGTCTGCATGATATTTTTAAAAAGGCATCATCAA
>NW_006293949.1:453813-454936 GCF_000327345.1 Myotis davidii
GTTCGTAGTTAAAGCGATTAATTCCCCGCCTGGCAGTTAAGAGGTTTTATTCCCTGCCTAACTTCAGGGGAAAATCCCTACCTGGGGAAACAATCTTTCTCGGAGAGGTGACCTTGGTTAAAACACATAGTGCCAAGAAGGTGAGCAAACATTAAGAACAGTATGTCATATACAAAAACATGCCCTATAAAACACAATGCATAGATTTTTTTCATTTATTCAATTCATTTAATAGGGAATTGGTAAACTGCTCTTGATGGTGTGCTATGAAAAATCTGAATCTGGAAATAAAATACATTGGAAAACTGTGAGAATACACATACCTTGGAAGATAGGGATTCCGAAATGAATGCTGAGACAGGGACGCATGCTAGGTCAAAGCCAAGCCAAAGGAAAGCTCAGGTGGAGGAGGCAAGGATAGACAAGGCATGGATGGCATGGGAGATATGGGTATTCTAGGCTACAATGATACCAGAGGACCTAACTCCAATTGGGCTCTAGAATAAAAATGTCATTATAGGATCCATCCAAGATTATGATAACGGTGACCCATGGCAAAGGGGACATATTTTTGAGAATTAAAGTCCTCTGATGTCTCCCAACTCTTGGCCCTTCTATACTTAAACTGAATCTTCAATCAGAGGGAAAAAAGGGATTGATTTAGTATATCAAACAATATCATAATAGAAAAATACAGACTGATCAAATAGATGAGAACCGAAGATGGTGGCATAGGTTAACGCCGCAGATTGCTGCCTTAAACAACCAATTCAAATTAAACCTGAAAAAGGGAACGGACAACATCCAGAACCACAGGAGGGCTGGCTGAGTGGAAATTCTACAACTAGGAGTAAAGAGAATATCATATCCAGACTCAGAGGAGGCGCAGTGCTGAAGTGAAATTCTCAGGTACCAGTGCGCGCACACGGGCTGGCGGCGTGCGGTGTGGAGGGCGCGATTGTTTACAATCGGGAGGGAGTCGCAGAGCTCCAGATCTGCGCGAGTTGCTAGGGACGCAGACTCAAACGGGAGAAGCGGGACTGTCGGGCCTCGGTCGGAACTCGAGGGCAGCTTTCTCTCCGCGGTTTGCAGCGGTTGCTGGGACTCTGTGCGGCAGAGTCCC
>NW_006293949.1:456596-458817 GCF_000327345.1 Myotis davidii
CCAGAGAGCAGATAAATACCACATGATCTCACTCATTTGTGGAATATAAGGAACAACATAATCTGATGAACAAGGACTGATCCAGAGACGGAGATGCATTGATTGGACTATCGGGCTTTGGAGGGAGGGGAGGGGAAGGGTGGGGGAAGGGGAAAGAGCAACCAAAGGACTTACATGCAGGCATAGAGGCCTAACCAATGGACACGGACAACGGAGGGTGATGTGGGGACAGGGACACATATGTAATATCTTAATCAATAATAAAAAATATATATATTTAAAAAGAAAAAAAGAAAAGAAAAATACAGCATGCAAATCTATATGCTATTGAGATTTTAAATCACAATGGGAGAAGCTATTTCTTTATTGCTAAAGTATCTTGGGGAAGTTAATACTGTGCTCCCTAACTTAAGCTCACCCTTAGTAAGAGTGAACTATGTGCCCAGTTCTGACTAGGCTTATTGCTTTGTTTCTATCTTCCCACTTTTAATATTCTTTTTTTTTTAAATATATTTTATTGATTTCTTACGGAGAGGGATAGAAAGCCAGAAACATCGATGAGAGAGAAACATCAATCAGCTGCCTCCTGCACACTCCCTACTGGGTATGTGCCTGCAACCAAGGTACATGCCCTTGACCAGAATTGAACCTGGGACCCTTGAGTCCGCAGGCTGACGCTCTATCCATTAAGCCAAACCGGTTAGGGCTTAATATTCTTTAATTATTTTCCAGGTCTTAGATGCAAGACTAACTAGTGAGTTTCACTGTGTCCTTACTGTTAATACTTTGGTAGCAGGATAAAGAAATATTAGCATCCTGAAAGCAGACTATCAGCTTTCCAGCTGTTCTGATCCCTCCTCACTAGAGAAAGTGTCACTCTGGTGATAAGGGGAACTGGGCATGGTAAAACCTCAACCCCTTTCAAAGCCATACTGAGAGAACAAGCCCCCTATTTGAAAAGGCCATCTTCATCCTTGTTGGGGAGCATAAGAGACTTGGTTGGAAAGTTGTAAGGAGGACATTGTGATAAAAGGGAAGTATATGGAAGGCCACCAGCCCTGTTATTGGAATTACAACTTAGGGGAGGCTTAGGGGAGTGTTGAAGGTAGCGCCCCTAATTACTCCTTGACCTTTCCAAACAAGTCTGTGTACATGCAGACCCCCAGGTATTTACTGGAATCCTTAATCTTAATCCCTGGATGACCCTGCCTAGAGTATAATGTAAACACGTGTTCTCCCAAGATTACTCACCCTACTGATTGTATCTAAAGATAAAAATTCCAATTAAGACCTAATGAAGCAGGCAATAGAGGCTGCCTTGGCCACCAGAGCCAGGAGCCCCTTAGCCCTCTCTTTCACAGTCAAACTGTGTGAGTAATCTGTTCATCTGTTGTTCAGGAGCTGCATGTAAAAGTTTCGGTCCACAACAAATATTTTTGTGGCCCAGCCAATATAACAGTATGTAAGAAATTTTTATTTTTTTTAAATATATATTTTATTGATTTTTTACAGGGAGGAAGGGAGAGGGATAGAGAGTTAGAAACATCGATGAGAGAGAAACATCGATGAGCTGCTTCCTGCACACCTCCTACTGGGGATGTGCCCGCAACCAAGGTACATGTCCTTGACCGGAATCGAATCTGGGACCCTTCAGTCTGCAGGCTGACACTCTCCACTGAGCCAAAAGGGTTAGGGCAACAGCAAATATTTTAACAGCCGATTAGTCTTGTACTGACTTGTTTGTTCTGTGCAACAGGAAATATTTCGCTTTCGGAGAACAGGAAAGATGGGTTTATTTGTGTTACACTTATTTGTGCAGTTATTCAGTGTCTGATAAGTTAATGTTCAAGAAAAAATATTAATTTTTATTAAAATGTTCTATTATTTTATGTTAACGATGACTCATTTATTTCAGCCCTTTGTCTTCAGCATGTCTCTATCGAAATAAACCTACGTTTCTATGAATATTGAAGCTTTTGTTTTTTTGCGGCCCGCATAAACTTAAACCTTGTTTATTTGGTCCGTGTTAGCCTTTGAGTTTGACATGCTTGTTCTTGGGAGTTAAAATGGTGGTCTGGCAAGGGGGCCAAGTAGGTTTATCAGTTGTCTTGCTGGGACATGAGAGTTGCTGAAGCTCTGGACATTGCTTTGGTATTTTAGCCTTTAATGCTAAGGAAAGTTTAGCCAAGCTAGGTTCAAATTTATTAAAACTCAATTTCTG
>NW_006293949.1:458863-479268 GCF_000327345.1 Myotis davidii
ATACCATTGTCCATTTTGCATGTGCCCACCCTGGATTCAGGACACTGTTAGCTAATCCAAGTCTAGCTGCAGGTTCAGGATTCCAGATGGAAGGTGATGTTGCCTGGGGTGGAGGAGCACCCTAGGCCCCTGCCATCCTTACTCCCCAATTAGGAGATCCCAATTCCATCACCAATTCCTAAGATAGGGGAGTGGAACTAGGCATTTTAGAACAAGGTTAATATTCACATTATATATATACTAGAGGCTCAGTGCACAGATTCATGTATGGCGGAGGAGGGGGGAGGGTGTCCCTCAGCCTGGCCTGCACCCTCTCTCAATGCAAGACTCCTTGGGGATTTAGGCTCAATCCTGGCAGTTTGCCATCCCCCGAGGGATGTAGCAGTGCGTGAAGTGGCAGGTGGCTGGGGAGGAGCCCAAGCGCTGTTCTCTCGCTGTGCTCTTGCCACTCTTGCTGTTCCTGCCACTCTCGCTATGCTCACTGCTCCTTACTGCTGCCACAGAGGTGGGAGAGGTTCCCACCACCACTGCTGTGCTCGCTAGCTGTGAGCCCGGCTTCTGGCTGAGCAGCACTTCTGCTGTGGGAGCACACTGACCACCAGGGGGCAGCTCCTGCATTGAGCATCTTCCCCCTGGTGATCAGTGTGTGTAATAGCGACCAGTCGTTATAGTTGTTTTGGTCATTCCATCGTAATGGTCGCTTAGGCTTTTACATATAGAGATATAATTTAGCCATAAAAAATTATGAAATCTTGGTGTAACAACATGGATGGACCTTGAGGGCTTTATGCTAAGTGAAATAAGTCAGAGAAAGATAAGTACTATATGATCTCATGTGGAATCTAAAATACAAAGGAACCAAGCTCATAGATATAAAGAACAGGTTGGTGGTTGCCAGAGGTGGGGGCTTGGGAGTGGGAGAAATGGGTGACAGAGGTCAAAACATACAAACTTCTAATTATAAAATAAATGTCATGGAGATGTAATATACAGCATGGGGACTACAGTTAATTAAACTATTGCATATTTGAAAGTTGTTAAAAGTTTTCATCACAAGAAAACCTTCTGGAACTGTATGGTGACTAATGACTTGATGTGGTGGATCATTTTATAATACAAATATTGAATCAATGTTGAAACTAATATAATTGTCCAGAGGTCTGGTGCACAATTCATGCATGGGTGGGATCTTTCGGTGTGGCCTGCAGGGATTGGGCCAAAACCCACAGCCCAACGCCACCTGCTGCTCCCACTCATCCCAGCCCTGCTGCACCTGCTGCGGGCTCCTGCCCAGTGAGTACTGATTGGGAGAGGCTCATGCTGCTGCAGCAGTACTCGCCAGCCATGAGCCCTGTGTCTGGTGCCCGTCCCGAGGCAGGGGGCTGGGACACCCTTGCCCACCTGGGATCCAGATCTGTCCCGCTGATGTTAGCGACGGTTTTTAGGAGCCACCTGGCAGCCACTTTTATATCGTTTCTTCCTTGTGGAGCGTCTAGAGAGGGGAAGCAGCCACAGTGCCCAAGGCTAACTTCCAGGAGGCCAGCAGCACTGTCGGTATCATGCCGGCAGCACTAGTCTGTTGGTGCCTGGCCTGTTCTCTGGAGATTGGACCTGCAGGATTCCTGAGGGAGTGAGTGGCTGCCAGGATGGGTCAGTCAGCTGAGCAGCACTCCCACTGTGGGAGTTCACTGACCACCAGGGGACAGCTCCTGCATTGAGCATCTTCCCCCTGGTGGTCAGTGTGCATCATAGCGACTGGTCGACCAGTCATTTGGTCATTTGGTTGTTCAGTCATTCAGGCTTTTATATATCTTTATATGTCAATTATACTTCAATAAAAATGAATTTATTTAAAAACCAACAACAATGTGGAGGTGGGGGTCACACAAAAAAGGCTTTTCCCTAAGTGCCTGGCAATTATTTTTTTAAAAAAATAGTAAATTAAACCTCACAGTCCAGTCTGGCCAGTGTTGCTCAGTGGTTGAGCGTCAACCTATGAACCAGGAGGTTACTATTGGATTCCCAGTCAGGGCACGTGCCCAGGTTTCAGGCTGATCAGTGATTCTCATAATTGATGTTTCTATCTCTCCCTTTCCCTTTCCCTTCCTCTTCCTGAAATAAATAAAAACATATTTTTTAGAAAATTTAAAACACACACACACACACACACATACACACACACCTCACAGTGCATTCAGTATCCTAGTAATGGAATTTACATTATATTTAGTCCATTTAAAAGTTCATAATCTATGGACTGAGACTCTGTGGGACTCCTCTCCCTGCCTGATTCCTCATTTTTGCTCACCAATTTTAGGTTTTAACACTAGATTGCCCAAGGAAGTCATTTTGACTGCTTTTGGGCAATATAGGTATAACACACATATATATATACCGGAAATGAAGGAGGGGGAGGTAGCTACAATTACTAATAAACGCATTTATATGTTGCATAAAAAGTCACCAAATTCTAAGAAATTCTGTCATTATATACATCATTGTTTTTCTAATTGAAATTAAAAAGCAGTCAAAATGACTGCTTTCGGGCAATATAGGTATATACTAAATTTCGGTCTTTCTAGTGTTAAATCCTTTCTCTGCATGAGTATATATAGAGGGGCAAAAGTAGGTTTACAGTGGCATTTTGATATTTTTTGAGTTAATGAAGCTATTGTAATAATCATAACCTGCATTTTTTAAAAGTATATTTTTATTGATTTCAGAGAGGAAGGAAGGAGAGAGAGAGAGAGAGAGAGAAACATTAATAATGAGAGAGAATCCTTGATCAGCTGCTTCCTGCACATTCCACACAGGGGATCAAACCTGCAACCTGGGCATGTGCCCTGACCAGGAATTGAACCATGACTTCCTGGTTCAAGGTCAATGCTCAACCACTGAGCCACGAAGGCCAGGCATAACTTGCGTGTCTTTCCATATGAACAACTGTAAACCTACCTTTCCCCTACATTGTAGTCTAAAGAAGGCCAGTGTAATACAGTGTTGTTTTCTTACCTCAGACATTTTTAGTTGCTGGGAACCCCTACTTGACCTATACCAGGCTACAGCCTTAAGTGGTCACAGTGGGCATAAGGCTTTTGGCTTTCTTGGTTACTTCCAGGCTCTTGTGAGCTGATATTGTCTAAGTTGCTCCAAAAGTAGTGTAGCCTTCTGCCTGCCCCATTAGCAGGATATATGCCAATCCAAGTAAATGGTCACCTACCACAAAGATGCCTGCATGTAAATGTTACCAGGAAGGAAAGCGTCTAAAGGGGGGAGCTTCTATTATACAAGGGACATCTGAGGTCACCAAACTCAGAAGAACATCACCATTTTTCCCTCCCTGGATTAATTTGGGTGCCAACCAGGCAGCTCCACTCATAAGCCCGCAGCCGTGTCTCCTGCACAGTGTCCCTTACAGGACTGCAACCCAAGGGGTAGTGAGGAAGAGCCATGAGTGGGTGCTGGAGAAGGTGTGCCACAGGTGTCAGGCAAGGAAATCAGACCTAACAGTACACCAGCCACAAATGCAAGCCAGCCTTCTAAGCAGTTAGCTCCATCCAATGGGATAGCTAGGGGTCCACACAGTGGTGAGTTGTGCCATCTGGCCATGGCACTTGCCTCTGGAAAGTTTTCTACATTGATGTGCCTTCTTCATCAGCTGATAAAAACAGTGGTTTAGAAAACCTGTACAGTTCTCAGTCCTAAATTCCCTATGTCTGGGGATCTAACCTCCTGGTGCAGGGAAGGTACCTTTCATATGGGAGCTTTATTTCCTGCTTTCAGGGGTCAGAGGAGGGTCAGAGGAAGGTCAGAGTGTCCTTCTTGTAATGATTGTTTCACAAGTAATTAATTCAAAATAGTAAATATGCCAAAGTGGCATATCTGGTGGTGACAAATTTGGTTCCCCTTCTGTTAAAAAATCCATCATCATCCAGGCTGGCCCATTCTATTAGTTCTGAGAGGCATGATATGCATGCTCCAGAGAACACTGCTGCACACTCCTAGTGACTCAGGAAGTTCTGCCCAACCCTAGTATACCTCAGCCTAGAGCAGGTTCCCTCCTATCACTAGAGAAGTCTCCTGAAGTTAGGAACATTATTAAATGCTTACAACTGAACAAATGTGGGATTTGGAATATACCAGAGAACATATTTTTAAGCTCTTAAACCTGTATTTTATTTTGCCTGTGATTACCTATACATGTTGGCTCATTGTTCTGACGACTCCTTAGCAGAACCATCTTTCCATATCTATACTAAATACCATCTTTCCATACCTATAATAAAAGGGCAATATGCAAATTGGTCAGGACACCCTCACAGTATCGGCCAAAACAGCAGGCTGTGTGGGGCAACCAGGCCAGCAGGGGGGGTAGTGAGGGACGACCAAACGACTGAACAGTAGGCTGCATGGGGCGACCAGGCCGGCAGGGGTGCCATGAGGGACAACCAGGATGGCAAGTGGGGGCAGTTGGAGGCGACCAGGCCAGTAGGGGGTGGCAGTTGGGGTCAACCAGGCTTAGGGGTGATCAGGCTGGCAGGGGTGGCAGTTAGGGGCGATCAGGCAGGCAGGCAGGTGAGCAGTTAGGAGCCAGTGGTCCCAGACTGTGAGAGGGATCGGTCCTAAACTGGCAGTCAGACATCTCCTGAGGAGTCCCAGATTGGAGAGGGTGGAGACTAAGCTGAGGGGACCCCCACCCGACATGCACAAATTTTGTGCACCGGGCCTCTAGTCATTGCATAATGCCCAGATCTTTCCTCTTTGTGTAAGTAAGAATGCCACTAAAATGAGTTAAGATCTTTATTTCCACCCACCCCACTGTTCCTAAACACCACTACCACCACCATTACCAAAAGTATAAATAGAACTCTAGTTCAGGCATTTCCAATTATTTTTGCCAGAAATGAAAAATAGTTCTATCTGTCCACCCAAGCACATATGTTGTCAATTATTTAAGGATAAATTTTAAAAGGGTCACTGTCTATATGCCTTCTTAATATTTGTTTGCATCAACATTCATATAATTGTTTCCCAGCACTTGAGAAATCTGTGTACCACAGCTATTAAGCTAAATGTTGGGGATAGTTACTTCTTGTGAATTTTTGGTATCCTAGAAATTGAACTTCCACCTGTGAGTGCCAAGACTCTAGCATTAGCTCAAATTATACAAAGAACAAGCTTCTGTATAATGTCCACAGTGAGTATCTTTCCCATATCTTATGACTCTACACCAAGCATGTCAAACTCGCAGCCCGCGGGCTGCATTTGGCCCACAATGAATATTTTTGCAGCCCAGCCAATATAACGGTATGTAAGAAATTTTTTAATATAAATTTTGTAACTTAATTTTTATAATATCCCGTTATATATAATGGTTAATAACAAACCACAACGTTCGCTAATGACTGATTACTATAATTGTGTTGCATTCATTTCCCTTATGCGCCTTACATACAGGTACATCATTTCTCTCCACTAATACTAGTAGGGAATATTTTAGCAGCCGATTGCCACGTCATTAATCTTGGACTGACTTGTTTGGTGTGTGCAACAGGAAATATTTCACTTTCAGAGAACAAGAAAAATAGGTTCATTTGCATTACGCATATTAATTTGTTCAGTGATTCAGTGTCTGGTAATATAATGTTCAAGGAAAAATATTAATTTTTATTAAAATGTTTTATTATTTTATGTTAACAACTAGGGGCCCAATGCACGAATTCATGCACCTTGAAAGAAACTGTAGGCCATGAGGCTGAAGTGGGCATAGGGGCGGATCTCAGCCCATCCTCTGCACCTCTGCCCAGCCCCTCCCACCACAGCCCCTGGTCTCCTAATGGCGTGGAGCAATTGGGGCCAGTGCCATCAGTGGGTGTGGCCAGCGACTGCTGTCCCAATCACCCCTCAGTAGAAGGGGAAGGTGGAGAAGCCCTCAGGTGTGATCAGGGACAGCAACCGCCACTCGCACCCACTGATGGCACTGAGCGATTGGGACCCATGCTGGGCTCTGGCAAAAGGTGCAAGTGACAGCTCCAATGCCAGCAGTGGGTGCGAGCTGGGCTGGCGCCAGCAGCACATGCAAACAGGGCTGGCGCCAGCAGCAGGTGCAACCTCCAGGTGGGACTGTTGCACAAAGGAGCAAAGAATTTTCAGTAATCACCAGAGGCTCGCCCTGATGACAGTGACCAGCGCCCCGCCTTGGGCTGGCGCCCCCACTCACCTGCTCCACCATCCCGCCATGGCTGATGCCCGCCATGTTCTGTGCGCGCCCCCTGGTGGTCAATGCATGTAATAGTGACCAGTTGTTTGGTTGCTCGTTCGGTCTATTTGCACATTAGGGTTTTATATATATAGATTATTGACTATATTCTCTATGCTGTACTTTACACCCCTGTGACTATATATATATATATATATATATAGATGACTCATTTATTTCAGCCCTTTGTATTCAGCATGTCTCTATTGAAATACAACTACATTTCTATGAAAATTGAAGCTTTGGTTTTTTTGTGGCCCACATAAACTTAAACCTTATTTATTAGGCCGTGTTAGCCTTTGAGTTTGACATGCTTGCCTTAAAGTGAGCATTTCAGGTAATAGGAGGGCAGACCAGACAGAAAAAGACAGCTTTATTGGGTGATCTAATGATGGGATCTGAGGAAGATGTTATGAGGAAGATGTTAAAGACCCATTTAAACATGAACCAGAGGTTTTCCATTCTATGTGCCCAGTTACAACCCATTTCCCTGCACATGACCCCACAAAAATCTCTGTGCACAGCCAGTGACATGGATTTCTTTCTGCCACTAGGTCTTCGTTCCCACTTCAGATTTCAAAACATCCGTTGATTCACTCCTTTTTATTCAGTGTTCAAAGGGAATAGAACAAGGACTCTTCCTTGGTTACTCCTTGCCTACACCACACCCACCCTAAACCCAGATTCTTGGGCCAGAAAAAGAAAATCATGTTCCAACCCTGCAATTCTCATGCAGGCCCGTTTTGTGTGTGGGGGCCTGAACTTTGGACAGAACCAGGTGTACCAACAGGCTACCTGTGGTTGAATACCAACACTGAAATCACTTGTGTTGAAAGAACACGTTCTGTGCAGGATGGAGGGTATAAGTGTTGAAGGGCTGAATCAGGGTGTGCACGGCACATACCTAGATGACTCTGGGCAGGGGGAGGGCATGGCCACCAGAGGCTAGCCTTCTCTGGAAGGAAGGCTGCATGCTCTCTCTTGCAGGCCATCCCACTCTGCCCTGGGCTTGAGTTCCCCATCTGTGATGTGAACAGATACCGGCAAAAGTCCCTGCACTATATACTGACTATTGTGGTCTCTTCTTTTAGACCTGGCCTCCCCCAGAAGAAAAAATGGTACTATGCTTGGAGAGCAGCATAAAATGATGACACTGGTTCTCCATCATTTTCACCCTTTTACTGCCAGACCCCTCAACCAGTGAGTTCTTCTTGTAGAGGACAACGTTCAGTCAACTAAGCCACACTGGCCGACCACAATTAACGGAGCTTCGTTTGCTAACTGTTACTCCAAACTAAAAGTTCACCTGATAAGAACTCAATGCTTTTTCAAAAGTGGGCCTTGCCTCTTGACTCTCCTAACCTCATTTGCCCCTACCTTGGCAGTTCCACTCAAGGAGGCCATCAGGAGAAAAGCAAAGGTACAGCTGCTTCCTTCCAATGAGCGAGTCTTCTGCAACACGGCTCAGGAGACCCTCTCCTTACACTGGATTCGAGCAGCATCAAACCCAGTGTTCCCCGTTAGTGTTCTGCAGCAGAACTGGAATTCTCTCCAGGTTGTGCAAGGGGACAAGGAATGATAATAGGCTTTCCTGTGCTGGTGCGGGAGGGGACCCTGGGCACTTGGGCCATTTCTGTGGTGTGCAGGGCCTATGGACAGTGATGCTGGGAGGTCATCTCATGAAAGGAGGGCTCCTTGTCATTGAATTAAAATGACACTTCCTTCACAATTTCCATACATACCCGACTAGTCCCATATGGCACACAAACAAACACAGGCTGAGAATTTACCTCTTTATTAATAACACAACTACAGAGGAGGTGAGGGAGGTATGGGTGCCATAAGGGTCAGTGGCACCAGACAAAGTGATCCCCACTCAGGAAATTGAACCAGGATGGCATTCTAGGGCTTCTGCAGCACCTTAAAACGAAGGTGGTTCAGAGTAGCAGGTGGTACATTCCTCAGCATTGATAATCTTTGCCTCCTTGAAAACTTGTCCCTCCTATTCTGAAACCAAGCCTACAATGAGAGGTAAAGGGATAGTTTTAATATATTAAACAGTCAGTGCCATCATAGAAAAATCACCACATGCAACATTATATGCCACTGAGACTTCAAATGCAGCAGAAGCTCTTTACATATTCCTAAAATACCTCAGCAAAGGTAACACCACCACCACCTCCCCTCAGCTGACCCTGGTGCACACCCCTTACTACAATAGGCTTATTATTCCCAGTTTTAATTTTTTAAAAGCTTTTGCCAGGGGTTGGATGCAGGTCTAGCCTGAGTTGCACCATTGCTTGGTAACAGCATAAAGAAAGGTGTGTATCCTGACAGCTGTCTGTCAGTGGTTCCGCAGGCTTCTGCCCCTCCCCACTGGGGATAGTGTCACTTTGTGTGGGTGAGAATTTGGTCATGGTAAACAGTAGGCCCTATTTTAAATCATAGTGAGTTAAAGGTTCCCTATTTGGCATTCCTATCTTCCGTGTGAAGTAAATAATTGGAAGGAACCTATGGGCTCTTTAGATGGAAGGTTTCCTTCAGGGATGTCTAAGGGGTCGTTAGTCCTCTGAAACCTGTTGAGAGTTAGAAAGGTGCTCCAGCAAGGAAGGCCAGTTATGGAGCCTGTGGCTTGTCTACTGAGCCATGGGAGTTGCTGAAACCCCCAGACACAGCCTTGACATGTAGTTATAAGCTATCTGTGGCATGGGGTCATAGTGGGTCTGTGTGCCCAGTACTTGTTTCACAAAGCTGTTCTATTAGCAAAGGAAAGGAGGAAACCCCTGCAGTAAACTTCCTGTGGAAATTCATGTGTAGGGTTTGGAAATGGATGAGAACACTGTTTCCCCCGAATTGTTTCTTGAGGCTCCTATTCCCTTCTCAGTGCCAGTGAGAGAGCGGGATGGAAGCCCAGGGAAGGGGTAAAGCAGGTCACAGAGCCTCAGGTTCTTTCTTTCCTTCTGCACATGCCTCGCCAGCCTGAGAAAGTGCTCCCAGCCGCCTCCCCAACTTTCCAACCGAGCCCGGCCTGTGAGCCCAGTCTGTGGTGTCAGGGTGCCACATCTCAGTGGTCTGCCTGCTTGGGCTGCAGCCCGTCTCCATCACTGCACTCACACATGCATGTGTAGCGACGCTCAGGAACCCATCCTGATTGTCTTCACTTTCCTTTGGACATTTATCACTGTGATACAACTTTTGATCCCAGGACCTACCAGTTAGTCATCGCAGCCTGCAAGACTGAAAAAAAGTATTTGGAATGAACACATCCGTGATTTATCTAAAACGGGGCCACCCTCCGCCACCAAACATATTCCATGAAACTAGCATTTTCAAAAGAGTACCATCAAAATGTGAAAAATCAAACATGGCGGCAGTGTAACTGGACGTTGCAGGACGTGCTCCCAGGAACAAACTGGTATTACACCTAAAACACAGAAAAAAAAACTTCCCGAATAATCAATGGAAAACTCGCAGGAGAGGTCCTTGATACCCTAGGACTGAAAGTAGAGACCTCATAGGACCGGTAGGAGGGCGGAGGCACGAAAGGGCTGGCCAGGCGCCCAAGGACAGCAAATGAACCCCTGGAGAGATATCTCAGCTGTGGCGGGTTGCCACTGAGAACTCTGGGATCTAATCCCCAAGCTGGGTCCCCCAGCAGAGAGTACCAAAATTGAGGAGGGTACCCACATAGCATCTGACTGTGAAAAGCAGTGGGATGGAGTAACAGCGTAAAATCCAGGCACCCTGTTAAAGGACCAACACACTAAATTCCCTATGGAGGCACCAACGTTGTGCTCTGGCAGAGGGAGGGTGAAATGGACTGGAGCTGTGAGGGCAGAAGCCAAGACTTGGGACTCGGGGGATAGAGCCCTGAAGGTAGACACCCCAAGCTTCCTGGGCTAAGTCATTCCCTCACACAACCAGAACTTCTTGCCCAAGTAGACATTTGCCTTGCCTGAGGGGAAGAAAGTCAACACACCCTATTGGAACACCTTGCCCTGAGGCCACCTAAGAGATTAAAAATAACCAGTAGAGACTGGTGTAGAAGATGGCAATGGGCCAGAAGACAGGGAGGGAGAGTGTGTGAGAGAGTGAGGGAGTGATAGAGGAGTTTGTGGACATGTGTGAGTGTGTGTGTGAGAGAGAGTGAGGGAGTGATAGAGGAGTTCGTGGACGTGTGTGTGTGTGTGTGTGTGTGTGTGTGTGTGTGTGTGTGTGACAGCAGTAGCAGAGGGGTCAGGAGCTGCTGGCTGCAAACAGCCTGCCTGCGTATTCATGTGTGTCACTGGGACAGTGAGCACAAACCTGGACTGGCTATGCTGGCGCTCATCTTCCCTTCTGTGTTCCTCGCCTTCTCATCCTCACCACGTGAAACCACGGGGAAGGGCTGCTGCCCTCGGGCCTCTGTCCCCTGGCTTTGGCCTTGCCTTTCTCTACAGAGGCCCGACAGGGTGCGCAGCAGTTAGTCGGACTGCCTCTGATGCCCAGTGCCCGGGGGAGCCTGGGGACCTGCGGGCTGTCTCAGGTGCACCCTGCCCCCTTTAGCCCTCATCAGGAGCCCTGATCTGTATGCTGGCTTTCTGCCTCAGTTTCCAGATTGCAGCTGTTGGTTTCTGCCTCAGCCCCTCGACCTGCGTGGCTTAGGCCGAGGCTGGGTTGGTTTTGTCTAGCTTGGCAGTAGCAGCCACCATGGTCGAGGCTGCCGTTGCTTCCCTGGCGTTATTTCACTCAGAGACTCCGATACTCAATTCTTGGTGCGTGCACACGGGACTCTGATTTCTGACACGTGCTAGGGGACTCTGATTTTTGGCTAATGCCCGTGAAGACTCTTTCTCAGCATGGCACATGTGGGGTCCCTGATTCTAGGTGCATGCACGAGGCCACACTGAGCGCCAGGGACTCTGGTTCTTCGTGTGCATGGCTCCCACCGACCCATGGGAGCCACACGTCTAAGATTCGGGAGCTCTTCAGTGATAGTTGGGTGGCACAATGCTCCCACTGCACATGGCTCAGGCCCCCACAACTCAGCATTTGAACCTTCTGGTGATAAGCTAGAATGGGGAGACAACAAAACAATTCCCAGAGGAAAGAAAAAGAGGAACAACCTAGAAAGGAAATAAGTGAAATGGAGGCATTCAATATGACAGGAAAAGAATTCAGCATAATCGTCATAAAGTTCATAAACTGGATGGACAAGAAAATCAACAACCTCTGCAAAAATCAGGAAGAAATCAAAAGTGATATAGCTACAATCAAAAACACTATGGAAGGTTTCAATAGTAGACCAGAAGAAGCGGAGGACCGATTTAGTGATTTAGAAGATAAGGTAGAGAAACATGCCCAATCTGACAAGCAGCTGGAGAAAAAAATTTGAAAGCAGAAGAGCCTAAGGGAGCTTTGGGTCAACATGAAACAAAGTAACATACATCTAATAGGGGTGCCAGAAGGACAAGAAGAGCAGCAAGGATTAGAGAATCTATTTGAAGAAATAATGACAGAAAACATCCCTGGAATGGGAAAGAAAAAAGTCACTCAAGTACAGAGAGTTCCAAGCAAGATTAATGCCAAAAGACAGACACCAGGACACCAATCATAATTACAATGGCAAATGTTAACGACAAAGAGAGAATCTTAAAGGCTGAAACAGAGAGGCAGAGAGTTACCTACAAAGGATCCCTGATCAAATTATCAAATGATTTCTCAACAGAAACATATCAGGCTAGAAGGGTTGGAATGAAGTATACAAAGTGATGCCAAGCAAAGGACTGAATCTAAGAATACTCTATCCAGCAAGACTATCAATCAAAATTGAAGGGGAAATCAGGAGCTTTGCAAACAAAAAAAAAGGCTAGGCGAGTTTATCATTACCAAGCCAGCAATGCAAGAAATGCTGAAGGGAATGCTGTGGCAGAGAGTTACCTACAAAGGATCCCTGATCAAATTATCAAATGATTTCTCAACAGAAACATATCAGGCTAGAAGGGTTGGAATGAAGTATACAAAGTGATGCCAAGCAAAGGACTGAATCTAAGAATACTCTATCCAGCAAGACTATCAATCAAAATTGAAGGGGAAATCAGGAGCTTTGCAAACAAAAAAAAGGCTAGGCGAGTTTATCTTTACCAAGCCAGCAATGCAAGAAATGCTGAAGGGAATGCTGTAAAAAGAAGAAATAGAAAGGGAGGAAGGAACACAGGCATAAAGTACAAAAATGGCTACAAACAAGTACCTACCCTATATAATAAAGGCCCAGTGACTGAAACAGTGGAATGACCAGAATAACCAGAGACCAGAACAACCCTGGCCGCTTGCCCTGGCTGGCCCTGCCGACCAAGGAGGAGTTAGGGGTGATCAGGCAGGCAGGCGAGTGGTTAAGGGCGATCAGGCAGGAAGGCAAAGGTTGTTAGGGGCAATGAGGCAGGCAGGCAGAGGCAGTTAGGGGCAATCAGGCAGGCAGGTGAGTTGTTAGGGATAATCAGGCAGGCAGGCGAGTGGTTAGGGGTGATTAGGAAGGCAGAGGCAATTAGGGGTGATCAGGCAGGCAGGCAAGCGGTTGGGGTGGTCATGCAGGCTGGTGAGTGGTTAGGGGCAATCATGCAGGCAGGCAGAGGCAATCATGGAGGCAGATGAGTGGTTAGGGGCAATGAAGCAGGAAGGCAGAGGCCATTAGGGATAATGAGAAAGGCAGGCAAGTGGTTAGGGGCAATCAGACAAACAGGTGAGTGGTTAGGGGCAATCAGACAAACAGGTGAGTGGTTAGGGGCAATCAGACAAACAGGTGAGTGGTTAGGGGTGATCAGGCAGGCAGAGGTGGTTAGGGGCAATCAGACAAACAGGTGAGTGGTTAGGTGAGATGAGGCAGGCAGCCAATTGGTTAGGGGCAATCAGGCAGGCAAGCAGAGGCAGTTAGGGGCAATCAGGTAGGCAGCCAAGTGGTTAGGGGTGATCAGGCAGGCATAAAGTGTGGTTAAAGGTGATCAGGCAAGCTTGGAAGTGGTTAGGGGCAATCAGGCAGGCAGGCGAAACAGTTGAGTGGTTAGGGGCAATAAGGCAGGCACGTGAGTGCTTAAGGGTGGTGAGGAAGGCAGGTAGAGTCTTAGGGGTGATCCAGCAGGCAGACAAGTGGTTGGGGGCAATCAGGGAGGCAGGCAAGTTGTTAGGGGCAATGAGGCAGGCAGGAAAGATGTTAGGGGCAATGAGCCAGGCAAGCAGAGGTGTTAGGGGTGATGAGGCAGGCAGGCAGAGGCAGTTAGGGGCAATCAGGTAGGCAGCCAAGTGGTTAGGGGTGATCAGGCAGGCATAAAGGGTGGTTAAGGGTGATCAGGCAAGCTGGCAAGTGGTTAGGGGAAATCAGGCAGACAGGCAAGTGGTTATGGGCAATCAGGCAGGCAGGAAAGCAGTTAGAAGCCAACAGTCCCAGATTGTGAGAGGGATGTCCGACTGCCAGTTTAGGCCTGATGCCACAGGGATCCCTACAGATTGGGCCTAAACAGGCAGTCGGACATCCCCCAAAGGTCCTGGATTGCGAGAGGGTGCCGGCCAGGATGAGGGACCCATCCCGCCCTCCCATGCATGAATTTTGTGCACCAGGCCTCTGTTCAATAATAACAGTAAATGTGAATGAGGGCTCTATTCAATAATAACATTAAATGTGAATGAACTAAAGGCTCTGATCAAAAGACATCGAGTGAGTGAATCAATAATAAAACATGACCCATATATATGCTGTCTACAGGAAACACACCTCAGAACAATGGACTCACACAGATTGAAAGTGAAGGGATGAAAAAATATCTTTCAGGCAAATGGAAATTTAAAAATAAACCCACTGAGGTAGCAATACTTATATCTGACAAAATAGACCTCAAAGTGAACACCATAACAAGAGACAAGAAAGGCCACTTCATAATTTTAAAGTGATCGATACAGCAAGAAGATATAACTCTGGTAAACATATAGCACCCAGCAAAGGAGAACTCAAATACATTAAAAAAAAACTTCTGAAAGATATCAGGGGTTGACAGCAATACAATCATAGTAGGAGAATTTAATACCCCATTAACATCACTGGGTAACTCCTCTAGACCAAAAAAAAAAAATTAGCAAAGAAATAGCAATCCTAAATGACTCACTAGATCAGATGAACTTAATAGACATCTTTAGAACATTCCACCACAAAACTACAGAATATACATTCCTCTCAAGCACACATGGGACATTTTCAAAGATAGACCACATATTGGGACACAGGAAAAGTATCTCCAAATTCAAGAAGATTGAAATCATATCAAGCATCTTTTCAGGTCACAATGGCATAAAATTAGAAATCAACTACAATAAAAACAATCACAAAATTTCAAACATTTGGAGGCTGAATACCATGCTATTAAACAATGATTGGGTTACCAAAGATATCAAAGAAGAAATAAAAAAACATACTAAACAAACAACAATGAAACACAACAATCCAAAATCATTGAGACACAGTGAAAGCAGTCCTGAGAGGAAAGTTCATACCATTATAGGCCTACCCCAAAACAAAACAAAACAAGAAAAACTGGTAATAAACCATCTAACTCTGCAACTTGAAGAATTGGAAAGAGAGCAACAAGAAAAACCCATAGTGAACAGAAGGAAGGAAATAATAAAGATCAGAGAAGAAATAAATGACATAGAGACAAAAAACGAATGAACAAACAAACAAAAACACAAAAGCAATATAAAAGATCAATGAAACCAAGAGCTGGTTCTTTGAAGGATAAACAAGACTGATGAACCTCTGGCCAGGCTCAACGAGAAGCAAGGGAAAGGACCCAAATAAACAAAATTAGAAATGAAAGAGGCAAAATAACAACAGACCCTGCTACAAATTGTGTCTGCTGACTTCACTTATGAAAAAGTTCCTCTGCTCTTGCCTGTGAGATAGAGGTGTAAACATTTCAGCCAAGGCTCAAATATTCTTGTTTCACCACCAGAGACTATGCCCCGTGCTGGGCCAGTGACCCTCTCAATGCTGATGAAGAAGGAATTTGATAAACATATGGCTGGAGTCTGAGCTATGGAGTGAGATCTCCACTTCACTGAGCTACTGGTGGTCATATGGAGAGTTATAGAGCCAGAGGAAAAAAATATCTATATCTATATCTATACCTATACATATATCTATATCTATATCTATATTTATATCTATATCTACATCTACATATATATATATATAAAGAGGTTATATGCAAATTTTCCAGGATGCCATAGCATCATGACTGCTCAGGAGGAGGCTGTGCGTGCAGTTTGTCGGGAGGGGACTGCATGCATGGTGAGGCAAGCCACAGATGGCGAGGCTGGGGAGAACAGAGGGCTGGCTAATTGCTGCGGCTGAGGGGAGTCCTGGGGAGAGCTTAGGGCCTGCCAGTCGCCATTGCTGTGGGGAGGCCCGGGGAGAGAACAGGGCCTGCCAGCAACTGTGGCTACGGGGAGGCCCGGGGAGAGAACAGGGCCTGCCAGCCGTGGCACACCAGCAGTCCCGCCTCTGCGCATGAGCTGCAGAGGAAACACCTTTTCTGACCACTCATTGGCTAAGCTCCCAGTATGTCACTCGCAGTGTTCTTGGTAATTTGGGTAATAACAATCCAAGAAGGTGATGTAGGGTTTTTCCACATCACTCCTGTTGGAAAAACGAAAGTCCACTGCTGGAGGGGCTACAAAATGTCATATCCTGCCCTAGCCAGTTTTGCTCAGTGGGTAGAACCTTGGCCTGTGGACTGCAGGGTGCAGTTTTGATTCCAGTCAAGGGCATGTACCCTGGCTTCAGGCTGCTCCATGGCCAGGGCCCCGGTCCGGGCTCATGCAGGAGGCAACCAATTAAAGTGTCCTTCTCACATTGATGGTTCTCTCTGTCTTTCCCTCTCTCCTCCACACTCCCTAAAAATCAATGGAAAAATATCCTCAGGTGAGCAAATAAAGAAGAAAGAAAGAAAGAAATGCCATATCCTATGAGTACCCTGGCTTCAGGCTGCTCCATGGCCAGGGCCCCGGTCCGGGCTCATGCAGGAGGCAACCAATTAAAGTGTCCTTCTCACATTGATGGTTCTCTCTGTCTTTCCCTCTCTCCTCCACACTCCCTAAAAATCAATGGAAAAATATCCTCAGGTGAGCAAATAAAGAAGAAAGAAAGAAAGAAATGCCATATCCTATGAAAGAGACATATCTAAAATGCCTAAAGAAAGTTGTCATTTTTTTTCATGGTGAAGGGACTGGACTCCGTGTGATGAAAACACCTTGATGGCTGCGGCAGCAGCAGAAGCAGGGTGATGGGGGTGCTGCCTTCCCTGATTAGCCCGGTCATTCCCACAGAGGGAGGACTAAGGTGGTGGCACCCACAGCCACAAGACGATGGCGCCCAGTCCTCTCAGCCCTGCCTGGGCAGCAGGTGCACGGCAAGGCTGGGCCCGCCCCCAAGCAGGCCTGGCCACTCCGCGTGCCTGCCTCCAGAGTCCCCCAGCCCCCTCAGCCCCACAGCTGCCCAGGGCTGGCCTGAGGTACAGGCAAGCCTCAGATGTTGGCTGCCCACCCACCTGGGCCGCCCGAGGCACAGATAACCAGGGCTAGCCAAAGTTTGCACTGCCAGCCGTGGCAGCAGCAGAGGTGTGATGGGGCATCGCCTTCCCTTCATTGCAAGGTCACCTCCTGCCCCGGAGGGCTCCCAGGCTGTGAGATGGGGCAGGCCAGGCTGAGGTACCCCCCATCCAGGGCATGAATTTCCATGCACCGGGCTTCTAGTAAAAATATTAAAAAAGGAAATGGCCCTGACTGGTTTGGCTCAGTGGCTAGAGCTTCGGCCTGTGGACTGAAGAGTCCCAAGTTCGATTCCGGTCAAGGGAATGTACCTTGGTTGCAGGCACATCCCCAGTAGGGGGTGTGCAGAAGGCAGCTGATGGATGTTTCTCTCTCATGGATGTTGCTAACTCTCTATCCCTCTCCCTTCCTCTCTGTAAAAAATCATTAAAAATATTCATATATTTTTAAAAGTAAATGGGAAAAATCCTTGGATGTTAGAAATTTCTCATGAGAATATTCACTTTTGCATTGCATAGATTCATAACTGAATTTGTGTAGGATCCGAAGGCCTATTTTTTTCTGTATGTAACTCCTCTCTAACTTTTTCACCTTTCTTAGCTCAATTCATATTACTTTTAGCTCATTTGTTTCATTCTGTAGAGAGTTTCCAAAGCCAGCCAATTTCTTCCATTCTCACCACGAGATTATCCTAGCAATGTTTCCAGGTTGATACAACAAAGTGTTTCTGAAAGCGAAATTTGGGGCTCTCACTCTTTACAGAGCCTTACCAAACACTTAAAAACAAAAAGAAGAGAACCAGGTGATGAAATATGTAAGCAATCTTCCCCTACTGGCTTAAGCTTAATTACACATAAGTTTTTGGTATCAAGCTGCGATTGTCAACATTTTGATCTCATGGCACACATAAACTAATTACTAAAATAATGTGGCACACAGGGTGAACATCGCTGATATAGAGCATTCTCTGAGTAAGATATTCCGTCATCCCCAATATTTATAAATTTATTGATTTAGCTAAAAGCTTAAGCTTGGCTTTAAATAATTTAGTGAAATTGGGCCCTCCTATACGCTGCCCCTCTGTGCATTCATCTGAATTCTTCCAAAGTCCGGCTGAGCCCCAACATGACTCCTCTCAGAAGTGCACCTTAACAGATACCAGTGCTAGAAGTTGAATGTACTGATGTGGCCCAAGGCAGGCCGCCCTGAAATATGTTCATGTGGCATACTGATTTTTTAAAATATAGTTTTATTTATTTCAGAGAGGAAGGGAGAGGGAAACAGAGATAGAAACATCAATGATAAGAGAGACTCATTGATTGGCTGCTTCCTGCACACCCCACACTGCGGATTTAACTGGAAACTTGAGCATATGCCCTGATCAGGAATTGAACCATGCCCCGCTGGTCCACGTTCAACCATTGAGCCATGCCAGTTGGGCCATACTATTTCTAATGAAAGTTACTTGAGAAACAGCTGGTGTAAGAAGAACACTCTGACTCTCTTCACTCTGTCCCCCTAAAAGCAGGAAATAAATCTCCCCTATGGAAGGTACCCTCCCTTAACCAGTAGTTAAGGAAACATCCTCACCACCAGAGAGAGGGAATTCAGGACCCAGAGGCCTATACAAACAAGTCTCATTAATTCTTTAATAATTTACTCCCCTAAGCCAAACTCTGCTTGGAATCTTCACTGATTAAGTACCCACGCCTGTCTCTTTGTCTTGTCCATTCCTCACAAATGTATCATTTCTTTATCTAAAAAGTAGAAAAGTGCCTTCTTGGGACATTTCCTTAGGTCCCAGTCTTGTGAGAACACTGTATTAAATTCCTTTCTTCCCTCCTGTTAATCTGTCTTGCATCACTGCACTTGTGAGAGACGGGAAGGGGGGAAATTTCCCCTTGCTCCAATGATACTCTTACACACACACACACACACACACACACACACACACACACACACACTAGAGGCCTGGTGCATGAAAATTCATGCACTGGAGGACCGGGGGTGGGGGTCTCTCAGCCCGGCCTTCCCCCTCACACTGTCTGGGAGCCCTCAATGGGGGGAGGCAACCTGGCAATCAGGGGAAGGCGACACTCCCATCACACCTCTGCTGCTGCCACTGCTGGCAGTGCAAGCCTGGGCTGGTCCTGCTTGCCTGAGCCTCAGTCAGTGAGGGGTGCAGGAGGACCCGAGGCCCCTGGTGGGGCTGAGAGGACTGGGCGCTGCCATCTTGTTGCTGTGGGCACCGCCTTCTTGTGAGGGCATGGTGGTCAATTAGCACATTCCCTCTTTACTATATAGGATTTTGACAGACATAAATATCGTTGTTTGTAAACAATATATGTTTAATTTTGTACCCAGACTGGGTGAAATCATTCTGCTTTATCTTTTGCTTTAAGAAAGCATGTTCTAAACAATAAGGGGGGACATCTATAAATCTTTCAACAATAAAGATACATTTTAATAAGATCGTGTTCTGTCTGGAAATGGGAAATGATCAGAAGTTGGAGTTTACATTTCCCATTTCCCTCCACAAAGATTCCTAAGGGCAAAACTTATTTGTCAACAGAAAAACACACCAACGTGAGAATGTTTAGAGAAAACATCCCTAAAACCTGTACAAGTCCTGAAACGGGTTTTAGGATGGCTCCACTGCCAAGTGGTGTTTTTCAGGTTTACTGACCTTCACTCTGGCTTCAGTATCACCGATGCGGCTCGCAAGGTCCCTTCTAAGAGGAGAAAATGACAGATGTTCAGTATTTGGCATTGTAAATAAAATGAAATGCCTGCATACACATTTCATGCTTGTTTAAAATTGGCATTCTCCTCTCAAGAACTCCACAAGTAAATTTTTCTGTCATTTCCAGCACCAGGCTTGCCTTATACATGGTTGCCCCTCAAATTTAAGGTGGCATCAACTACTCAGCAGTCATAATGAAGAATTTTAATGGGCTATTTAGAAATATAAAAATATATTTTAATTTAGGCAAAAATCTATAATGAACCAATGAGAAAAATTTGAAATAAAATAAGGATCCGCATTGCAGTTGTTTGAGAGAACCTCATTCACCTTACCCTGATTCCAAAAATCCTACTTACAAACTCAAGCTACAAGCACAGGCAATAAAAGAAAACATACATAAATTGGACCAATCAAAATTAAAACTTCTGTGCATCCAAAGGACACAACCAGTGGAGTGAAAAGGCAATGCACAAAATGGGAGAAAATATCTGCAAGTCGTATGTCTCAAAAGGAGTTTATATGCAGAATATGTCAAGCACCCTCCATCAAAACCTCAACAAACACTCAGATGAAAAAAGGGCCAAGGACTTGAGTACACATTTCTCCAAAGATAATATACAAATGGCTACTAAGCACGTGAAAAGGTGCTCCACATCACTAACTAATCATAAAAAATAATGACAAATCGAAACCATCCTGATACCACCTCATCACATTAGCATGGCTGCTATGAAAAATTAAATCTGAAAATAGCAAATGTTGTGGAGGACACGGCAATATTTGACTTTTGTGCACCGCTACTGGGAATGCAAAGTGGTGCTGCCTGAT
>NW_006293949.1:480376-485166 GCF_000327345.1 Myotis davidii
CCACCTTCCTGGCTGGTGTCCCCTTCCTGGCCCTTGTCACCTTCCTGGCCCTTGTCACCTTCCTGGTCGGCCTCTTGGTTGATGTCGCCTTCTTGGTGGACGTTATTCAAGAGGCACAGCTCTTCTTCCTCAGCATGGGCCTCTTCGGCTGCTGGCTCCACACCCTGCACAAAATCAGAGCTTAGTAGCACGTCGGGGAATATTTCACCTAGGCTCCACGATCCACAGTCACAATAGTCCCAGGACACAGCTTCCTCCATGGCTGCAATGCCCTGGAGCTGTGCTCGTCCTGGGAACCTGGCGGCCTGCAGTAGCTGAGAATGTTACTCTTTGGCGCCTGGTACGGGTTAAAACCAGGTTGTAACAAGTTCAATGTCTATGCCACCTGATTTAGATGATTCCTATTGGCTCTTCCTCCCCGCTCCCTCCACTGTCCGCTTCCCAAGCTAGTGTTGCTGGGCAGGACTTACTTAGGCGGGAAAGCCTCAGGGGCGTGGCCAAAAAAGAGATGCTATGGGAAAGAACGTTCCTGATAGTGGCCTTGCTTGTGTGGAATCTGTGTTCTTACTTTATCTCCACTTACATCTCCCAGCTTTAGAAAAGTGTCTGCCCTGAGGAAAGGGCTGTGCTTTATTGTACAGGTTGATTTGGGGTGAGGGGCCTCAAGAGATAGATAGTGCCCAGTGTGTTACCTCACAGAACCGCAGGTCCCCGTGAGGAAAAGATGGGGGACTGTCTCAGGAACCACCATTGGGCCCTGCAGGCCACGGGCTAGGAATTAGGCTGAAATGATAAACCAGGAGCTTATTGCCCTGGGTTTCTGCGAGGACCCGGCAGGCAGAGCAGGCTCTGCTCCCCGGAAGCCAGGAGGCGGATCTTGGGGCGGGGTGCAGTTTCCCCTTGTTCCCCCTGCTGCCTCGTTCTTACTGCTTTCCTCACTTTTAATAGAAATATATCATGACCGCTTGCGGAGGAACAGGATGAAATTGTATTTATTGTAAAGAAAAGTAGATCCAGGCCAGACTGAGGGCTCTATGGTTCTCCCTTCAAGATTTGCTGTGTATATGCTCCACAAGGTGTTAATATCTCAGATATGGAAATTAGCTTCTGATAATGGGCCCTAGGCTTGGTATTCTACATGACTTACCCTCTTGTTACCATCACCAACATCACTGTCCTCAGCATTATTTTATGAAAGAACTACGGGCCCGGTGCGGGAAATTCATGCACATTAACAGGGAATTAAGTAGAGGAAATATTTTAATATGGCCATTTTCCCTTTCTCTGTAATAGAAATGTTAGATATGAAAGAAAATTAGTAAAATGTATATGAAAATCTTATTCCTGTTAGAGTATGCGGAACACTGCGGAACCCAGAGCCAAGTACCGCCCACCCTCATGTGCCTCCAAATCACGTGAGATCCAGACCCTGCTGGCCCCAGACCCAATGGGTGAGATCCAGACCCAGCCGGCCTCACCTCTGTCAAGCCCCGCTGGGCAGGGGGCACAGCCTCGGTTCCCCTGACCCAGTGCCAGGTGGGGTACACAGCCTCATGTCCCCTGGCCTGGTGTGGGGTGGGAGGTGCAGCCTAACGTTTCCCATCAAGCGCCACTGGGCAGGGAGCCCAGCCTCAGGTACCTTGGTGCACCCTCAGGCTCCCGGCCCAGTGCTAAGGTGGGGGGCACAGCCACAGATCCCCTGGCCAAGCACCAGGGTGGGCGGCATGGCCTGAGGTCCCCTGGTCTGGGCCAGGGCAGGCGGCATGCTTTGTGGTTCCCTGTCAAACCCCACTAGGAGGGGGTTGTGGCCTGAGGTCTCCTGTCAAGCCCGGCCAGGCCGGGGGTGCTGCCTGAGGACCCCAGGCCCGGCACTGGGGAGAGGGGCATGGCCTGCGGTCCCCCATCAAGCCCCACCAGGTGGGGGGCGTGGCCTGAGGTCCCTCGCCCTGGCCTGGCAACACACAGCCTCAGGTCCCTTCTGATCACTCCTTATGGCTCATTATGGGAATCCTGCCTCTCTGTGGGCACAGCCATCTTGTGATGGCATGATGGCTTGAGGGTTAATTTGCATATTACCTCTTTATTATGTAAGACTAGAGGCCTGATGCACAAAATTTATGTAAGGGGCTCGGCACCCAGCCCGCCACAGTGGCTGCCTTGGCCACCGTCACCGCCTGCCCTTTACCTTGACCAACGCTGGCCCTGGAGGCCACCTCTGCCTCAGCCCACCCGCAGCAGCTTTATCCAGAAGGCCGTCTGGAAGGACGTCAGGTCTAATTAGCATATTATGCTTTTATTATTACAGATTAAACCATTTTTTGCATCCTCAAAGGTATGTGGCTTAGGAACTTCACAGGCTGTATCAAAGGAGTAAGTGTCCCCTGCTTGGATTGTAGAGGATGGCTAGGAAAGCAGCTAGAAGATGGTGATTGGTACATTCACAGTGCGTGTGTGTGTGTGTGTGTGTGTGTGTGTAAGAAAGATGGAGGGAACAGGCAATAATGCAGAGGCCAGCTCATGACTTGGATGGAGACCGGGGATGCTTTCTTTTGTCTTTACTTTTTCTTTAAAGAGGAAATAACTGGACTCCCTCTGAAGGTAGGTCTGTGAAATTGCAAGAAACGCTCCACAAAGTCCCTTCAGATAAAAACACATGTAACATAAACAAACCATACAAATACTCTGAGAAACCAAAAGATGGGCAGATGGAAACCTTTGGATTGAAACCTACAGACATTCTGACCATATTAGTGCTGTGCACTTCTCCTGCCAGATTTTGACACCATTGCATTTAAAGACTGCTTACCACTCACCCAGGGAGAACATCACCTTCTCTTTGGAAAAGGGGCAGCTTAATGCACAGTTGACTTGTTATTTCTTACTAGAGGCCTGGTGCATGAAATTCGTGCACTCAGGGGGAGGGGGCCTGTAGCCGGACCTGCGCCCTCTAGCAGTCCAGGAGCCCTCAGGGAATGTCCGACTGATGGCTTAGGCCCGCTTCCCGGGAAGCCGTTAGACATCCTTAGTGCTATTGCAGAGGCAAGAGAGACACCTGCCACCACCACTGCGCTCACCAGCTGTGAGCCCAGATTCTGGCTGAGCGGCGCTCCCCCTGTGGGAGTGCACTGACCAGCAGGTGCAGCTCCTGCATTGAGCGTCTGCTCCCCAGTGCTCAGTGTGTGTCTTAGTGACCAGTCATCCGCCACTTGGTCGATTTGCATATTAGCCTTTCATTATAAAGGACTGCACTGCATGTACCTGCCATGCTATATATGCCCTCAAACTCTAAGACAGAATAAACGCACGCATGAATGAATCAAATAGAAAAGGACACAATGCGGAGGAAAGGGAATTCATTAAATGGTGCAGGTAGAAGAAAGCACAAAACCTCCCTCATCAGTACTCAATACTTTATCCTTTTTTATTTTATCTCAAAATATTGCATTTGGCTAAAGTGAATCCTTATTTAAACAGAATGTGCAAGAACTCTTTTAGCATCCTACAATACTCTGTCTGAGTACTTGTTGGAGTTGAGGTTTTGGTGTGACTGGGTGGGTTTATGGAATTCATGTGACATCCTTGCAAATTTATCCTGGTTGGAATGACTGAATAGAACCTGGATATTACTTGGGGTATTGGAATTGGGGAAAGGGCCAGAAACTATCTCATTTTCAGACATACTCCCAGTCATAACTTTTGTTCCATCTTTCTGAGTATTTCAATCCTGGTGAAAACCCTTTAAGTGAGCTTTTGAGGTAAGAGGAGGGCAGGCCAGAGAGAAAAGGACAGCTCTGTTGCTTGACCTCATAATGGGATCTGTGGAAGATGTGAAGGACTCATCTATATATATAAAAGCCTAATATGCTAAGTGTCAGACCTATCGGTTGACCATTTGGTTGACTGCTGGACCAGTAGCTATTATGCGCACTGACCACCAGGGGAAGATGCTCCAACAGGTAGGTTAGCTTGCTGCTCAGGTACAGCCGATCAGGACTGGGCGAGACGGGCCGGACAGGCCCTGGATCTCTCCTGGGGTCCCTCCCTGGTCAGCCAACCACCCGCAGTCCCTCCCTTGCCGACCAGCCCCCATTGGCCCCAATCAGGACTGGGCGAGACAGCCCCAATTCAGGGCAGGCCAAGAAACCACACCTGTTAGGGGACTGTCTAGGGCGGGGAAAAAAATGGACACATATGTAATACCCTTTGTAATAAAAAATAAAATTTGAAAAAAAAAAGAAAAAAGAAACCACACCTGTGCACAAATTCATGTACCAGGCCTCTAGTTTGGATAAAAACCTTATAATTTCCTTTCTCTGTACCTAGTTAACACCCATATCCCTGCGCATGCCCCCCTCCCCACACCCCACCACAAATCTGTGCACAGTGATTGACATGGATTTCTTTCCTCCTCAAGGTCTCCACAGCTTCTTTCCCACTTCAGGTTTCAAAATATCCTTTCCTATCTATCATTTTCTACAATGTTCAAAGGGAATGGAACAGGGACTCTTCCTTGGTTACTCCTTGCCTACACCCCACCCACCCCAAACCCAGATTCTTGGGCCAGAAACAGAAAATCATGTTCCAAGCCTGCAATGCTCATGCAGGCCCATTTTGTGTGTGGGCCTGAAATTTGGACAGAGCCAGGTGTACCAACAGGCTACTCGTGGTTGAATACCAACACTTAAATCACTTGTGTCCCCTTGCTTGTGAATCAGTAAGAAAGGAGCTTCCAGACTGTCCTTTGCATTCCTATTGGCATAATGAAGGTTTCCAAGCCATCAGCCAGCTTG
>NW_006293949.1:486388-486633 GCF_000327345.1 Myotis davidii
TCTACCTTTTTATTAATAACACAACTACAGAGGAGGTGAGGGAGGTATGGGTGCCATAAGGGTCAGTGGCACCAGACAAACTGATTCACACTCAGGAAATTGAACCAGGATGGCATTCTAGGGCTTCGGCAGCACCTTAATGCGAAGGTTTTTCAGAGTAGCAGGTGGTGCATTCCTCAGCATTGATAATCTTTGACTCCTCATAAACTTGGCCCTCCTATTCTGAAACCAAGCCTACAATGAGA
>NW_006293950.1:0-577 GCF_000327345.1 Myotis davidii
TACTATGTTGTACACCTTAAGTTAATAAATATTGTATGCTAACTAAGTCTGATAAAGAATAAGGAATAGATAAAATAATAGTTGTAATTTTATAAAAATCTGTTTAATGAACAGATAAAATAATAGTTGTAATTTTATAAAAATCTGTTTAATGAGAGAGAAAGGAATGAAATGAAATGAGGAGTTTAAAATGAACTCAAAAGATAAGCTGTAAGGAAGAAAAATCTTCCTTGGCTCTGGCAGCATTTGAACCCTAAACATATTCCCCGGATGCCCAGCAAAATAATAAGAGAACAAAAAGAAATTTGTCTAAAAGACAAAAGAGGTGATATCTTTATAGTGTCACTTTACACATTGTACACCCAAAGCAAAGGGATAAACCAACACTTCGCAGAAGAAAATATAATGTGGAACATTTTAAATATCAAGCAGTAGAACACTTGCATTTTCTGTACCTGTTTCATAATTATATAACCACTGCATTTTTATATAATATAGTAGAGGATGAGGTTAGCCCCTTCCTTCTTTTTTTGACGTGGCATCATTTCTATTATTTCTTGGGCTTTGGGTTTTGATC
>NW_006293951.1:0-538 GCF_000327345.1 Myotis davidii
AAAATCTGAACTTTCCCAGCAGTAACATATATACATAGTGTAGAAAATTTTTAGAAGACTGTTTTAAGAAGGTTATTATGATATGTACGTGTTAGCTTAGGAACACTCTCCTGTGTCTATTTGAATTCTGGTTGTACCACTTTGAATGTTCTGGCCAGTGGGGAAATTAGGGTAGAAAAGTGGTAATGAAAGAATATTCCAGGATCATTGAAAATACAATGAATAATATCAGTGCAGACAAGTAATCTTTAAGAGGTCATGAGAAAAATCTATGTCACCCTGTTGCCTCCACTATGTTGAAAGTGACAGGAGCTACAGTTGTCCTAAGGGCTATTCTAGTGGTGCCTGAAACAGAAAAGTTTTGAGATGTTTAACATGTGTCCTGTCCATCTCCTGACATCCTCCCTCCAGAAGGGCTCTAGGTGTATTTTTGTTATAGCAAAGGGCCCTGTCTCTACTTCCTAATGAGGTGAGAATCTGGTTTTTGCCGGGGTCCAACCCCAGCAGGTCCAGGGGTCCCAAAGGTATGGACGGAGTC
>NW_006293951.1:2092-5215 GCF_000327345.1 Myotis davidii
GTAGCTTAAGCATGATTGTTCGTAGTTAAAGTGATTAATTACCCGCCTGGCACTTAGTTAAGAGGTTTTATTCCCTCCCTAAATTCAGGGGAAAATCCCTACCTGGGGAAACAACCTTTCTCAGAGAGGCGACCTTGGTTAAAACACAGCGCCAAGAAGGTGAGCAAACATATTAAGAACAGTATGCCATATATGCCAGGTCCCTTGAAACAGCAAGGGTAGACTGGTTCCCGGAAGCTTTTAAAATGACGAATATCAGTAAGAAAGCAATAAAAACAGTAATGTTCTCAGCATGAGAAACTGTCCCAGAAATTCCATTCAGTGAAATATGGTTAAAGATGGACCTTTCTCCTACGTTCATCTCTCATCCTCACAGTGGTGTGTACAATACATGGATAAACTGGAAAATATTTCAATGTTCGGAAAAGTATTGATATACTTATTGACATTTTCAGAAAGAACCCCGGTGCATAGGATATATCTGTTTAAGAGTTCACATTGCTTTTCCATCACCTCATATATATAATATATCTCATCTCACACTGACACCCTAGTGACGTCTATGCTATCACAATTTAAATCTCCCATACTGATTTTACGACCAATTCTTACAAAGTTACATCTGTAAGACTGGAAGCCAATATTGAGAGTTTACCAAAATATGGTAAATCTAAGAACTGGAAGCAAATGAGAACCACTCTGTAGGAAAGCACCCCTCCTAGCAGCCAGGCTAAGAAGAGCCATCATTAATGGTAAACCCCAATGGCGGAAACTCTTCCTCACCAGTTCTGAATCCACTTCCAGATGTGCCACGGCCTTCTGTTGATGTTGTAGTCTCTGAAGGAAGAAAATGGTGAAGGGTGAGGAATGCGGATTTGTGATATGAGAGAAGAATTATGTTGATATTGTATCAGTGGAGACATAATGATATTGGGTTTAAATGTGGAGATTTCCTCTTGTGAAGCTATCTGTGTGGGAACACCCAGATATAATGGTTTTCCCAGTGAATTCTGCGTAGGACTTAAAAATGAGAAAGATAAAGCCATCAACACAGCATTAGCTCCCTCTTCAGTACTGAAGCAGCTGTGTGTCCTTGAAAGACCAGAAGACCTATCCTTAGGACCTCTGTTTCAGAGGGAACATAACTGTCCATATCTTTCCACAATGTCCTTCTCTGCCCCACCTATGGATCATTGTCGATACTGGAGTTCCCTTTTCCAAGATCCTAGTGAAAGAGAAAGGAGGTCTTATGTCACCCTCACCTGTTCCACTTCCAGTCCCTGGACTCCCAGTTGTGGCAGAGGTGCCTAAAGGAAGAAAAAGGCAGATGATGCTTCTTCTTTGTAAAAGTTCGTCATTAATTACCTGGGCTTTGGACTAAGAAGCTTACCTCCTGGCAATCTTCCCTGGGTAGCCTTACTGCCTCCTGTGGAAGTTGTGGCTTCTAAGAGAAGGGAAAAAGAGAAAAAACTGTTGTTATTCCACCATCTTCTACAGAAGTCCTGGCCCCCAAAATAGAGGAAAAGAGGATAGTCATCATTGAAAATTATTTGAGGACCACAGAAATGTAAGGTAGTTCTGCTACACAGGATAATAATAGAGGAGAAATCTCATCTGAAAGATTCCCTGCCACCTTGTTGACTCACCAGTGTTGGAACTGCCAGGTGCAACAGTTGTGCCAACAGCGGGCCCAGTGGTGCCTGAAACACAAAAGGTCTGAGATCTCCAATGGTGCCTCTCGGTGACTCCTATACAGCTCTTAAAGAGCTGCCTCTAGAAAGAATCTAAGTGTATCTTTGTTAAATCAAGGAGCCCTTTCACTACTTTCAGCTGAGGTGACAATAATATACCTTTCCTATAATCCGTATCACTAAGGAAGTAGTAAAAACTGCAATATCTCCAGTGTAAGGCACTCTGTACACACATTCCACTCACTTAAAATGAAGAAGAAAGCTGGGTTTCTCCCAGGCTCACCTGTCACACTCCCAGTTGCTTGGCCTGGTGGCAATGCAGTGGCGCCTAATGTGAGAGGAAAACCAGAAAACTATTTGAAGGTGCCAAAAAATACTGACTATCCTTACTGCACTTTTAAGCAAGCGGACCTATATGTAGCACAGGCTTAAGAGTTCACATTGCTTTCTCTTCTACACACATATAGAATATTTCTCGGGTCTTCTATCAACTTAGTGATGCATATGCCATCAAAGAGGAAACCTCTTACAGGGATTTCACCAATAGCCATTCGTAAGGCAGTTACAGCTGTGAGGCATGAGCAGGCATTGACAGTTTATTGCTAAGCGGACCTATATGTAGCACAGGCTTAAGAGTTCACATTGCTTTCTCTTCTACACACATATAGAATATTTCTCGGGTCTTCTATCAACTTAGTGATGCATATGCCATCAAAGAGGAAACCTCTTACAGGGATTTCACCAATAGCCATTCGTAAGGCAGTTATAGCTGTGAGGCATGCCAGGCATTGACAGTTTATTGCTACTATGTTCAATCAAAGAAAATACTGAGTAAATACAAACAACTCTGCAGGAAAGAACACCTCCAAAATGGGAGCTTGTGGAGAGTCCTAATTAACAGTAAACCCCAACTGTGAGGTACTCATTCTCACCTGGTCTGGATCCCGTTTCTGGAGTGCCAGCTGAAGGAAGAAATGAGGAATGGAGAGGTCAGAGGATTTGGGATATTAGGGAAAAAATTACTGACATATTAGGTCAGAACAAGAATACTAACTACAGTATGGGGTTAACTATGCAGATTGCTTCTTGTTATCCTACCTATGTGGGAACTCCGAGGTTTAATAGTTGGCCTAGAGACTTTCCCTGGATAGGACTGTTTAAGAGTTCTCATTGTTTTGGCTCCTTCCCAGACACATAATATTTCTCAGCTACTCCTAACATCTCAGTGCTGGGTATGCCACCACAGGATAAACTTCTCCTATTGATTCTACCACCAGCCCCTCTGTAGAATGTTACTGTGGGAAACAGTTTATTGTCATCACTCTCTGATAAACATAGACAGAGAACCCCCCGCCCCCCCAAAGGCTGGGTGCCTTTGAAGCCCTAGCAGAGGTCTGAGCTAGGCGCCACCTCTGTTTGTCCAGACAGTGGC
>NW_006293951.1:6073-17017 GCF_000327345.1 Myotis davidii
GCCACAGGGTGGCCTCAGAGCAGCCAATCAAAGAACTAGCTCTGTAGGCCTGGGCCTTGCCATCTAGATGGGGAAATATGAGACTATGGTTTTCAGGCTTATCTAAGTTTGTGAATCTGGCATGCTGTGTTCCCCGAGGTAATATGGGCCCATTCCCTTCACCCACCATCGAACTCAAGTGTTTATTCTACCACACAAACAGGGATTTGATTAAAAACCCAAGAGATTCAGTTTAAAATAAAACTCACCTCCAACAAGTCCTACTTGGGTAGCACCACTTCCTTCCGTGGAAGTAGTGGCCTCTGATAGAGAAAAGAAGGGAAGGAGTAAGACTAGGTGGTGGGAAGGAACACACTTGGCTATTGCCAGAATAGATCATACAAGCTACCAATGTCAAGTTTTTACTGTATTTTCAGATTTGCCTGTGACATATCTTCCAGGTTTCAGAGTGTTTCCAGAGACTTTTCCAATATTACTTACAAGAAGAAAATGGTGGTGGTCCTAGCTCAATTGTTTTTTCAACCACATGATTTTAAAGAAAAAATCTACATCTTTATGTAATAGCAAACTATAACCCTGTCACTTTAACTGCCAAGAAGTCATCCAAAGTGCCCCAATGCAACATTTTTTTCTATAACTATTTTACCTCGTTCTCAACTATCATGTCTCTTTTTATGGAGGGAACATAGAAATATCTCTCTATATATTACCTATTTATTGGTCATTGCTTAGACTCATGGTTGTCTACTGAAGGCCCTTGTAAGCTTAGGCAATAAGGAGGCAATGTAATGTGTAGCTTATCTTTTTAAAATCTGAACTTTCCCAGCAGTAACATATATAAATGGTGTAGAAAATTTTTACAAGACTGTTTTAAGAAGGTTATTATGATATGCAGGTATTAGCTTAGGAACACTCCCCTGTGTCTATTCTAATTCTAGTTGTGCCACTTTGAATGTGTTGGCCACTCTAGAAATAGGTTAGAAAATATGTAATGAAAGAATATTTCAGGATCATTGAAAATACATGGTGGTAGTCTCACAATGAATAATATCAGTGCAGACAACTAATCTTTGAGAGGGCATGAGAAAATCCTATGTCACCCTGTTGCCTTCCCTATGTTGGAAGTGCCAGGAACAACAGTTGTGCCAAGGGCTATTCCAGTTGTGCCTGAAACACAAAAGCTGTGAAATCTTCAACATGTGTCCTGTGCATTTTCTGACATCCTCCCTCCAGAAGGGCTGTAGGCGTATCTTTGTTATAGCAAAGGGCCCTGTCTCTACTTCCTAATGAGGTGAGAATCTGGTTTAAATATGACCAATATCAATCAGTAAGACAGCAATAGAAACAGTAATGTTGCCCTGACGATTTTGGCTCAGTGGATAGAGCGTCGGCCTGCAGCGTGAGTGGTCCCAGGTTCGATTCCGATCAAGGGTATGTACGTTGGTTGCCAGCATATCCCCAGTGGGGGGTGTGCAGGAGGCAGCTGATGGATGTTTCTCTCTCATTATGTTTCTGACTCTCTGTCCCTCTCCCTTCCTCTCTGTAAGGAATCAATAAAATATATTTTAAAAACAAAACAAAACAAACAAAACAAAAAAACAGTAATGTTCTCAGCATGAGAAACTGCCTCAGAAATTCCATTCAGTCAAATACGGCAAAGAGGGGCGTTTCCCCTATGTTCATGTATCATCCTCACAGTGGTGCCTACTTTGCATGGACAACCAGTAAATATTTTAATGTCTCAGAAAAAATATTGATATCATTATTGGCATTTTGAGCGAGAACCCTTTGCATAGGATATGCCTGTTTAAGAGTTCACAATGCATTTCCCTTTCCTCAGATATATAATATTTCTCATCTCACAGTGACATCCTAGTGATGTCTGAGCTATGACAATTTAAATTTCTCATACTGATTTCACCAGCAGCCTTTCCTTACAAAGTTACACCTGCAAGACTGGAAGCCAATATTGAGAGTTTTCCAAAATATGGTAAATCTAAGAACTGGAAGCAAATGAGAACCACTCTACACGAAAGCACCCCTCCCAGCAGTCAGGCTAAGAAGAGCCATCATTAATGGTAAACCCCAACAGCGGAAACTCTTCCTCACCAGTTCTGAATCCACTTCCAGATGTGCCACGGCCTTCTGTTGATGTTGTAGCCTCTGAAGGGAGAAAATGGCGAAGGATTAGGAATGAGGATTTGTGATATGATAGAAGAATTATGTTGATATTGTATCATTGGAGACATAATGCTATTGGGTTTAAATATGGAAATTTCTTCTTGTGAACCTATCTGTGTGGGAACCCCCAGTTATAATGCTTGCCCTAGTGAATTCCTGTGTAGCACCAAAAATCAGGAAGATTAAGCCATCAACACAGCAGTAGCTCCCTCTTCAGTACTAAAGCAGCTGTGTGTCCTTGAATGACCAGAAGACCTTTCCTTAGGATTTTAGTTTCATAAGGACATGAATTGTCAATGACTTTCCACAATTTCATCTCCTAACCACCTATGTAATATTGTTGCTACTGGTGTTCTCTTTCTCATCAGTTCCAGGAAAGTGAAAGGAGTCCTTATGTCACCCTCACCTTTTTCAGTTCCAGTCCCAGGACTCCCTGGTGCAACAGAGGTACCTACAAGGGGAAAAGGGGAACATGGTGTTTATTCTGTAAAAGTAAGTTATCAATTACCTGATAGCTCTTGACATTCCAAGGTTTGAAGTAGAACTTTGTGACTAATACTCTCATATGGTGAATTTTCTTAGTGACCCTACCTGGCTTGGTTTTCTGTGAACTGCTGCTGGCTCCAGGTGAAAGTGTTGTGGTACCTATTAAAGCAAGTAGTGTGAGCTTCAAAATCAATACACATTTCATGATTCCACAAATATTTATTAAGCATCTTTTCTATGTAATAATGTTTTAGGCATTTGGATATGTCAGTGAGCTGAATATTCAAAGATCCCTCCCCTAATGTAGCTTATATTCTAGCACGTGGAGACCAACAATGATCATGAAATGACCAAACATGAAAAGTCAAAATGACAGATGTTAGTAAAGGCTATAAGAAAATTTCCAACCATATATAAAAGTTGGGGCCTTGATAGGCAGGAGGAGGGCCACAGGGTGGCCTCATACCTGCCAATCAAAGACCTAGCTCTGTAGGCCTGGGCCTTGCAATCTAGATGGGGAACATGAGACTATGGTATTCTGGCTTATCTAAGTTTGTGACTCTGGCACGCTGTGTTCATTGAGGAAATTCAGGCCCATTTTTTTGCCCACCTTCCCACTCAAGTGTTTATTCTACCACACAAACAGGGATTTGATTAAAAATCCAGAGATTCAGTTTAATATAAAACTCACCTCCTGCAAGTCCTGCTTGGGTAGTTCCACTTCCTTCCGTGGAAGTAGTGGCCTCTGATAGAGAAAAGAACAGAAGGAGTAAGAATAGGTGCTGGGAAAGAACACACTTGGCTTTTGTCAGAATAGATCTTACAAGCTGCCAATGTGAAGTTTTTACTGTATTTTCAGATTTGCCTGTGACATATCTTCCAGGTTCCAGAGGTTTTCCAGAGACTTTGTCAGTATTATTTACAAGAAGAAAATGGTGGTGATCCTAGCTCATTTGTTTTTTCACCGCATGATTTAAAAAAAAATCTACATCTTCATGTAATACCAAACGATAACCCTGTGTCTTTTAGTGATAAGGATTCATCCTTATGTGCCCCACGTAACATTTTTTTTTCTATAACTATTTTATTTGAGTTCTCAACTATCATGTCTCTTTTTATAGCGGGAAGAGAAAAATATCTCTCTATATACTACCTATTTATTAGTCATTGTTTAGACTCACAGTTGTCTACTGAATGCCTTGTAAGCTCAGGCAATAAGGTGGCAATGTAATGACTAGCTTTTCTTTTAGAAACCTGAACTTTCATAACATAACATATATAAACAGTGTTGAAAATTTTTGGAAGATTGCTTTAAGCAGGTTGTCATGAAATGTAGGTGTTAGCTTAGCACCACTCCCCCGTGTATATTCAAATCTAGTTGTGCCACTAGTATTATGGCCACTGGGGGAAATAGGGTGGGAAAAAGGTAATGAAAGAATATTTCAGGATCACTGAAAATACAATGAATAATATCAGTGCAGACAACTAATCTCTGAGGGGGCATGAGAAAATCCAATGTCACCCTGTTGCCTCCCCTATGTTGATAGTGACAGGAGCAACATTTGTGCAAAGGGCTATTCCAGTGATGCCCAAAACAAAAGGTTTGAGATCTTCAACATGTGTTCTGTCCATCTCCTGATGTCCTCCCTCCAGAAGGGCTCTAGGTGTATCTTTGTTATAGCAAAGGACCCTGTCTCTACTTCCTGATGAGATGAGAATCTGTTTTTGCTATGACCAATATCAGTAAGAAAGTAATAAAAACAGTAATGTTCTCAGCATGAGAAACTGTCCCAGAAATTCCATTCAGTCAAATTTGGTTAAAGAGGGGCCTTTCTCCTACATTCATCTCTCATCCTCACAGTGGTGTCTACCATACAAGGATAAACAGGAAAATATTTCAATGTCCCAGAAAAATATTGATACAATTATTGGCATTTTGAGCAAGAACACCTGTGCATAGGATATGACTGTTTAAAGAGAACACATTGCTTTTCCCTCTTCTCACATATATAATATTTCTCATCTCACAGTGACACCCTAGTGACGTCTATGCCATCACAAGTTAAATCTCTCATACTGATTTCACCAGCAGCCTTTCCTTACTAAGTTACACCTGTAAGACTGGAAGCCAATATTGAGAGTTTTCCAAAATATGGTAAATCTAAGAACTGGAAGCAAATGAGACCCAGAAAATGGTGAAGGGTGAGGAATGTGGATTTGTGATATGAGAGAAGAATTATGTTGATATTGTATCAGTGGAGACATATGATATTGGGTTTAAATATGAAGATTTCTTCTTGTGAACCCTCTGTTGTGGGAAACCCAGATATAACGATTTTCCTAGTGAATTCTGTGGAGGAATTAAATATGAGAAAGATAAAGCCATCAACACAGCATTAGCTCCCTCTTCAGTACTGAAGCAGCTGTGTGCCCTTTATTGAACAGAAGAGCTTTCCTTAGGATCTCTTGTTTCAGAGGGAACATAACTGTCCACAACTTTCCAGAAAGTCCTTCCTTGCCCACCTATGGATCATTTTTGTTACTGGAGTTCCCTATTCCAAGATCCTAGTGAAAGAGAAAGGAGGTCTTATATCACCCTCACCTGTTTCACTTCCAGTCCCTGGACTCCCAGGTGTGACAGAGGTGCCTAAATGAACAAAAGGGCAGATGATGCTTCATTTTTGTAAAAGTTCATCATCCATTACCTGGGCTTTGGACTAAGAAGCTTACCTCCTGGCAATCTTCCCTGCGTAGCCTTACTGCCTCCTATGGATGTTGTGGATTCTAAGAGAAAGGGGGAAAAATAACTCTTGTTATTCCACTATCTTCTACACAATTCCTGGCCACCAATATACAGGAAAAGATAATAGAGATCATTGAAAATTATCTGAGGACCACAGAAAGTAAGGTAGTTCTGCTACACAGGATAATAATAGAGGAGAAATCTCATCTGAAAGATTCGCTGTCTCCTTGTTGACTTACCAGTGTTGGAACTGCCAGGTGCAACAGTTGTAGCAACAGCTGGTCCAGTGGTGCCTGAAACATAAAATTTCTGAGATCTTCAATGGTGCCTCTTGTTGACTCCTATACAGCTCCTAAAGATCTGCCTCTAGAAGAAATCTAAGTGTATCTGTTATATCAAAGGGCCCTTTCACTACTTCCTGATGTGTTGACAATCATATACCTTTCCTATAATCCATACAACTAAGAAAGTAGTAAAAATTGCAATATCTCCAATGTAAGGCACCCTCTACAGATATTCCATTCACTTAAATTGAAGAAGAAAGCTGGGTTTCTCCCAGGCTCACCTGTCACACTCCCAGTTGCTTGGCCTGGTGGCAATGCAGTGGCGCCTAATGTGAGAGGAAAACCAGAAAACTATTTGAAGGTGCCAAAAAATACTGACTATCCTTATTGCACTTTTAAGCAAGCGGACCTATATGTAGCACAGGCTTAAGAGTTCACATTGCTTTCTCTTCTACACACATATAGAATATTTCTCAGGTCTTCTATCATCTTAGTGATGTATATGCCATCAGAGAGGAAACCTCTTACAGGGATTTCGCCAATAGCCATTCGTAAGGCAGTTACAGCTGTGAGGCATGAGCAGGCATTGACAGTTTATTGCTACTATGTTCAATCAAAGAAAATACTGAGTAAATACAAACAACTCTGCAGGACAGAACACCTCCAAAATGGGAGCTTGTGGAGAGTCCTAATTAACAGTAAACCCCAACTGTGAGGTACTCATTCTCACCTGGTCTGGATCCTGTTTCAGGAGTGCCAGCTGAAGGAAGAAATGAGGAATGGAGAGGTCAGAGGATTTGGGATATTAGGGAAAAAATTGCTGACATATTAGGTCAGAACAAGAATACTAACTACAGTATGTGGTTAAATATGAAGATTTATTCTTGTTATCCTATCTATGTGGGACTCCCAGGTGTAATAGTTGGCCTAGAGAATTTCCCTCAATAAGCCTGTTTAAGAGTTCTCATTGTTTTGGCTCCTTCCCAGAGACATAATATTTCTCAGCTACTCCTAACATCTTAGTGATGGGTATGCCATCACAGGATAAACTGCTCATATTGATTCTAACACCATCCCCTCTTTAGAATGTTACAACTGGAATGACTAGAAGCCAGTGTTGAGAACTTTTCCAAAATATATTACATCTAAGAACTGGCAGCATGTGTGAACCACTCTGCAGGAAGGCACAGCTCCCAGCAGGCCAGGTTAACAATAGTCACAGTTAATATTAAACTCCCAGCTGCAGGAGCTCTTACTCACCACCTCTGAATCCAGTTCCAGAAGTGCCACTGCCTTCTCTTAACGTTGTGGCCTCTGATGAAAGAAAATGGTGAAGGGTGAGATTGGAGCAATTGGGATATTAGGAAAAGGATTATTTGATATTTTATCAGAGCAGAGGTAATATCTATATTATGGTTTTAAATATGGAGATTTCTTCTTGTTAACCTACCTGTGTGGGAACTCCCATGTATAATGGTTGTCCTGGGGAATTCCTGTGTAGAACCTAAAGATGACAAATATAAAGGCATCAACACAGCATTAGCTCCCTCTTCAGTACTGAAGCAGCTGTGTGTCCTTGAATGACCAGACGACCTATCCATAGGATCTCTGTTTCAGAGGGAACATAACTGTCCATAACTTTCCACAATGTCCTTCCCTGCCCCACCTATGGATCATTGTTGCTACTGGAGTTCCCTTTTTTATTGATGCCAAGGAAAGAGAAAGGAGGTCTTATGTCACCCTCACCTGTTCCACTTCCAGTCCCTGGACTCCCTGGTGTGACAGAGGTGCCTAAAGGAAGAAAAAGGCAGATGATGCTTTATCTTTGTAAAAGTTCATCATCAATTACCTGAAGACTTTTGACACTGCAACGTTTAAAATAGAAATGTGTGACTCTAAAACTCTCATATGGTGACTTTACTTTTGACCCTACCTGGGTTGGTTTTCTGTGAACTGCTGCTGGCTCCAGGTGAAAGTGTTGTGGTACCTATTAAAGCAAGTAGTGTGAGCTTCAAAATCAATACACATTTCAAGATTCCACAAAGCTTTATTAAGCATCTTTTCTATGTAATAATGTTTTAGGCGCTTACATATGTCAGTGAGCAGAATATTCAAAGATCCTTCCCCTAATGTATCTTACATTCTAGCAGCTGGAGACCCACAGTGATCAAGAAACATGAAAAGTCAAAGAGACAGATCACAACATTAGCTCCCTCTTCAGTACTGAAGCAGCTGTGTGTCCTTGAATGACCAGAAGACCTTTCCTTAGGATCTCTGTTTCAGAGTGAATGTAACTGTCCATAACTTTCCACAATGTCCTTCTCTGGAAATCTCCATATTTAAAACCATAAATTAGTAAAGAGAAGGACATTGTTGCTACTGGAGTTCCCCTTTTTATGGATGCCAGAGAAAGTGAAAGGAGGCCTTATGTCACCCTCACCTGTTTCACTTCCAGTCCCTGGACTCCCAGGTGTGACAGAGGTGCCTAAAGGAAGAAAAAGGCAGATGATGCTTCTTCTTTGTAAAAGTTCGTCATTAATTACCTGGGCTTTGGACTAAGAAGCTTACCTCCTGGCAATCTTCCCTGGGTAGCCTTACTGCCTCCTGTGGAAGTTGTGGCTTCTAAGAGAAGGGAAAAAGAGAAAAAACTGTTGTTATTCCACCATCTTCTACAGAAGTCCTGGCCCCCAAAATAGAGGAAAAGAGGATAGTCATCCTTGAAAATTATTTGAGGAACACAGAAATGTAAGGTAGTTCTGCTACACAGGATAATAATAGAGGAGAAATCTCATCTGAAAGATTCCCTGCCACCTTGTTGACTCACCAGTGTTGGAACTGCCAGGTGCAACAGTTGTGCCAACAGCGGGCCCAGTGGTGCCTGAAACACAAAAGTTCTGAGATCTCCAACATTGCCTCTTGGTGACTCCTATACAGCTCCTAAAGAGCTGCCTCTAGAAAGAATCTAAGTCTATCTTTGTTAAATCAAAGTGCATTTCACTACTTCCTGATGAGTTGACAATCATATACCTTTCCTATAATCCATACCACTAAGAAATTAGTAAAAATTGCAGTATTTCCAATGTAAGGGACCCTCTACAGACATTCCACTCACTTAAAATGAAGAAGAAAGCTGGGTTTCTCCCAGGCTCACCTGTCACACTCCCAGTTGCTTGGCCTGGTGGCAATGCAGTGGCGCCTAATGTGAGAGGAAAACCAGAAAACTATTTGAAGGTGCCAAAAAATACTGACTATCCTTACTGCACTTTTAAGCAAGCGGACCTATATGTAGCACAGGCTTAAGAGTTCACATTGCTTTCTCTTCTACACACATATAGAATATTTCTCGGGTCTTCTATCAACTTAGTGATGTATATGCCATCAAAGAGGAAATCTCTTACAGGGATTTCACCAATAGCCATTCGTAAGGCAGTTACAGCTGTGAGGCATGAGCTGGCATTGACAGTTTATTGGTACTATGTTCAATCAAAGAAAATACTGAGTAAATACAAACAACTCTGCAGGAAAGAACACCTCCAAAATGGGAGCTTGTGGAGAGTCCTAATTAACAGTAAACCCCAACTGTGAGGTACTCATTCTCACCTGGTCTGGATCCTGTTTCAGGAGTGCCAGCTGAGGGAAGAAATCAGGAATGGAGAGGTCAGAGGATTTGGGATATTAGGGAAAAAATTATGTGTATACCATCACAGGGAAAACTGCTCATTTTGATTCTAACACCAGCCCCTCTTTAGAATGTTACAACTGGAACGACTAGAAGCCAGTGCTGAGAGCTTTTCAAAATGTTACAGCTAAGACTGACAGCATGTGTGAACCACTCTGCAGGAGAGCACAGCTCCCAGCAGGCCAGGTTAACAATAGTCACAGTTCATATTAAACTTCCAGCTGCAGGAGCTCTTACTCACCACCTCTGAATCCAGTTCCAGAAGTGCCACTGACTTCTGTTAACGTTGTGGCCTCTGTTGAAAGAAAATGGTGAAGGGTGAAGGAATTGGGATATTAGGAAAAGCATTATTTGATATTTTATCACAGCATACCTAATATCTATATTATGGTTTTAAATATGGAGATTTCTTCTTGTTAACCTACCTGTGTGGGCACTCCCAGGTATAATGGTTGTCCTGGGGAATTCCTGTGTAGAACCTAAAGATGACAAGATAAAGGCATCAACACAGCATTAGCTCCCTCTTCAGTATGGAGGCAGCCGTGTCCCCTTGAATGACCAGAAGACCTATCTTTAGGATCTCTGTTTCAGTTCTGTTTCAGAAGGACATGAACTGTCAATGACTTTCCACAATTTCATCTCCTAACCGCCTATGTAATATTGTTGCTACTGGTGTTCTCTTTCTCATCGATCCCAGTAAAGTGAAATGAGTCCTTATGTCACCCTCACCTGTTTCAGTTCCAGTCCCAGGACTCCCTGGTACAACAGAGGTACCTAAAGGGGGAAAAGGGAACATGGCGTTTAGTCTTTGTAAAAGTTAGTTATCAATTACCTGAGGGTTCTTGACATTCCAAGGTTTAAAGTAGAACTTTGTGACTAATACTCTCATACGGTGAATTTTCTTAGTGACCCTACCTGGTTTGGTTTTCTGTGAACTGCTGCTGGCTCCAGGTGAAAGTGTTGTGGTACCTATTAAAGCAAGTAGTGTGAGCTTCAAAATCAATACACATTTCATGATTCCACAAATATTTATTAAGCATCTTTTCTGTGTAACAATGTTTTAGGCATTTAGAAATATCAGTGAATAGAATATTCGAAGATCCCTCCCCTAATATGGCTTACATTCTAGCAGCTGGAGACCAACAGTGAACAACAAACATGATTAAGTCAAAGTGACAGATGTTAGTAAAGGCTATAAGAAAATGTCCAACCATATATAAAGGTTGAGGCCTTGATAGGCAGGAGCAGGGCCACAGGGTGGCCTCATACCCGCCAATCAAAGAAGTAGCTCTGTAGGCCTGGGCCTTGCCATCTAGATGGGGAACATGAGAATATGGTTTTCAGGCTTATCCAAGTTTGTGACTCTGACATGCTGTGTTCCACGAGGAAATACAGGCCCATTTCCTTCGCTCATCTTCCCACTCAAGTATTTATTCTACACACAAACAGGGATTTGATTCAAAACCCCAGAGATTCAGTTTAAGATAAAACTCACCTCCTACAAGTCCTGCTTGGGTTGTTCCACTTCCTTCCATGGAAGTAGTGGCCTCTGATAAAGAAGGGCAAGAGTA
>NW_006293951.1:17041-19728 GCF_000327345.1 Myotis davidii
AAGAGTAGGTGGTGGAAAAGTACACACTTGGCTATTGTCAGAATAGGTCATACAAGCTGCCAATGTCAAGTTTTTAGTGTATTTTGAGATTTTCCTGTGACATATCTTCGTGGTTCCAGAGGTCTTCCAGAGACTTTTTGTATTACTTACAAGAAGAAAATGGTGGTGGTTCTAGCTCAATTATTTTTTTCACCATAACATTTAAAGAAAAATCTCCATCTTCATGTAATAGCAAACTATATCTCTGTGACTTCGTGATAAGAATTCATCCATTTGTGCCCAGGTAACATTTTTTTCTATAACCATTTTTCTGAGTTCTCAACTATTCTGTCTCTTTTTATGGAGGGAACATAGAAATATCTCTCTATATACTACCTATTTATTTGTCATTGATTAGACTCATGGTTGTCTACTGAAGGCCCTTGCAAGCTCAGGCAATAAGGCGGCAATGTAATGTCTAGTTGATCTTTTTAAAATCTGAACTTTCCCAACATAACATATATAAATAGTGTAGAAAATTTTGGGGAGACTACTTTTAGAAGTTGTTATGAAATGTAGGTGTAAGCTTAGCAGCACACCCCTGTGTCTGTTCAAATTCTAGTTGTGCCACTAGTATTATGGCCACTGGGGGAAATAGGGTAGAAAAGAGGCAATGAAAGAATATTTCAGAATCATTGAAAAGACATGGTGTTAGTCCCGCAATGAATAATATCAGTGCAGACATCTAAGCTGTGAGAGGGCATGAGAAAATCCTGTCTCTACTTCCTGATGAGGCGAGAATCTGGTTTTGCTATGACCAATATCAGTAAGAAAGCAATAAAAACAGTAATGTTCTCAGCATGAGAAACTGTCCCAGAAATTCCATTCATTCAAATATGGTTAAAGGGGGACCTTTCTCTTAAATAGGGGTTGATGTCTCATCCTCACAGTGGTGCCTACCATTCAAAAATAAACAGGAAAATATTTCAATGTCCAAGAAAAATATTGATAGTATTATTGGCATTTTGAGCAAGAACTCTTTGCATAGGACATGCCTGTTTAAGAGTTCACACTGCTTTTCCCTTTCCTCAGATACATAATATTTCTCATCTCACACTGACATCCTAGTGCTGTCTGTGCCATCACAAGTTAAATTTCTCATACTGATTTCACCCCCAGCCTTTCTTTATAAAGTTATTCTTGTAAGACTAGAAGCCAATATTGAGAGTTTTCCAAAATATGTTAATTCTAAGAACTGGAAGCAAATGAGAACCATTCTGCAGGAAAGCACCCCTCCCAGTGGCCAGGCTAAGAAGAGCCATCATTAATGGTAAACCCCCAACTGCGGAAACTCTTCCTCACCAGTTCTGAATCTACTTTCAGATGTGCCACTGCCTTCTGTTGATGTTGTAGCCCCTGAAGGAAGAAAATCGTGAAGGGTGAGGAATGAGGTATTGTGATATGAGAGAATTATGTTGATATTTTATCAGTGGAGACATAATGCTATTGGGTTTAAATATGGAGATTTCTTCTTGTGAACCTATCTGTGTGGGAACACACAGATATAATGCTTGCCATAGTGAATTCCTGTGTAGCACCTAAAAATGAGAAAGATGAAGCCATCAACACAGCATTGGCTCCCTCTCCAGTACTGAAGCAGCTGTGTGTCCTTGAATGACCAGAAGACCTCTCCTTAGGATTTCTGTTTCAGAAGGACATGAACTGTCAATGACTTTCCACAATTTCATCGCCTGACCACCTATATAACAATGTTGCTACTGGAGTTCTCTTTCTCATCGGTCCCAGGAAAGTGAAAGGAGTCCTTATGTCACCCTCACCTGTTTCAGTTCCAGTCCCAGGACTCCCTGGTGCGACAGAAGTACCTACAAGGGGAAAAGGGGCACATGGTGTTTTCATCTTTGTAAAAGTTAGTTATCAATTACCTGAGCATTTTTTACATTCCAATGTTTAAAGTAGAACTTTGTGACTGTAATACTCTCCTATGGTGAATTTACTTAGTGACACTACCTGGCTTGGTTTTCTGTGAACTGCTGCTGGCTCCAGGTGAAAGTGTTGTGGTACCTATTAACACAAGTAGGGTGAAGCTTTAACATAAGATTAAGTTTCATGTTCCATTAATACTTATTAAGTCTTCTGTGCAATACTGCGTAAGGCTTTTGAATGTAACCGTGAGCACTATAATCAAGGATCCCTCCCCTTATGTGCCTTATATTCTATCAAGTGAAGGATAGCAGTAAACAATAAACACAATGATATGGTCAATGGGGCAGATGGGCCTCATCCCTATCATCCAACAACTAGATTGCAAGCTTGGGCCTCTGAAAATCCAGATGGATATATGTGAGGCTATGGAATTCCAAGGTCAACTATGATGTTTGAATCTGGCATATTGTGTTCCCAAACAAATGAAGGCAGATTTCCTCAGTGCACCTATCCACCCCCCCCACCCCCCTATAGCAGTAAAATAAACACAATGATATGGTCAATGGGGCAGATGGGCCTCATCCCTATCATCCAACAACTAGATTGCAAGCTTGGGCCTCTGAAAATCCAGATGGATATATGTGAGGCTATGGAATTCCAAGGTCAACTATAATATTTTAATCTGGCATATTGTGTTCCCAAACAAATGAAGGCAGATTTCCTCAGTGCACCTATCCACCCCCCCCACCCCCCCACCCACCCCC
>NW_006293951.1:23199-28925 GCF_000327345.1 Myotis davidii
ACCCCCGCCCATGTGTTCATTCTAGCCCCACAGAGATTAATTAGCATGAAAAAGCTCACCTTCCAGAAGTCCTGCTTGGGTGGTCCCACTTCCTCCCATGGAAGTCGTGGCCTCTGATAAAGTAAAGAAAGAAAGGGGTAAAGACTAGTTGGTCGAAAAGTCCACACTGTGCTACTCAAAATATATCACCCAAGGAGCTAATGTCCAGCTTTTACATGTAGTCCCCCCCATGTGTTCATTCTAGCCCCACAGAGATTAATTAGCATGAAAAAGCTCACCTTCCAGAAGTCCTGCTTGGGTGGTCCCACTTCCTCCCATGGAAGTCGTGGCCTCTGATAAAGTAAAGAAAGAAAGGGGTAAAGACTAGTTGGTGGAAAAGTCCACACTGTGCTACTCAAAATATATCACCCAAGGAGCTAATGTCCAGCTTTTACATGTAGTTCCAGACTAACCTGTGGTGTAAGGTCCAGGTTCCGGAGTTTTTCCAGAGACTATACCAGTAGTACCTAAAACAAGAAAGAATATAAGGCTTATCCTAGAGAATTCCCATGTAGCATCTAAAAATTAGAAAGATAAAGACTTCAACACAGTATTAGATACCCCTCATCCTGAAGCACCTATGCGGCCTTGAACTTCTAGAAGACCTTACCTGAGACCTCTAATTCTGAAAGAAATGAGCCATCAATGACTTTCCATAACTTCCTCTTTTCACGGAGTTTCTAATTATTGTTCCTACTGGAGTACCCTTTTCCTTAGATCCCACTGAATGTGGAAGGAAATATTTTTTTAAAAATTTCTGTATTGATTAAGGTATTACATATGTGTCCTTATCCCCCCATTAATGGAAGGAAATCTTAAAACCCCTCACCTGGTTCACTTCCAGTCTCCGAACTTCCAGGGGTGACAGTGGTGCCTAAAGGAGGGAAAAGATTGGTGATGGGGTTATGTTTTGAAATGTTATTTATCAATTATTTCAGGTATTTTGATATTCTGATGTTTAAATTGGAATTCTGTGGTCCTAATACTCTCATATGATGAATTTATTTGGTCTATCCTATCTACCTGGCTTGGTTTTCTGTGAACTGCTGCTGGCTCCAGGTGAAAGCGTAGTGGTACCTATCAATGCAAGTACAGTGAAGCTTCAACATAAGCATATGTTTCATCATTCCACTGACATTTCTTAAGCAAGTCTTTTGTCCAATATTGTTTTGGCTTTTGGATATATCAGTAAGCAGAATATTCAAAGTTCCCTTAATGTAGTGGTTATCAACCTTGGCTGCACATTAGAATCACCTGGGAATCTTTTTAAAATCCTGATTTCTGGGCCTCATCCAGGATGATTCCCTTCATAAATATTTGCTTAGTGATGTGTATGCCATCACAAGTTAAACCTCCCATACTGATTTTACCACCAGCCCTTCTTTACAAAGTTATACGTGTGAGACTAGAAGCCAGTATTGACACATGTGCAAACCACTCTGCAGGAAAGCACCCCTCCCAGCAGGCCAGACTAAGAAGAGTCACCACTAATAGTAAACCCCAACTGCCGGAACTCTTTCTCACCAGTTCTGAATCCAGTTCCTGAAGTGCCACTGCTTTCTGTTAACCTTGTGGCCTCTGAAGGAAGAAAATGATAAAGGATTTGAGATATGAGAAGAGGATTATGTGATTTTTTTTTATCAGAACACGTCTACTAACTACATTATGAGTTTATATATGGAGACTTCTTGCTAACCCACCTGTGTTGGAACCTTCAGATATACTGGTTGTCCTAGTGAGTCCCTGTGTAGCACCTAAATATGAGAAATATAAAGGCATCAACACAGCATTAGCTCTCTCCTTTAAAATACATTAACTCCATGGCCTTGAACTCCTAGACGGCCATGCCTGAGACTTCTATTTCAGAAATAACCAGCCATCAGTGACCCACCACAACTTTCTATCCTGAACAACCTACTAATCATTGTTTCTACTGGAATTTCCCTTCCCCCACATCCCAGTGAAAGTGAAAGGAAACCTATGTCACCCTCACCTGTTTCACTTCCAGCCCCTGGGCTCCCTGGTGTGGCAGAGGTGCCTAAAGGAGAAAAGAGGCAGATAATGGATTCAACTTTCTAAATGTTACTCATCAATTACTTGAGATATTTTGATATTCTGAGATTCAAAGTATAACTCTGTGACTCTGATACTCTCATATGGTGCATTTACTTAGAGACCCTACATGGTTCAGAATTCTGTGAATTGCTGTTGGCTCAGGAACAAGTGTGGTGCTACCTATTAATGCAAGTAGAGTGAAGCTTCAAAATAACTATCTGTTTAACCTCCTACTGATATTTCTTAAGCAAATCTTCTGAGCAATTTTGTTTTAGGATTATTTTGATTGTATCAGTGAGCACAGCATTCAAAGTTTCTTCCCTGTGTGGCTTATATTCTAATAGCTGGAGGCTAGCAGTGAACAGTAAACATGATAAATATGTCAATTTGATGCATGTTAATAGGTGCTATGGGAAAATGGCAAACCATATTTAAGAATTGGGTCCAGGCAGGCAGGGGTTGGCCAACAGGTAGGTCATCCCTGCCATCCAACCAGGAGCTCTGAAACCCAGGGTGTGTGCAAAGTCAGAGGAAGACATGTGACACCAGATATTTCCAAGGTAGACCCAGGTTTGTGACTCTTGGCATGCTCTGTTCCCATAGGGAATGCAGGCCTATTTCTTCAGCCCACCTTCCCTCTCATGTCTTCACTGCTGCCACATAAGCAGAGATGGGATTTTTTTAAGCCCCAAACCTCATAATGTAAAAGCTCACCTCCTACAAGTCCTGCTTGTGTGGTCCCACTTCCTTTTGTGGAAGTCATGGCCTCTGATAGAGAAAAGAAGGGAAATAGTAAGACTAGGTGGTGGGAAAGTACACATTGTGTTTATGTCAGAATATATGATCCAAGGAGCCATAGTGAAGTTTTTCATATATATTTAGACTTAGCGGTTGTCCTAGAGAACCCCTGTGTAGCATTTAAAAATGAGAAAGATAAAGGCATCAGCACAGCATCAACTCCTTCTAAAGTACTGGGTAGTTTTGTATCCTGTAATGATCAAGAGATGTTTCCTGGGGCCTCTATTTCTGAATGAAATGAACCACCTATAACTTTCCACAATTTCCTTTGCTGACATACTTATTTATCACGGTTGCTACTGGAGTTTCTTTTGCCCAGATCTCCCTGAAAGTGAAAACAGACCTTGTGTTGCCCTCACCTGTTTCACTTCCAGCCCCTGGGCTCCCTGGTGTGACAGAGGTGCCTAAAGGAGAAAAAAGGCATGTAATCAATATAACTTTCTAAATGTTACTAATCAATTACTTGAGGTATTTTGATATTCTGATGTTTAAGAGAAATCTGTGACTCTACTACTCTCCTAAGAAAACTTATTTAGTGTATCCTACCTGGCTTGGTTTTCTGTGAGCTGCTGCTGGCTCCAGGTGAAAGCGTGGTGCTACCTATTAAAGCAAGTAGAGTGAAGCTTCAACACAAGTGCACATTTCCTCATTCCACTGTGCAATGTTGTTTTAGGCCTTTGGATGTATTGGTGAGTAGAATATTCTAAGATCCCTATCCTAATGTGCCTTACATTTGAGCAGCTGGAGTCCAGCAGTAAACACTAAACATGATAACTAGGGCAATGAGCTAGGCCTTAGTAAGTTTTATGGGAAAATGTCAAACCATGTACAAGTATTGCAGCCTTGGCAGCCAGGGGATGGTCCAAAGATTGGCCTCATCCCTGTCACACAACAAACAGCTCTGGAAGCCTAGCCCTCTAGAAATAATAAGAACATGTGAGGCAATGGAATTCCTGGGTGACCCAGATTTGTGACTCTAGCATGCTATGTTCCCAGAGGGAAAGCAAACCCATTTCCTCAGCTCAGCTGCCTACTCATTATGTTCCCTACAGCCACATAAACAGGGATTTGATTTAAAAACCAACAACAACAACAACAACAAAAACACCTCCAACTAACAAGTTCAGCTTCTAAAAATTTTCCTTGTGTGGTCCTACTTCTTCCCATGGAAGTTGTGGCCTCTGACAGAGGAAAGAAGGAAAGGACTAACGGCTAGGTGATGGGAAAGTCCACACTGTGCTATTGTCAGAATGTTATCCAAGGTGCTGATGAACAGTTTGTACTTGTATTTGCACACTTACCTGTGATGTAACTTCCAGATCCAGGGGTTTCTCCAGAGGCTATACCAGTAGTACCTACAAGAAGGGGTCAATGGCTCTTAACTCAATTGTGTGTGTACTACATGATTTAAATAGGAATCTAAAGTCCCCATATGGCAGCAAACTATATATCTGTGAGCTTTAGTGCCAAGAAGGCATCCATATGTCTCCCATGTAACATTTCTTTCTATAACAATTTTACTGAGTCCTCAACTGTCACATCTCTTTATTGGAGGGGAACTGAAAACTCAATCTCTACTCAACTATTTATCCATCACTTGTTCGACTTCATGATGGCCTAGTAAAAGCCCTTGAGAGCCTGGGAAATAAGGGGTCACTGTAAAGATTGGCTTACCTTTGTTCAATTCAGAAATTACTCAATATAACATACATAAACAGTATAGATATATTTTCAGCATATTTCTTAAAGTAGTTATTATGAAATGTAGGTATTCCCCAAGGAAAGCCCTAGCAGTAAACAATAAACAATGTAAGAACTGGCTTATCTTGTTGTCTGAAATTGCTTGACATAACATATATCAATAGTGTAGATATATTTTCAGAAGACTATTCTAAGATGTTCGTATGAAATGCAGGTATTAGCTTAGAGCACTCACCTGTCTCTACTCCAACTGTAGTTGTTTCACTTTCCCCAAGGGAAGTTGTGGCCTCTGAGGGAGAGAATGAGGAAAGAAGTGATTAAAGAATATTTCAGGATCATCGAGAAGATACGACGGTACCCCTTCCAATGAATAGTCTCAGAGGGGAAATCTAATTTGTGGGAAGAGGGGGGGAAGATTCTATTTCAAATTGTAGACTCACCTGTTTTGGAACTGCCTGGCGCAACAGTTGTACCAGGAGTTACCCCAGTAGTGCCTAAAACACAAAACCAACTCAACTGTAGTCACCATGTTTTCTTTTTTTAAAAACATGCACCTACAAAGAACCTAACTATATTTTCATTTTATCTAACTGGTTCACTGTCTACCTCTTCTTTGACAGTGAGCTGCATGTATTTTCCCAAAACTTTCAGAGGAACAATGTTCTCAACCTGAGGCAACCTCCTGGCAACATTCTATTTTGGTGAACTGGTTGGGTTTCTCCCACACTCACCTGTTTTCTTCCCAGTGACTTCACTTTCTGATGATACAGTGGTACCTGCTGGGGGATGGAAATGGAAGAAGATATGAATGTTCTGAAAATTACAGCTACTGAGAAAATATTGTGCTGTTCATTGTTTTTTTTTGTGTGAAAGGCCAACATATATATGGGGCAGACATGTTTCCTGGGTTTATGCAGCTCTTCTTTACTTCTCAGGAATAGAAAATTTTCTTACTTTTCTCTTCAAGTTTTATAACATCAGTAAATTACTGAGAACTACTTGGACAATCATGCCATGTTCAAGAATTATAGCTATAACTATGAACTCTGTTATTAGCAGCATTGCAGGACAAAATTTTAAAACTTAAAAAGGATCAGTTGGCCCAAAATACAGTATTAATAAAGGAAATATGA
>NW_006293951.1:28963-39909 GCF_000327345.1 Myotis davidii
CTCTCTTGGCTCCTATGAGCATCATAATTAGTGGTTAGCAGAAGGCATGTGATGCTTCCTCTCACCTGCTCTGAATCCATCTCCAGTGATGCCCGCACCTCCTCTGGTAGTCGTGGCCTCTGAGGGAGAAAATAGACAAGAATGTTCTGAGTGTTTGGGATGTTAGGAAGAGGTATTTTGTATTATATTATCACACCAAGCCGATAACCTGCTTAATTCCCATCGAGTCCATAGAGATGGTTTTCTAATATTTCAACTCCACCTGTGTTGGAAATAGCTGTTTTAAGATCTCTCTTAGCTCACTGCATGGCACACTGAGTGATGCATGTCCCATGGTCCCCACTCAACAAAGGCAGAATTCAGTGGATCAGATGGACCAGTGTGGAAACCAAACACCTCATTGCATAAGGACCAAAAGGGGGTTTTATATCAGTGAAGACAAAAATACCCATCCTCATGGAGCTTGTATCTGAATGTAAATGCTAAAGGGCTGCAGAAGGGGACAATTTTTAGAAAAGTGAAATGTTATACAGAACAACCTTCTTTTTTTTCTTATCTTTTAAAACTTAAATCTTAAAAGAGACACCAGGAAGCCATAAACGCTAAAAATTTTCATGAAAAGTGTAGGTGACAATGCTAATATACTGAGAAGTATGGTACCTTCTTTTTGAATGAGGAGGATATTTCTAGAGGTATCTTTACTTGATTTTGTATGTTTACACACAATCAATGTAAAATTTAACTATTATGTAAGAAACTCAATACACCTTTGTTATGATTTAAGAAGGCATAAGAACAGGAAAAGCAAAAGCTCTATGCTACCAAACTCTAATTTGAAGTTTATGTTTTATTAATCTGATAGATTGACTTCTGCTATCTTATTTTCTATTCTAGTTACTGTAACACAATTTCATATATATATATATATATGTGTGTGTGTGTGTGTGTGTGTGTGTGTATATAGTTATAGTTATAGTTATAGTTATAGTTATAGTTATAGTTATAGTTATAGTTATATTTTCTTACCTGTTACTTTAGCCTGTCCTGGTGGCACTAAAAATTAAAAACACAATATATATGTATATAAATGTACATTTTTATGTATCTCAATGCATAAAGATTAATTTATATTAAATTATAGTTTAGAAAGACTATCACAGCCCCTCAGTGACTTTTCAGTGCTCAAATGGAAAAGATAGAAATATTTCAAACTACATTGTGCAGAAGCAGTTTTTTGTCATTTTAATTTCAACTTACCTTCAATGAGTTCTGGTAGAATTTTGTTCTCTGGACCTAAAAAAGGAAAGATTGAATTCATGTTTCAATTTAAAAATATCCTTATTGAATTGCATTTTAAAAATTCACTTCAGTGCTTCAACAGCCGTTATATATAATTTTTAATTTAAAAAACAGGAATGTTATTTCCATAGGCGTTTACTTAAAAATTCAAGTCAGGATGAGGGATCTCTTGGGGGAAAAAACTGTAAAGTGTTCTTGTAAAAAATCATTCATAAGTTACAAATTATCAAACTGAAAACAGAACCACTGTCTTTTTCCCAAGTAAAATATTTACAAATGGTACCTCTTGTCTGGTTCCATTTCATTTAAAACTAAAGTCTTGAACTTGGGAAGTGCAAAAAGAAATAGTAATAAAAAGATAAAATACATACTGTGCCCTAATAGTTACATATCCTAGTAGCCATGGTACTAATTTATAATATACACTTGGTGCTCAATAAATAATATAAGGATGTGAATTCATTTGCATTTATATAACCATGGAATGAGTAAAGAATAATTATGAATTTAGTCTGAATCAAATTTTTGAATAAATTATTTCCTGGTAGCTAGTTTATAAAATAAATTTACACCAGTGGCGTTTTTAAAAGTATTTAGAATAGATGTTGCATAAATCTTTACCAGAAAAAAAATTATTAGCAATCTATTCCTTAAATAATAGACAATTTAGTCACTAAATCTTAGGTTCTATTAGATAACTTACAAAGTGAGACATGTCTTTCTCAAGTACTACAATACATTACTAGTCCAGAAACTTAAATAATAATGTACTCTAGCCTTGAATAAATAATTTAGTCCATGTATTGTTATGAAAAAATTGTCCTATAAGTATTTGTAAATTTTATGTCAGGTTGGAATAACTAAAAAAAGAAAGGAAGTGATGAACTTTTCATTTATAAAAGAATAGAATTATATTTTTGTCAAGTAAAATGACTCAAATCTTGCTGTTTTTGGAACAAATGCCACAATTTTTCTTGTATAAAAATTGTAAACCTTTTTTAATACCTGTTGCTGCAGTTATTATAGTTAGAAAGGGGGAAAATTTAAGTTCTGTACATATAAGAAGCAAGCTTTTCTTAGTGGGTCATTAAAGATCATTGTATATTTGTCTTAGAGGATGAAATGTGGTGGAGATCAGTCTCTGGAGTCAGGAAGCAATGGATAAAAACATGGGCTCCACTCTGATTGGCTGAGGAACCTGGACCAACCTAGGTAATGGCTTTTTTTTAAGTTCCTCATGAGTAAAATGACATAACTGTCCTTATTCAAATAGTTAAGCAAAATAATATATTTAAAGAGATTTTAATTATGTAACAGGTATTTTTATTAATTATTTTATCATTTAAAACTAGCCAAAGAACATGAAAACAAAAAGCATACATACAGCATTCCCTATTTACTTACCTACAGTGGAACTTTCTGATGGAATTGTTGAGATAGAGGTGCTTCTTATGGAACCTGAGACTAAAAATGGAAAATCACAAGCAGTGTTTTTATTTTAGGGGGATATAACCTGGACATTGTCACAGTAACTACTTTGAGCTCAAGTGTTGTACTTCCAGTACTGGTGAGAAAGCACCTATCCTATATAATAAAAGGGTAATATGCAAATAGACCAAACGGCAGAACAACCGAACCAATCAAAGTGTAATATGCTAATGATTGCTAAGGCTGCTCAACCGCTCACTATGATGTGCACTGACCACCAGGGGGCAGACAGTCGACCGGTTGCTATGACCTGCTCTGTCTACCAGGGGGCATATGCTCCGACCAGTAGGTTAGCTTGCTACTGGGACCCAGCCTATTGGGACTGAGAGAGATGGGCTGGACATGCCCTGCAGCCCTCCCGTGGTCCTTCCCCAGCCCAATCATGCACTGGTGGGGTCCTTCAGCCTGGTCTGCACCCTCTAGCAATCTGGGACCCCCCGGGTGATGTCGGAGAGCTGGTTTCAGCCTGATCCCGCAGGCCACTCCCTTTGGGAGGGCACCAGATGCAGGGCTCATGGTTGGCAAGCGCTGCTGCAGCAGTGCAACCCTCTTCTGATTGGGACCGATGGGGCACAAGCTTGCGGCAGGCACAGTGGGGCCAGGATGAGTGGGAGTGGCAGGTAGGAGACGCAGGCAGCGTTGGACTGCAGGTTTCAGGCGAATCCCTTAAGGCCATCCAGAGGAACCCCACTCATGCACAAATTCATACACCAGGCCTCTAGTTAAAATATAAGGCTCTAAATACTGGATAACTCAGCTCTGATTTTCTAATTTTTATGTTTACAATACACTGATATTCATGATCACATGTGTCAGAAAACCTTATGTTGAGCCACAACCCCAGCCAACAGCATCCCTTCCCACTCTTCTGACTTACCAGGTGTGGTTAATCTGGTTGTGCTTTCGCCTGCTTCAGTGGTTTCTCCATATGATTCTTCAGTTGTGCCTGGGTAAAGGGGCAATTGATGATTATCTTTCCATGATTCATTTTAGTAAAAATAATAAACTTACATTCATTTAACTAAATTTCAATTTTAAATGTTAATAGTGAAGCTAGAATATAATTTAATTTTATTGCCAAAATTCAGGCTTTAGTAATTAACTTAAGCTCATCATCACAATTTGGGTGTCAGGCATGTTTGTGCTGGATTACCCAGGTGAGCCTTGCCTGCTTGGTTCCCAGCAGAGGTGGCCCCAGAGGCTCCTGCTCCAGCTGTGCTTCCTCTGCTTGGCTGGGTGGTAGCTCTTCCTGACTCTCTGAATGCACCTGGTCAATAAAAAAGTAGTGGGGATGGAAATACCAAATTATTAAGAAGTGTGAAATATCAATTTAAAACAATAATGTTCTATAAATTTACTATATTATTCAAAAATTCAAGTTGTAAATAGTCTAATTCTGATAAATTTATAGATACAGTTCCAAATTATGGGACCAAAACTCCTATTACCCAAAATCTTGGGTCTATTTTTGACTAAATTGATTTACCTCCAGATGTGGTAATATCACTTCCTGGCATCATCGTTGTTCTTCCCACTTCAGTTGATGATCCAGTTGTCAATGTTTCTCCAGATAGCAGTCCAGTTGTCCCAGCTCTTCCTGCTCATGTCTCTGATCCAGTTGATGATCCAGAACTTCCTTGAGTAGATCTAGTGGTACCAGCTACAAATCCAGTAGTCCCTGATTCTTCAGCTGATGGTCTGGTTGTTGTAGTTTTATCAGATGATGATTCAGTTGTTACTGAACCTGTAGCAGATGATCCAGTTGCTCCAGATTCTGATTTTACAGTAGTCCCTGAACCTGCGGGTGTTACACCAGTGGATCCTGGCATTTCAGCTGCTGGACCAGTTGTTCCTTTCCCTTCTGCTGGGGTTCTGGTTGTCCCAGTTCCTTCAGATGGTGATTCAGTTGTTCCAGAACCCTTAACAGATGATCCAGTTGTCCCTGATTCCATAGGTGCCACAACAGTGGATCCTGACATTTCACCTGTTGGACTAGTGGTTCCTGTCCCTCCAGTGGATAATCCGGTTGTCCCTTTTCTTTCAGAGGAGGATTCAGTTGTGCCTGAACCTTTAGCTGATGATCCAGTTGTCCCAGATTCTGATCTTCCAGTGGTCCCTGATCGAGCAGGTGTTACACCAGTGGATCCTGACATGCCACCTGTTGCGACAGTTGTTCCTGTCCCTTCAGCTGATGGTCTGGTTGTTGGAGTTTTTTGAGATGATGATTCACTTATTCCTGAACCTGTAGCAGATGATCCAGTTGTTCCTGATTCTGATCTTACAGTTGTCCCTGAAACTCCGGGTGTTACACCAGTGGGTCCTGGCATTTCAGCTGTTGGACCAGTTGTTCCTTTCCCTTCTGCTGGGGTTCTAGTTGTCCCGGTTCCTTTAGATGGTGATTCTGTTGTCCCAGAACCCTGAGCATGTGATCCAGTTGTTGCTAATTCCCCAGGTGCCACACCAGTGGTTCCTGACATACCGCCTGTTGGGCCAGTTGTCCCTGCCCCTCCAGTGGATGACCTGGTTGTCCCTGATATTTCAGATAATGATTCACTTGTTCCTGAACCTCTGAAAGATGTTCCAGTTGTCCCTGATCCTTCAGGTGTTACACCAGTAGTTCCTGACATGTCATCCATTGAGACCGTTGTTCCTTTCTCTTCTGCTGGGGTTCTGGTTGTCCCAGTTCCTTTAGAAAGTGATTCAGTTGTTCTAGAACCTTTAACAGGTGACCCACTAGTTCCAGAGTCTGATGTTTCTGTTGTCCCTGATACTCCAGGTGTTACACCAGTACTTCCTGACATGTGATCCATTGCGACCGTTGTTCCTTTCCCTTCTCCTGGGGTTCTGGTTGTCCCAGTTCCTTTAGAAGGTGATTCAGTTGTTCTAGAACCTTTAACAGGTGACCCACTAGTTCCAGATTCTGATGTTTCTGTTGTCCCTGATACTCCAGGTGTTACACCAGTAGTTCCTGACATGTGATCCATTGAGACCGTTGTTCCTTTCCCTTCTGCTGGGGTTCTGGTTGTCCCAGTTCCTTCAGATGGTAATTCAGTTGTTCCAGAAACCTTAACAGATGATCCAGTTGTCCTTGATTCCATAGGTGCAACAACAGTGGTTCCAGACATTTCACCTGTTGGACTACTGGTTCCTGTCCCTCCAGCAGGTGATCCGGTTGTCCCTGTTCTTTCAGAGTGGGATTCAGTTGTGCCTGAATCTTTAGCAGATGATCCAGTTGTCCCAGATTCTGATCTTCCAGTGGTCCCTGATCGAGCAGATGTTACACCAGTGGATCCTGACATGCCACCTGTTGAGACAGTTGTTACTCTCCCTTCAGCTGATGATCTGGTTGTTGTGGTTTTTTCAGATGATGATTCACTTGTTCCTGAACCTGTAGCAGATGATCCAGTTGTTCCTGATTCTGATCTTACAGTTGTCCCTGAACCTCCGGGTGTTATACCAGTGGATCCTGGAATTTCAGCTGTTGGACCAGTTGTTCCTTTCCCTTCAGCTGGGGTTCTGGTTGTCCCAGTTCCTTTAGATGGTGATTCTGTTGTCCCAGAACCCTGAGCAGGTGATCCAGTTGTCCCTGATCGAGCAGATGTTACACCAGTGGTTCCTGACATTCCACCTGTTGAGACAGTTGTTACTCTCCCTTCAGCTGATGATCTGGTTGTTGTGGTTTTTTCAGATGATGATTCAGGTGTTTGAGACCCTTTAGCAGATGTTTCAGTTGTTTCAGATTCTGATGTACCTGTTGTCCCTGATTCTACAGGTGCTACAGGTGTGGTTCCTGACATTCCACTTGTTGGGCCAGTTGTCCCTGTCCCTTCAGCGGATGACCTGGTTGTCCCTGGTCTTTCAGATGATGATTCCCTTGTTCCTGAACCTCTGAAAGATGTCCCAGTTGTCCCTGATCCTTCAGGTGTTACAACAGTTGTTCCTGACATGTGACCCATTGAGACCGTTGTTACTTTCCCTTCTGGTGGGGTGCTGGTTGTCCCAGTTCCTTTAGATGGTGATTCTGTTGTCCCAGAACCATAAAAAGGTGTTCCAGTTGTTCCAGATTCTGATGTTCCTGTTGTCCCTGATCCCCCAGCTGTTACACCAGTCGTTCCTGACATGGGAACCATTGAGACTATTTCTCCTTTCCCTTCTGCTGGGGTTCTGTTTGTCCCAGTTCCTTTAGATGGTGATTCTGTTGTCCCAGAACCCTGAGCATGTGATCCAGTTGTTGCTAATTCCCCAGGGGCCACACCAGTGGTTCCTGACATGGGAACCATTGAGACTATGTCTCCTTTCCCTTCTGCTGGGGTTCTGGTTGTCCCAGTCCCTTTAGAAGGTGATTCAGTTGTTCCAGATTCTGATAGTCCTGCTGTCCCTGATGCTCCAGGTGTTACACCAGTGGATCCTGGCATTTCAGCTGTTGGACCAGTTGTTCCTTTCCCTTCGGCTGGGGTTCTGGTTGTCCCAGTCCCTTTAGAAGGTGATTCAGTTGTTCCAGATTCTGATAGTCCTGCTGTCCCTGATGCTCCAGGTGTTACACCAGTGGATCCTGGCATTTCAGCTGTTGGACCAGTTGTTCCTTTTTCTTCCGCTGGGGTTTGGGTAGTCCCAGTTCCTTTAGATGGTGATTCTGTTGTCCCAGAACCCTGAGCATGTGATCCAGTTGTTGCTAATTCCCCAGGTGCCACACCAGTGGTTCCTGATATTCCACCTGTTGGGCCCGTTGTCCCTGTCCCTTCAGTGGATGACCTGGTTGTCTCTGGTCCTTCAGATGATGATTCACTTGTTCCTGAACCTCTGAAAGATGTTCCAGTTGTCCCTGATCCTTCATGTGTTGCACCAGTAGTTCCTGACATGTGACCCATTGAGACCGTTGTTCCTTTCTCTTCTGCTGGGGTTCTGGTTGTCCCAGTTCCTTTAGAAGGTGATTCAGTTGTTCTAGAACCTTTAACAGGTGACCCACTAGTTCCAGATTCTGATGTTCCTGTTTTCCCTGATTCTCCAGGTGTTATACCATGGGATCCTGGCATTTCAGATGTTGGACCAGTTGTTCCTTTCCCTTCTCCTGGGGTTCTGGTTGTCCCAGTTCCTTTAGATGGTGATTCAGTTGTTCTAGAACCTTTAACAGGTGACCCACTAGTTCCAGATTCTGATGTTCCTGTTTTCCCTGATTCTCCAGGTGTTATACCATGGGATCCTGGCATTTCAGATGTTGGACCAGTTGTTCCTTTCCCTTCTTCTGGGGTTCTGGTTGTCCCAGTTCCTTTAGAAGGTGATTCAGTTGTTCTAGAACCTTTAACAGGTGACCCACTAGTTCCAGATTCTGATGTTCCTGTTTTCCCTGATTCTCCAGGTGTTATACCATGGGATCCTGGCATTTCAGATGTTGGACCAGTTGTTCCTTTCCCTTCTTCTGGGGTTCTGGTTGTCCCAGTTCCTTTAGAAGGTGATTCAGTTGTTCTAGAACCTTTAACAGGTGACCCACTAGTTCCAGATTCTGATGTTCCTGTTTTCCCTGATTCTCCAGGTGTTATACCATGGGATCCTGGCATTTCAGATGTTGGACCAGTTGTTCCTTTCCCTTCTTCTGGGGTTCTGGTTGTCCCAGTTCCTTTAGAAGGTGATTCAGTTGTTCTAGAACCTTTAACAGGTGACCCACTAGTTCCAGATTCTGATGTTCCTGTTTTCCCTGATTCTCCAGGTGTTATACCATGGGATCCTGGCATTTCAGATGTTGGACCAGTTGTTCCTTTCCCTTCTTCTGGGGTTCTGGTTGTCCCAGTTCCTTTAGAAGGTGATTCAGTTGTTCTAGAACCTTTAACAGGTGACCCACTAGTTCCAGATTCTGATGTTCCTGTTTTCCCTGATTCTCCAGGTGTTATACCATGGGATCCTGGCATTTCAGATGTTGGACCAGTTGTTCCTTTCCCTTCTTCTGGGGTTCTGGTTGTCCCAGTTCCTTTAGAAGGTGATTCAGTTGTTCTAGAACCTTTAACAGGTGACCCACTAGTTCCAGATTCTGATGTTCCTGTTTTCCCTGATTCTCCAGGTGTTATACCATGGGATCCTGGCATTTCAGATGTTGGACCAGTTGTTCCTTTCCCTTCTTCTGGGGTTCTGGTTGTCCCAGTTCCTTTAGATGGTGATTCTGTTGTCCCAGAACCCTGAACATGTGATCCAGTTGTTGCTAATTCCCCAGGTGCCACACCAGTGGTTCCTGACCTTCCACCTGTTGGGCCAGTTGTCCCTGTCCCTCCAGCGGATGACCTGGTTGTCTCTGGTCCTTCAGATGATGATATACTTGTTCCTGAACCACGGAAAGATGTTCCTGTTGTCCCTGATCCTTCATGTGTTGCACCAGTAGTTCCTGACATGTGACCCATTGCGACCGTTGTTCCTTTCCCTTCTGCTGGAGTGCTGGTTGTCCCAGTTCCTTTAGATGGTGATTCTGTTGTCCCAGAACCATGAGCAGATGATCCAGTTGTTGTTGATTCCCCAGGTGCTACACCAGTGGTTCCTGACATTCCACCTGTTGGTCCAGTTGTCCCTGTTCCTCCAGCGGATGACGTGGTTGTCCCTGGTCCTTCAGATGATGATTTACTTGTTCCTGAACCACGGAAAGATGTTCCTGTTGTCCCTGATCCTTCATGTGTTGCACCAGTAGTTCCTGACATGTGACCCATTGAGACTGTTGTTCCTTTCCCTTCTGGTGGGGTGCTGGTTGTCCCAGTTCCTTTAGAAGCTGATTCAGTTGTTCTAGAACCTTTAACAGGTGACCCACTTGTTCCAGATTCTGATGTTCCTGTTTTCCCTGATCCTCCAGGTGTTACACCAGTGGATCCTGGCATTTCAGATGTTGGACCAGTTGTTCCTTTCCCTTCTCCTGGGGTTCTGGTTGTCCCAGTTCCTTTGGATGGTGATTCAGTTGTTCTAGAACCTTTAACAGGTGACCCACTTGTTCCAGATTCTGATGTTCCTGTTTTCCCTGATCCTCCAGGTGTTACACCAGTGGATCCTGGCATTTCAGATGTTGGACCAGTTGTTCCTTTCCCTTCTCCTGGGGTTCTGGTTGTCCCAGTTCCTTTGGATGGTGATTCAGTTGTTCTAGAACCTTTAACAGGTGACCCACTTGTTCCAGATTCTGATGTTCCTGTTTTCCCTGATCCTCCAGGTGTTACACCAGTGGATCCTGGCATTTCAGATGTTGGACCAGTTGTTCCTTTCCCTTCTCCTGGGGTTCTGGTTGTCCCAGTTCCTTTGGATGGTGATTCAGTTGTTCTAGAACCTTTAGAAGATGATTCAGTTGTTCCAGATGCTGATCTTCCAGTTGTTCCTAATCCCTCAGGTGTTACACCAGTGATTCCTGACATTCCACTAGTTGTCTCTGACTCTACAGCTGATTGTCTTGTTGTCCCTACTCTTTCAGATATTAATTGAGTTGTTTCTGAACCTGTAGCAGACGTTACAGTTGTTCCTGTTGCTCCAGTTGATAATTCTGTCGTCCCTGATCCTCCAGCTTCTGATCTAGTTGTTTGTAATCCTCCAGTTGGTGTTTTGGGGGATGAACCAGTTGTCCCTAGTATTCCAGTTGCTGCCTCTGTTGTCTTTAATCCTTCAGATGAAGGTCCTGTTGACTGTGAACCTACATCATATGATCTCGTTGTTTCTGTTTTTCTAGTGTTGCCTGATTCTCCAGCTGATGTGATGGTTGTCCCTGTCCCTTCAGATGATGGTACTACTGTGGTTCCCGATCCTTCAGCGGATTGTCCAGTTGTTCCTATGAAAACATTTAACAAAAAAAACATTGTTTTAAAGTTGTTCTGGTCCTTGATTAACCTTAGCGCTTATGCTGCCTTCTTTCTAAACTATAGTTTTGTGCACCTTCATTCCTGTTGCCACCATCCTATTTTATTATACCTTTTATTTTTCTACAGTGTACCTTCTTCCTAACTCTTTACTCATTTAACATTATTGAATATTTTATATGCCATGTATGTTCTCAAAAATTTATAAGTATTACCTCATTTTAGCATCAGAACAATCCTATGATATGTATAGTATTACTTTCCATTTTTATAGAGAAAAAACTTAAAATAGTTTAAGTCATTTCTCTAAGATTTACCTAGTAAGTAGATAGTTCTCTAATCCCATAGATA
>NW_006293951.1:58716-75521 GCF_000327345.1 Myotis davidii
CTGTGGTTCCTTTCCCTTCTGGTGGGGTGCTGGTTGTCCCAGTTCCTTTAGAAGCTGATTCAGTTGTTCTAGAACCTTTAACAGGTGACCCACTTGTTCCAGATTCTGATGTTCCTGTTTTCCCTGATCCTCCAGGTGTTACACCAGTGGATCCTGGCATTTCAGATGTTGGACCAGTTGTTCCTTTCCCTTCTCCTGGGGTTCTGGTTGTCCCAGTTCCTTTAGATGGTGATTCTGTTGTCCCAGAACCCTGAGCAGGTGATCCAGTTGTCCCTAATTCCCCAGGTGCCACACCAGTGGTTCCTGACCTTCCACCTGTTGGGCCAGTGGTTTCTGTCTCTTCCTCAGATGGCCTATTTGTTGCACGACCTTCAGATGATGATTCAGGTGTTTGAGACCCTTTAGCAGATGTTTCAGTTGTTTCAGATTTTGATGTTCCTGTTGTCCCTGATCCTCTAGGTGTTACACCAGTGGATCCTGTCGATTCAGCTGTTGGACCAGTTGTTCCTTTTTCTTCTGCTGGGGTTCTGGTTGTCCCAGTTCCTTTGGATGGTGATTCAGTTGTTCTAGAACCTTTAGAAGATGATTCAGTTGTTCCAGATGCTGATCTTCCAGTTGTTCCTAATCCCTCAGGTGTTACACCAGTGATTCCTGACATTCCACTAGTTGTCTCTGACTCTACAGCTGATTGTCTTGTTGTCCCTACTCTTTCAGATATTAATTGAGTTGTTTCTGAACCTGTAGCAGACGTTACAGTTGTTCCTGTTGCTCCAGTTGATAATTCTGTCGTCCCTGATCCTCCAGCTTCTGATCTTGCTTTCTAAACTATAGTTTTGTGCACCTTCATTCCTGTTGCCACCATCCTATTTTATTATACCTTTTATTTTTCTACAGTGTACCTTCTTCCTAACTCTTTACTCATTTAACATTATTGAATATTTTATATGCCATGTATGTTCTCAAAAATTTATAAGTATTACCTCATTTTAGCATCAGAACAATCCTATGATATGTATAGTATTACTTTCCATTTTTATAGAGAAAAAACTTAAAATAGTTTAAGTCATTTCTCTAAGATTTACCTAGTAAGTAGATAGTTCTCTAATCCCATAGATAATCCTAGTAGATGTGAGAGACATGTAGACATAAAAGTAAAATTACTATCCAACCAACCAAAGAAATTTACAAACAAAGAAAGCCTCAAAGCACTAACATAAAGAGAGGAAATTCTGAGCAACTGGGATTTCATTTTGGACAGCCTGGCTAGCAAAGTCTCTCTGAAAAGATGCCATTTTATTTTGAGATATGACAAGAAGCAGACAGTCATGGGAAATATCATAGGCAGTGGAAACAGCTACTGCAAAGGCCATAAGGATAACTGAATTACATGTGCTAGAGAAGCAGAACTAGATGGTGAATTTATAGGTATTAATAGGAGGTTAGTGGGAAATCATTAGAAGGTGAAGATATATTCATTGGATTGGGTAAGCTATTTGAAATGAGAGAAAAGTTGTACACTTTCTAAATGCAATATAGTATAGTTTTATGCAAGGGAGCTATACATTTATATATATTTAAAATCCTTCTTTCCACTCTGTAGAGAATATATGGTAAAGGTTGTATTATAGAAGTAGAAAAACCAGTAAGAGGTGATTTCAGGCTTGGACTTTGTGCTCAGTGGTTTTTTTCTTCAACCTATGAACCAGGAAGTCATGGTTCAATTTCCAGTCAGGGCACATGCCTGGGTTGCAGGCTTTATCCCCATTGGTGAGCATGCAGGAGGCAGCTAATAAATGATTATCTCTCATCATTGATGTTCTCTCTCCCTCTCCCTTCATCTCTGAAATGGAAATATATTTTACAAAATAAAATAATAATAATAATAATAATAATAATAAATTGTAAAAAGAAGTGATTTCAGGAACCCGAATGATATATGAGTATCTTGGCCTAGAGTAGTAATAAATGAGATTGAGAAAAGTGAATGGGTTCAGGATATGTTTTTGAAATAGCTTTAAGAGGCCTTGTCTGTATGTAGGAAGTGCAAAATAAAAAGAAGAGAGACATCAAAGATAACTCTAATTTTTTTCCTGAGTCAACTGAGTCAGTTATGGTACCATTTATTGATATAGAGAGGATTGGGAGAACAGTTATGGGCATGAAAGTAAACCAAGAATTCTGTTTAGTTAATCAATAAAGAAATATATATATATATAAACCATAATAAAAAATAAAATAAATAAAATTAAATTAAAAAAAAAGAATATATACTTGCATTAGCTTATATTTGTATTAGAAAACACTGAAAGCATACTAATAAAAGGGGTTACTGATGAGGAAAGGAGTAGGATAGCAGCAAGACTTCTGGGTTTACCTTTATAAACTTTTGATTTTTGGACTGTACAAATATATTTCTTATTCAAAAAATTACATTAAAAATAATATTATTAAATTATGATGTTTCTTCATGATAGTCTACTAGATAGTAAATAAAATTGATGCTGCTGGTATTTAAATACATAGATAAAATGTTCAAAATATATAACAAATAAAAAAAGCAGATTATAAGAATGTAATGTATCATACTTTAATTTGAAGAATTATATTTACATCTTTGGTGTGGAATGTTATTTGTCAAATTTTCTTCAGAAATTGGAATAGCTTTTCATCATAATTCTAAATCACTTTTTTTGTTCAATTAAAAACTTATAGAAAATATGTTAATATTTTATACCATGATATTTTTGTATACTAAGGAACCACAAAAATTTTCTAAATACTCAAGATAGTAGTTTTTGTAAAAAGAAAATTTCTAACTTGAAATTTGAAATCCTTGTTGATAAACTTTTAGTAACCAGAGGCCTATTATTCAAGAAACAAAATAATTTATTGAACTCTTAAATATTTCTAGTATTGAAAAATTATATTGTCAATCAATGAAATACAAAAATGGCTGACATATCTTATAATTATTTAGCACTTTTAACCATTATGCATTTTTGTTTGTTGCCTCAGTGGGTTTTTTTGTAGAACAATGCAGACCTTAGATAAAGAAATGTAACTAAGTGGATGAGCAAAGTATGTAACTCAAAAGAAGCCTAACTCCAAATCTTCATTTAAGGACCAAACATAAGATGAAATGTTAGATTGTCACTATTACTTTTTACTTAACTCCACTATGGTTGTATCAAAAAATATGCAAGTGATTTCTAAATTGGAGTATCAATTTTAAAATGCTGTATTAAGCTTGTTTAGTAATGGAGAATATCTGAACTGTCACATCAATGTCATTATCTGTGACTTCATTGGTCACGCTAACTGACATCCCAATAGTGCATAAATACTGAATAGCAGACAAATAATGTAATGGCAATATTCCTAATTGATTCACATATTTGAATTTCAGAGTTCTGATTTTTAAACAGGAAAGATCCTCTTATAAACAAGTGTCTACACCAATAAGATTTTGTGAATTTTTGTTGTATTTAGTTATCTCACCTAGCTTATTTGATGAACTTGTAGTCCCACTGCTGGGTGACTCAGATGTACTTTTACCTCCAGCAGTTGTGCCACCTGATGTCCCAGGTGTACCTGTTGTAAAGGAAAAAATGGAAAGAGTTCATTCATAGAATTTCATAAACTGTGAGGTAATCAATTCTGGTTTAAATTGACTTCCAAATAACAATTACAGAAACGTCCATTTTCTATATTAATAATAATTATTACTCCATACATTCCAAAAAAATGTGCTTTGACATACATTTATTCATTATTTCATGGGATCCTCACTTAATAGATTACATTGCCCACGTTTGCAGACAAGAAAACTGAGGTTACAGTATAATATTGATTCTAAGAGCAATTTTTACCTATGGGCACTATTTTAGCAGGTTACTTATTTTGAAGTATTTTTTCCTCATCAGAAATGGTTATCAAATGCTTATCAAGTGCCTTTTCAGCCTCTATAGTTGTTTTTATTCTTAGATATGTTAGTATGATGAACTATATTCATGGGTTTCCTAATTTTGAAAAAAAAATTCACTAAAAAGAAGTAGAAATTATTGAATTATTTTAATGTGATTTTGGATTCTAAATTCAAGCATTTGTTTTTTGCTATGCAAACTCTTAAGTTGAATTTTTTCTTTTTGTTTTCTTTCTCTTTTGATAGTTGGGAACAGCTGAAAAGTCAGGTCCAGACTTGTCTGACCTCCCAGGACTTTGGGTCCAGCGCCTGGTTCCCCAGGGGGCTGCCACATCCAGCTCCAGGGGTTGCCCCATGGGATAGCTGAGCGTAGCTTCATTTTATAATAGAAATAAAAAGTTAGCTCATTAAAATATGAAATTGATCAATTTTTGAGGCTGGCTTGTGAGAGGAAAAATAATTTAAAATAAGAGTGAAGCTTAATTCTCTCAGAAATAAGGGACTTCCCCCTTCCTTTTCTTAGAACATTGACTTTAGAAATTTTGTATTTTTAAGTTCTTTCTCTGTGTCTTGGAAATTTATTGAAATCTTTTTTAAAAAAAAAAACTGATAGGCCTCTTGCCATCATAATACCCAAGGAGTGTCTTTCTCATGAACTCTGGCCCTGTCTCTTTGAGATGTAAATCTTAGGGAGATGTTTCCCTTGTTTTCCTCTGGTTATAAAACTTCCTCCTGTCATCAAGATAGGAGGTTTATCTTCCCTTTGTAGGAAACCAATGAACTAACCAGATGGCACGCAATTACCAGATGAGTTTAGGATGAACTATATGTAATAAATAGTGCTATCAGGTTTTGTTGCTTGAAGACCAATATAATTTTTCTTGAGAATTTGAAGGTAATGGATTGTGTCTACTTGGTGAGAGGTCTGTCTTTACAATTGCTTAGCAAATGGCCTGTAATTTGCATCACTTTCTAATTTAATCCATATTAAATAATAAAAATGTTTGCTTCGTGGCCAGGAGAATTTGTTTTCATTTCTAGTTCCCCGATACTAGAAATATGACTGCTCTTTATTCCCCTGGAATTGAATATATACCTTCACTTTTGCTCAATGTACTTATGTTTTGAGTTTTGCTCAAGTTAAAGCATGTCGATATAGTCAAACTGCACTGAGCATAATATATTCTTTCAAAAGAGAGTAAATCCCAATCTAATCCCTTCTCTTGCTAGAATATCCTCTTGAATTCCCACTCCAACACTTGTCCTTGAACATTTCCTTAACTTTGATCACCTTCTGCCTTGCATGGCCTTTGCCTTTGCATTGATATACATACTCATTGCTCTTGCTCGAAAATTAAGCTCTAAGAGAACAAGTACCTGACTCTACTCTGCCCCTATGTTCTCTAGAGTATGATGCGACACATCATAAATAGCTATTAATTTATCTCTGATCTTCTTCAGTTTTCACATTACACAAATAATGAGTTAAATTTCCCCAGGAAACCTTATCTCTGACAAAATTTTGAGTAAAGACATCACATTTCTGTTGTCTAGATGTATTCTATGTTCTTTCAGTACCTGATGCTCCAGAAGTCTTTTCACCGGCAGCTCCAGTGGTGGCTACATTTTCGCCCCCAGTGGTTCCTGTTTAAAAAGAAAGGTGGTGATCAGGCCACACAGGGATCGCCAGAGTTAGCAAAGAAAAATACAGGACCCCCAGTGACATTTGAATTCCAGATAAGCAACAAACAACCATGTCCCAATTATTGCATAGAACATATTTATACTAAAAAATTATTTCTCACTTAGGAGTAATTTAAAATGTAAATGGCATTCTGTGTTTTTTATTTGGCAATTCTAGTCTACATAGATGGTTGTGTTGCAAATGCTCCCACTACCTATGTTTACTTGTCCTAAAATGATAGCCATAGCCTTTAATAAATGCACTTACAGTCCTCATAAGAATGTAGGGTCTCCGCTAAACTCATGATGGAGCACCACCAAAGTGAGACTGCACCTTGGCTGCTGAGATCCCTGTTGGGCTGGAAGCAGTGGTCTAGCTGTGCTGCTACTGCCAGTTCCAACAGTAATTCCCAGACTCTGCTGTTACCCCTGACAAACACAGTATGGGGAGAGCATGTGCCTTATTGTGACAACCCAGTACTGTGCCACTTTTGAAGGGAAGATTTGGAGAAGCCAGAAAAATGAAAAATCTTGAAAATGTTAATCATTCTGCCCTTGCTGGTTTAGCTCAGTGGATAGAGTGTTGGCTTGTGGACTGAAAAGTCCTGGGTTCGATTCCAGCCAAGCGCACATACCCAGGTTGCGGGCTCGATCCCCAGTGGAAGGCATGCAGGAGCCAGCCAATCAATGATCCTCTCTCATCATTGATGTTTCTATCTCCCCCTCTCCCTTCCTCTTTGAAATCAATAAAAATATATGTTTTTAAAAAGAAAATGTTAATCATTTTTATACCCTTTTATTTTTTATTTTTTTTGGATGGTAGATGATGGATTTGTGTGAAATCAGCAAGCTCTGATTTAATTTGGTCCATTTTGACAAAGCCACGGCCTCTGAATGACACCCTCTGCTCACCTGACTTGCCTTCCTCAGAGGGTGTCCCTTCACCACTTGGAGCTCTAGTCGTTTCCCCAGCTGATGACTCAGTAGTCCCTTTCAAAATAAACAATAAATACATATATACCATTGAGCTATGGTTAAGCAGAACAAATTTTGCTGTTCTCTTCTTTCAAATACTTTGCATATATTTGTTCATACTTAAAGCATTTCAAGCTCACTGTTTCTAAAAATTAATTATAAGAGACACCTGGGTTGCTTACTACACATACAGAAATACTAGCCTCACTGTTTCTAAAAATTAATTATAAGAATCACCTGGGTTGCTTACTACACATTCAGATATACTAGCCTAGTGGTTCTCAACCCCATTGAAACCAACTATAAGGCTTTTAAACAACATTTGTGCCTGGGCTCTTCCTCCAGGAGTTCTGATTCAACTAGTCATTAAAAGGCCCTCCATTATGCATTTTCCAAAAAATGTCTCTAGTCAATTCCAATGTGTAGCCAAGATTGCAAACCGTTACCTGAGCCCCACCCAGACTCAGAGCCTCAGTAGTTCAAAGGCAGGAGTCTGCAATATAATACTTTTTGCTCTAAGTCACCTGTGAGCTGATGTTAGTGAAATACAGCCATTCAGCCCATAGATGCAGGGATGGTGATATGATGAACGCGCACATTGACTACCAGCTAATAACCCAGTAGAAGCCGCTGGTGGCTTCCCTGTGGTCAGTAAGAAAATGCTTCCGAGCCCCCATTTCCATACCCGCTCTGCCTCCCGAGGTTGTGCCTGGGGCAGTTGTGTCTCCTCCACTGGTGCTCTGGCTCCCGGGTGTGGTGGTGAAGTCCTCTGGTCCTTCTGAGGTCCCTGGCATAACAGCAAGGAAGGGGCATTACTTCTAGAGCAGTAGGATTCTACATGTCACTCTCATGTGACGGAATCCAGGATTCTAATGTAAAAGAAATCTCCAATGACACCTAGAGTTCCTGCAGCTAGAGGATCTAATGTCACACACAGCTTCATCTTTAGTTCGACCTGGAATATGTTCTGGACCATTTTACAGGCGTTAAAGTGCCCATCCTGACTTGCCTGCTCTTCCTGTGCTTGTTGCTCCGGTGCTTGTTGCCCCAGGTGTGCTCTTTTCTTCAGTTCCCACTGGTGGTGCAGTTGGGCCCCCTATTCCAGCTGGGAGGGAAAATAGCAGTTTAAAAACATACCCCAGACATAAATCCACTCATCCAGTCTTATAAGCATCCTCTGAGGCAGGTAATAATATTCCCATTTAACAGACGCGGGTAAGTGACTTTCTCCAGGTCACTAGGTTGGTTGGCAGCAGGTCCAGAAGCCAAACCCAGGTAGTCTAGCCCCAGAGTTTACGCTCTAACTTTTGCTTCTCAAACGATCTGTGGCAAATGAGCAATGCTGCAAAAATGTCAATCTGCCCTATATTGGTGTTTTGGGAAATGCCATGAAAGTAGAGAAATATTTTTTAATAAAATCATTTAAAACATAAGCTTTTATATAGGAGGTATTAAAGGGACTGTGTGAAACTGCTGCTTCTATTTTTTAAAATATTTTTTTATTGATTTCAGAGAGGAAGGGAAGGGTGAGGGAGATAGAAACATCAATGATGAGAATCATTGATTGGCTGCTTCCTGCACGCCCCCTACTGGGTAACTAGCCAGCAACTCCACATGTGCCCTGATCAGGATTTGAATTGAACCATGACCTCCTGGCTCATAGATCGACGCTCAACCACTGATAAAACTGCTGTTTCTAAATGCCTGTTCTCTGTTTCAGTTCTTACTATATCATGACCAGTAATCAATGGTTCTGATGGCACTCATTTGTGGACCAAACTTTCAGCAACTCTGTTTAAAACTACTACCTGGTAACCGAAAAAAAAAATTCACTGATTGACTTGTCACTATTAGCCAAATAATTCTGATTCAAATTTTAAGGACTGTAGACTAAACAGTCATCACCCTAAAGTTTGAGTCAGTTCATTGATCTAATTGAAAATAAGCAGTTTCTTAATTTCTGCTGCTGGAGATTCTATCTTTGAACACAGTATTTTTATGTAAACTATAGCTTATTCCAAAAAAGTATGTGAGATAAATTTTAAGTCAAGAAATTTGCTAAAGGAAAATAAATGTAGAAAAACAAAAGCAGGCCATAGATTAGTTCTTAAAATCAGACCATGAATTAGATCATAAAGGCAGTCCCATGCATACTCTAAAGGCATGGCTTCTAGTGATATGTAAAGGAGTTTTTATTTATCCTAAAGCAACCAGAACAATGGAAGGATTTTACACAGTGGAGTGATGTGATCACAGTTGCATTTTAGGAAGTCCATTCTAGCCAGTGGTACTGACTAAAGCATAAATTGGCAGGGAAAGGGAGAAAGATGTTCTCAACGTTGATAGGCACTGATTGCCAAAAGGGCTTGTTGATTAATACACTGTTCCGGGTTTCACTCTAAGAGATTCTGATTTTAGGGAGGTGGCCCCCAAATTTTCATTTCTAAAAGGAGATGTTGATGCTGCTGGTCTGGGAACCACACTTTGAATCCCACGGTGTTAAGATTAGGTGAGGTAGGTGGACATCTGCAGAGACCAGATGGACAATATCTAACACCTGAGCAGAGGCAAATATGATGCAGAGAAAGAGGGACTTACATTAACTGATGAATATTATCTATGTGTAAAGAGTATCGATAATGTCTTATTCATGAAACTAGTAATAGTTGGAATTTAGTCAGTGATGCACAAGGGCAAGCATATCCTCATTTGGCTTTTTTTTTTTTTATGTATGCTTTATGCACTGATCAGGGAATGGTAGCTATTGCAAAGAAGGCTAAGGGTTCTGGGTTCTATTCCTGCTTCTCTCATCTTTGAGACCTTTTATTATTTTCTTCCTAATGGCAATAAAGAGATTTAACTACCATGGTGTTAACATGGATTAAATTCTGTTACGTATTTGAGCATAATTTAGACATTTTAGTGTACTTTAGAAATATATCACTAATATTTGATTTAATATAGAAAGACTAATTATTGAATATTTTCCCAAAGTCCTCCAGGTGCCTTAGTGCTATCACTGGACCCCCATTTCCTGATGCTGTTCTCAGAGTACAATTGTCCCCGACTGGAAACAGAGGACCGCTTATGAAAAGGAGCTATGGAAGAAATAGCATTTGACTCATTTCTGGATCTCACCTTCTCTGAAGCCTGTGTCAGCTGAACTTGGTTTTAAAGCTCCTGTGGTTGTACTTGCTGATGATCCAGTGGTCCCTGGGGAAGATAAAAAACAAACACGTGCTAGAAAAAGTACATGGGCGCTGTCAACACTCCAGGTAACGGGCATGTTTAACTGTCACAAGGTGATATACTTTAAGGAATCAACCTGTGAAAAAAAACAAAGACTCTACACTTTAGTTACATAAAAAGAACACCTACGTTGTCCTGGGGGGTGAGAGTGGCCGGACAGGGGTCGATGGGAGAAAAAGGGGACATATGTAATACTTTAAACAATAAATAATTATTTTAAAAAAATAAAAAATTTAATAAAAGAACACCTACGTCTGATAATATATCTAAGCCAGCTACCTTTATGTTGTAAAATATTGTACTGAGAAGCACTGCCTGAAACCAGTTGCTTAGTCGTGGCTGTGTACTCTGTTCTGGACTCACTGTACCTGCTACGTGCCAAGGACTGGTGAAGAGGGGACCCACTGCTCCAGAGGTGCTTGCACTTCCAGCTGTGAAGGTGACGGGAAACGGAGTACTCATAAGGCCTGAGAAAAAAACAGGAAATGAACTCAGCTCAAGTATACTCGGGCTTTGTTGCCAATGGGCGACTTAACTGTTCAATCAATTCCTCGCATAGAAAATAGAATCAAAAACCCAGTGACTTTCTACCCAGAGTTCCCTAAGGTATTTTTCTAATCTTATTTTTGAAGCTAGAGTGTTAACACCCTCAAAAATATCTTTAACACAAAATAGGTTTGTAAGCTGGGTGAACAGCCACAGGAAGGAAGCCACCTAGCACCCTGTTGACCATTATAGAAATCGCTCAGCCCAAGACCTGCTCCGCGGCATTCAATCAATGGGTCTCATGATGTATAGCTTTCACCCCCGCACACCAAGGGAACTTATTGACACGCGTTTTTATAAGTGAAAGATGCTCGAGTATAAAGTCAAATGAAAACCATCTTATTTTGTAATAAGATGGTTTTCAGCCCACATGGTGGAATGACCACCCCGCCCACCACAACTCTCTGAAACCAGACTAGAGGACGCAGGAGGGCAGCAGACAAGTGGAAGATGAAAATGAACTGCTTACGTAATCAAGGACCCATCGGCAAGCCCCACAGCCCTAAGCCCCTTACTCATGATTACCCATCATTTTTGTTCTATTAAAACCTCTTGACTATCAGTCACCAGCAAGTTGGGATTTTGAGCACCAGCCTCCCCTTCTCCTGGGTGGTGCCATCCCAATAAAATCACTTCTATTTCATCGCTGGAAAACCCGGTGTCAGTTCTCATTGACTTGCTGTGCACAGGTGGGCACGAACTCTCAGCTAGTTTGATGACACTTTCCTCTAAGATTTTGGTTTAGTCCTTGCTATTTTTTTCTTAAAGAAACAAAGTCATGTTCTCTGAATCTGTAATAGGGTCACACTAAGTTTGCATACTTTTGTCTTAACAAGGTTGCTCTCAAAGAAATGGAACCTAATTACACTGTCATTCAGGGGTGAAATCACAATGATGAAGTCATATCACCAAGTAGCTAATTGCTACTTTTACGCTTAAAACACCTAAAAGAACACAATATATTTTTAGATATATGTTTTCTCTTATATTCTTTTTAAAAAAATTTAAGCTTGATATTATTTAGTACTGTTGTAGATATTCTATTAATAGTTAATAATAAGGAAGAAAATAAAACTATCATATTATAGCCAATCAATATAAACTGGCCAAACACAAGTTAAATTCATTTTTTAAAAGTTCAAAACCAGTGGGAAAAGTCCAGTGTAAACTATTTGTTGGTAATATTTTTTTCAAAAGTCAAATTGTCATATAAATTTTTTTCTTAGAAATCCAAAGTTACTAGTAATTTATACTGTTAGCTATTTCTAACATATAAAAGTCAGGAATTGATATACTGACCTGTAGTAAAAGCTTCAACGGGTAGACTTAGAGTTGTTCCTGGTAAGAAAAAGAGATATGGTGTGAATTTTTCTGACCTCAAGGGAAAATACAGAAAGATTGGTCTCTTGTTAGTTTTTAATAGATAGTAGTTTGCAATGTATTTAGTGTTGAGAATAATAAGATTTTATTTTATTTTTAAATAGTGACATTATAACATACATTCCAATTTATGTGGAATAAATATGCAGGAGTGAGCAACCGTAGGTTTATAGTTGTGAGTATGTAAAAGAGTTTATTCTTGTATTATTATTTATTTCCTTTGCCCACTCCTGTATATTCACAATGACAAGTTAATTTTCTATTAAGCAGAGGCTGATTTTACAGTTTGTTTCTTTCAATTCCCTCTCTCTCGGGTTATCTGTGCCTCCAATAATTTTCTACAAAATAACATTTAGTCTGTAAGGGTTTGGGGTAAGAAGAAGGAGAAATACTTTTGAGGAATTTTTTAATGATTTGATAAAGCAGGTTTGTGGAGATACATTTGAAATGACCAATATCCTCCTGAAGAAAAAAACCATGTTTTTATCGTTGCATTTCCAATACCTGTCCTATTGGCAAGAAGGTGGTAGGAGTTTATAAAACATTTGTTGAGAGGGGTCTGTGGAGTTAAAAATAAGCCTTTATTAATTTCTGGCTTTCATCATCAATTAAGAGTCGGCTATTTTCTGTATTTCAGTCTTAATTTCTATTGAAAATCTCTGGAAAGCTATTGTTTATGTGGTTATATCCCTTTACAATTTTATAGTGTCTTGTAACTTAAAAAAGAGGAAAAAAATAAATTTCTCACACAATCTCTCTATTTAATCCTCACTCTGTCCAGTCACACTGGCCTTCCTTCAGTCTTTCCTATCTGCTATTTGTACTTCTCTATACTTGGAACACAGTTTCTCTCCTTTTTGTCTATTTACTACTTATTGGTCAGTTCTCAAATCAGCCATCTTTACGTCAGCTTTTTCTGACCATCTTGACTTAATCAAACCCCTGCTCTACTCTCTTCACCCACATTCTAAGCACTTCACAGCTCTAGATGGAAGTTTTCATTTGTTTTTGTAATTACTTGATTGATATCCCGACTAGGTTTTAAGAATGCAGGAAGCATGTCTATTTTAACTTACCTTTATATCTCTAAAAACATTAGAGTACCTACCACATAATAGATGTTTGGTAAGTATTTGTCAACAGAATGAATGAATAAACCCATGAATGAATGAATGAATGAATGAATGAATGAATGAATGAATGAAAGAAAGAATGGAATAAAAGTATTGTAACTATTCTACATTTGAAGAATTGGACTCAGAAAACTGAAGTAATTTTTTCAAGACCATTGCTAGTCAGTGACAAAACTGAGACTAAAATCTAAGTCACCTAGGACCTAGGACTGTGACACAAGTCCACTTTGAAATTGGAATCTGTAATTATATGCTACTTCAATAATGGACTTAAATTAAATTAAACTTTATTCTCTTTCTTAAACATCAAAACACAGAAGCATGACAAGTGGAATCTAGAAAAAGATGTTCTGAATTTTACTCCTCTCTCTGCTACTTATTAGCAAGGAACTCGATATATAATTTAACCTCTCCGTGCTTCCATTTCTGCATTTGTAAATTGGAGGAAACGATGGGACCCACTTCACAGAGTTTTCTGTATCAAATATGATAACATATGTCACACACTTAGAACAGTGCTCAGTAAAGGTTAGCTCTGTGTCAAGATCTGTCAATTTAAACAGGGGAAAAATAGAACTGCATATATTTCTTCTAAAAATAACATACTTAATTGAAATGGTTGGGTAGGCATCTCTCATGGTATTTTAACCCTTTGAAGCACGTACTATATGAAAAAGAAAATGGATATATAAGACATGGAAAAATGTTTAAGCTTTGTATATCGCTCCTCTTATGCTTTTAAAGATTTCTATAATGTTTTTCTAAATTTGTCAAAAGTACACTTGAATCCTGTGCTATGTACCTCAATGACAGGCTCAGCAATGAGTTCATACCTCAGCTTCTATCCGAGATGCTCGAGTATAAAGTCAAAGGAACCATCAATCCTCTCTTGAGGACCTAGTCATTTCTCCTTCTATTTGACAGTAATGCCTTTGGTCATCTGAGCAAGATAATTTTTTATTTGTTTGTTTATTTAATTGGGAAGACAGGGTTTATTTAGAGTCACTATTTCAGAGTTTCATTAGTATCTTTCTTAAAAATTTTAAGTATAGTTGGTATACAATATATTAGTTATATTAATATCAGGTGAAAAACAGTGATTCAGCATTTTTATATCTTACAATGTGATCACTTCACTAATTATAGCGATCACCTGTCACCGTGCAAACTTATCACAATATTACTGACCATATTGCCCTTCACCGTTTTCACCCATCCACTCATCCTCTTCCCTCTTGTAGCCATTCCTTTGGTCTCTGTTTCTGAATTTATTTTTGTTTTGTTTGTTCGTTTGTTTTGTTTCAGATTCCACATATAAGTGAAACCATAGGATACTTGTCTTTCTCTGTCTGAGTTCACTCAGCATAATACTGTCCAGGTCCATCCATGCTGTCACAAATGACCAGACTTCATTCTTTTTTAATATTCCATTATATATGTAGAGCACATCTTCTTTATGCATTCACCTATCGATGAACACCTAGATTGCTTCCATATCTTGGCTTTTGTAAACAGTGGTGCATGAACATAGAGGTGCATATATCTTTTTGAATTAATGTTTCTGTTTTCTTTAGCAAATCTAGTAGTAGGATTGATGGGTCATACAGAACTATTTTTAGTCCTCTGGAGAATCTCTACACTGTTAAATTTATGGAAAGAAACTTTAAAATGTTTTATTTCATCTTTTCAAGTTTTGGTAAAAACAATAAAATAAAGCCTAATTGCCAGTGAGAAGTACTTAATTCAGTGAAGTATTTGATCCAGTATTTGATCAAAAGTACTTTACCCAGGGAACAAGATAATAGCAAAGAGTTGCATTCCCTCCACATCTCAAACAACCCTAATATCTCGCTACATTTTAGCAGAAAAAAAATTCTTTTTCTTCTGATCTTTGTTATCCTGAAAAAATATTGAATGCTAACTATTCTATAGATTGGGATTGGGTGCAATTGGGAACACAGGAATGGCAAACCATGGTCTCTGCCATCAAGGATGTCCACTGGACGTACAGTGGCAACCATTTATCAATATATACAAATATTGAATCATTATGTTACATACCTGAAACTAATATAATGTTATATGTCAATAATATCTCCATAAAAATACCATGGATTTAAGTACATGTATATATAGATTAGAAGAAAGAAAGAAATAATAGGAGGAAGAGAAATAGTGTGAAGTTGGAGAAAGAAAAGGTCCTAAGTATTGGAGACTGGGTATGTTAATTCTAATAAGTAAATTGAGATAAAACAATTTTAATACATGTAAAAAACTTTGTCCTTTTATAGGCTTTCTAATTCACCTACCTGTTGTCTCACTGCTTGATGTTGTAATCCCTGGAATGAATGTTGCTGTTTTAAAGAAAAAAATTTTAAAAAAATTAAATTTGTATGAAGGGAAAATTATGTTTCTGAGAACATCTATTATCATATATTAAATGGGTGAAAATGAATGTTTCAAATAGATTTGACCATATAAGTGAATGGATGTTAAAATGTGAAATTAAATTTTTAAAATCTATAGTACACATGTAAAAGGTCAAAAAACTTATTTTGTATAATATTTTTCTGGACTCCTCCCCTAAGATATTTTACAAAACAATATAAATAAACAAAAATTTCACCTAAATACTATAGCAAAGGGAAGTTTTGAATTTTTTAATGCCCTCTTGATTAAGTTGTGGCTCGATATTATGGCTTACCTGAGCCTGAGCTACTGGTTGCCAATGGAATTGCCATACAAAGGAGGAAACAAATATTTGGAAATGTATGTTAAAAAAGGTGTTGAAGAGCCCTAACCGGTTTAGTTCAGTGGATAGAGCGTCAGCCTGCGGACTGAAAGGTCCCAGGTTCGATTCCAGCCAAGGGCATGTACCTTGGTTGCAGGCACATCCCCAGTAGGAGGTGTGCAAGAGGCAGCTGATTGATGTTTCTCTCCCATCTATCTTTCTAACTCTCTATCCCTCTCTCTTCCTCTCTGTAAAAAATCAATAAAATATATATTTTTTAAAAAAAAGGTGTTGAAGACATGTTGTATTGGATGAATGCAAATAAATAATTAAATGTAATAGTTCAACTTATTTATCAGATGTTCACACATTTTAATATACTGTTTTGATTTACTGTTTTAATTTAATTTAATATACTGGCTACTGTTTTAATTAAAGTTATTTGATGCTAGTAAAAAAATTGTAAATTATTTTCAAAGAATTTTCTTTAGTTGCCACTTTTTCCAAATTAGTAACATGGGGAATGTTCTTTTTGGGACACATAAGCTCCAAATAGAGATGTTTCTTTACTCATATTACAATTTAGATGTAGATCCTACTATTTGGCATTTACAAAATACATACATACATACATACATACATATTTGAAAATAGGGCCAAAATGCCTAAATGGTTGCTGCTAATTTAGAAGTTAAAAAAAAATAAGCATTTATTTTTTACCTGTTGTGGTCCTTAATATGGAGGTAGCTGTTGTAGTAGAAACTGTTTAGGGAAGATAATATATGGAAATCAATACTTGAATAATTTTTGCTGGGAAATTTAGTTAAAGAAACAAGTTGCCTTAAAATAATAATAAATTTCTGAAATTATGTGTAAAGGTTCAGGGAAAAACAATCTTTCATTTAAATCAAAAGAGCACTATATATTTATTGCATGTCTACCAAAATAACTAATTATTTTTGTTTAGTACCACCTAACCAAAATCTCATAGGAACCTTATAAGGTCTGTACATGGGCCAAAAATAAAGTTCAGAACCTTAATATATAATAACCTTAGTGTTAAGTACGTAACCAATAATAACTAAAATGTAAATAGCATTTTACCGACAACCACATAACTTTAAATATATTATCAAAACCTAAAGTTTCTAATTTACTGTGCTACTTCCAAATATCAATCAGCAGG
>NW_006293951.1:75549-85714 GCF_000327345.1 Myotis davidii
GAATCACACAAAGGACTAGGGAAGTATACTACAGCAACTAAAATACTTAAAATAAAAGTCCACAAGCTATAGTGAAATTGCATTTTTCCCAGCACTCCCTTAAATGGACATAACTGAAATGCTTTTATAGCTTACAGCAAATATATAAGTTAAGAAAATAAAACTTTTTATTTCTATGTTTTCAAATGATCTCCCAGTGTCATGATGATTTTAAAATATTTACTTCATGGAAGACCACATTTGCTCCTTTCTCATTCCATTTATTCCAATTATTATCTTAAAATGTCAAGCTTTAGATTATGTGTTTAGCTAATAAGCAAACAATACCTATTGTATGTCCTAATCATATTCCTAACTTAATTCACAGGAGTATAATGAGATAATATTTTGACATATTTTCTAGTAACTTAATTTTAATTTGAAATTTTTATAACAGCACATTTATCAGCCTATCTTTTACCTGCACAGATTCATGTAAAACTATAAAAAGTTATCCACAAAACAAATCAGAAACACATATTTAAAATAATGATGATTTTACCTGTAACTGTTGAATTGTCAGAACCAATTCCTGTAATAATCATAAATTACTATTATTAATGCAAAATCATGAAGAAATTTAAACTCAAGCTGCTTATGGGTTATGTCTTTTGTATCTCACTCTTTACATTTTCTAGTACACAAAAGAGTAGTTCGTGTGTTCTTTAGAAGCTCATAGGATTTATTTTTAAGATGTGTCGCTCATGAGCGATTCTTCCATTGTTTAATTCTATCTGTATCAACCGTCACTTGCCACTCCACCATTTATTCAACTATTTTGGCTGATGTCTCACTCCCTTAATCCCCAGAACCTACAAACAGGCAGGGCACACATGCAACAGAACTGCCCACGTGCCGGTGTTCACAGTGACTTGGCAGCATGGATTTGAGCTGACCTGACATCAACAAATACACTGCAATGGAATGAATGGCCTCGACTCACTGAGGGGCAGTGGGAAGCATTAAGTACCTATTCTGTTGTTGATGAACTGAAAAGATCCCAGACCCTTATATCTAATCCAGTGATGGCGAACCTATGACACGCGTGTCAGAGGTGACATGCAAACTCATTTTTTTGGTTGGTTTTTCTTTGTTAAATGGCATTTAAATATATAAAATAAATATCAATTACAGTAAAATGCAAGGACTCACCACTGCACGCCAACTCTCCTGCGATGCAATAGCTGAAAGTTAATGTTTAAAAAATAAGAATGAGATTGAAATTTTAACTCCTAGCGACATTCATCTTCAAAATGTAAAACAACAAATTGTCTAACAGTGAAAATCAAAACAGGAGCAAATAAGAGAACAGTCAATCATTGTTTCCCCAAGAGCGTGCTAGTGATTCAAATTGCTTGGTTTTTTGGTGTTGTTTTTTCCCCTGAATACTGTTATTGCTAATCATTTCCCTAAGGAGTTCTTGGGACCTAAAAGAATGCTTTACACTCAAGCTGTAGTTAGTTCTCCCACTTTCAGTTTCAAACATGCTGTGGCTGCTCTAGCATGGACGCTACCTCTTTGCTTCCATGTCCCTGTCTGAAAGGCTATCGACATGATCTTACATTTACAGAATCAAAACTTTTTTTTACCTAAAACTACATAGTATCATTTTTGTCTGATCTTCTTATATTCAGTATAAGATTTAACCATTTGCTGATATGTGGGTTTACTGAAAATACAAAATAACTAACTTCACTGATGTAACACTAAAGCTGGACTTTTTATTTAGAAATGAGTTAAAAATTACATGCATGTATTTTTTTCTTGGTTTCTTTTCTCAATTAAAATGCAAGAAACAGAAAGGTAGGAGAGAATGTACCATGTTCTCCCACAGTTGTCTTGGATCACTCCACCTGCTGGTATGACATCATTGTAGAAGCAGCTGCACTCGGATAACCTGACGCATTTCATGGTGTTCTCATCCAGGTAAGGAGCACTTTCCGGGCACTTAGCATAACAACCTGTGTGTGAAAATGACCCACCATTGGTCTCTATGTACCGAAACTGATCACAATGCATTACAGAGTTGTAAAGTTACTTAAATGATTCCATGAACTAAAGTAGATAATAGCAAAATGACAACACATTCTTAAGAATGACAATGGGCAATGGGATTGTAGCACTGGATCTTCTCTCTCTCTCTCTCTCTCTCTTTCTCTCTCTCTCTCTCTCTTTCTCTCTCTCTCTCTCTCTCTCTCTCATTAAACAGATAATTTACATCCTGAGAAAATGTTTTCAATGTGGAAATATTAATGTCATAATAAAGATAAACTAATCATTAAATTACAAAATGTAGGACACTAAATTGTCAGGAGCTAACAACAATTTCAAGTTTTTGGGTTTTTTAAATATATTTTATTTACTTCAGAGAGGAAGGGGAAGGGAGGGAGAGAGAGCTAGAAATATTAACAATTAGGGAAAATCATTGATCAACTGCTTCCTGCATCTCCCCTATTGGTGATTGAGCCTGCAACCCAGGTGTATGCCCTGACCAGGAATCGAACCATGACCTCCTGGTTCCTAGGTCAACAATCAACCAGAGCCACACCGGCCGTGCATCCAATTTTAAAATCCTATATAATAAAAGTGTAATATGCAGATAGGCCAAATGGTGAATGTGTGGTGGCTATGATGTGCACTGACAACTAAGGGGCAGACGCTCAATGCAGGAGCTGCCCCCTGGTGGTCTGTGTGCTCCCACAGGGAAGACATCGCTCATCCAGAAGCCAGGCTCACAGCTGGGGAGGGCAAAGCAGGGGTGGGAGCCTCTCCTGCCTGCCTCCACTACAGGCGGGCAGTAAGGAGCGAGGGGTTCCACACTGTGAGAGCCCCAGACTGTGAGAGGGATGTCTGACTGCCGGCTTAGACCCGATCCCTAAGAGGATCGGGCCTAAGCCAGCAGGTGGACATCCCCCAAGGGGTCTCAGACTGCAAGAGGACACAGGCCGGGCTAAGGGACCCTGCCCCCCCCCCCCCCCCCGACCGCCCCTGCCCCCCCCCCCCGCCAGTGCACTAATCTTGTGCACCAGGCCTCTAGTATCAATAAAATTTGCATTACTTCATGGATATTATTAAAATTCACCTTACCTTCTAAAAGTGCAGAAAATTTCTGGCCAATAACTCGATCTTTGCATGTTTTTGCAGTCACCGTCCCGCAAGGCTCATAATGCCAGCTGCATTCTCCAGGGGCATTATAATAATCACAGTAGACAGCTGTAACCAAATTATAGCCAATTATTCCTCTGGTTAGGTAACAACTTTCACTTTCATTTCCCCAAGTATTTTTAAAAAGGAATTTGAATGATATTACAATAAGCAGAACTAAAGTATGCCATTATGTCTTATCAATTTCCTTTGTATTTATCCAAATTGTTATATAAGCCCAAATAGCTCACCAAAAAAAAAAGCGTATAGAATCAAAATAACACTTTTCTTTAATGAATAGCATTCATGTTGATTTGAGGTGGAAAAGTAATATTAATTTTCCCATTTTTAGGTAATTTAGGTCATAGTCTAGATTTGCAGTTTTAATATTCAAATTTAAATCAGAAAAATAAATCTCTGCAAAAATTAAGCTTTTTAAAATATGTAAATAGCAGTTCCCAAATGAGGTAACTAAAGATTTCAATATAACATAAGCTGAGCATCATAAACTGAATAAAACGATGATTCAATTTTAACATTGCTCATTTGTCATATTTTCTCATAGTACCTTCCTTAAAAAGGAAGAGTTGACTGATTCCTATTACAGTTACCACTTTCCATATATGTCACGATTCATTTTACATTTATCTTACAGTTTATCTTGACTAGGGCTCTATAACAGTTTTTATGATAATGAGTGAGGACTTTAACCAATAGTGATATATGACGTGAGTTCTTAAGGATTTGTGACTGTAACAGGTTATATAAACAGTTTTTTGTTCATCTAAGTTTTAATGAGATCTTTTCCATCAGTATTCAATTTCCCCCCTGTAAAACCAAGAACTTCTGCAAGTAAAATTGAATTTAATGTGGTATGCTAGGTGTTATGCTTGTTTAAAATAGTATTTTTTTCCATCGTGACTTATTAATATGTTTTTAAACCTTAGTACAAGATTTTATATAGATAGATATAAATAATATAGAGAGTTTATATATAATCTATAGTATATAGACAGAAAATGTGAGAATGATTACTTAACAAAACAATTCTGCCTAATTACGTTGTTAAAGAACAATTTATGGGCTCCACTTACGACAGAGGTCGGGCTTCCTCCACGCCACGCAGACCCCAACCGCGCTGCACGCCTCCGCATACATGGCCACAGCCGTGCAGAATCCCAGGTACTTGCCCTCCATGTCGCAGGCGCAGGCTTCCTCGATGCACGCGTCGTAGTAAGTGCTGGGGTCCACCTGCAGCGGAGGACAGAGCGTGAGTGTCTGGGCGCGGGAGCGGTGCGCGGCGCGGGCAGGCCCTCGCCCTCAGAGCCCGGCTACCTTGCTGTGGCACTCCCTGAAGGTGCTGTCCCGGATGATCTCGCATTTCCGCACAGCCCAGGCTTTGCAGTAGGGGTTGGAGTCACACGGGAAAGTCTGAGTTACGGTGTCTGAACATTCTTGAGACGTCTTCCAGCTATTTCCGAACTCCAGTGCTCCGGTAGCTACTGAGGAGTACCGCGTTGTGAAATCATCCTTGAGATCGCCGTTGCTGTTTCCACAAAGACCACACACTTTGCCCTAGCCACATCAGAAAGGAAAATGAGTAAGTTGTTAGGGATATAGACATATAGGTGTGTAATATATATATATGGAGATGAGATCAGAAAGGAAAATTAAAAGTGAGTTTTACTAGTTCTATGCATAGAGCTAGATAGGTAATGATATATATTATAATCATTAATCTATTTTAAAATTTAAATTTTGAAAGGAAACCAGAGTTTGTGGATAAGATTCTGGTCCATTTAATTCAAGAAATTCTATATTGTAAAGTGATCTAGTATCAAATAAGATAAATGCCTTAAGACTTAAAACATTATTATATTCACTAGCTTCTAAATTTTCGTGAGAATCCCCTTAGGTTCTTAGAATATTTGCTCTCAGGAATACATCCAATTCTATATATATACCAACTACTTCAAAATGGAATTTATGCAATAATCTCACATAGCCATATGTGGTTAAACTAGAGGGCCTCAGGTGTATTGCATTTATTTTTCACCAGATTCAATCATCTTTGATTATGGTTTGTATTGCATGCAGATTGCGTATAGGTGGAGAGCTTGTTCTATAACAGAGACTACCCTCCTCCCACTTTCTATCTACAAAGATGTGTATCATTCTCAGTAACAGAAATAATTTTGCTTCCCAATTAATTACTTATTAGTGATGTACATACATTCCAGTATGGCTCCAATATAACAGTCATTCTTGTGTTTTTGTCCCAAATCACGGTTATTCCAGAGACAAATTTCAGAATCAGGTATAGGCCAACGGTATGCACAGTGTACGCATTTCCATTGAGTTCACACTCCTTACTTTCTGTCGTTTTGATGGCTGTTACCTTACCATCTTGCAAGATAACATTCTGATCCTGAAAATAAAAACATATACTTACAATTAAACCCATTTTATTTGGCCAATCGTAATCTGAGGGGAGAAGTAAGTAAAGAGAAATGGCTCTGTACCTGAAAAGCAACTATGATTTTTCTCGAGCACGTGAGCCCGTCTTCACAGCAAGGGACGCTTTCAGTTAAAATGCGGAATGTGCCATTTTCACTGCCACAATAATCCTTTAAAAATCAAATTATAATACGTTTATGAACATCAGGGATGTGGAACTCAATTTCAACATTTGTATCAGACAAATATCTCACTCAGTGACACCTGAAACTCAGTAAATTACCATAAGCTGGTAATTTATTATGGGATGTTATGGAATTCCCACAAGACAGTGGTCGCCTTGGCTGAGTGCAAACTAGTCACCTCGCTTTGACTCAACCCTTTCCCATTTCTTCTCTACAGGTTTAGAATTATATCATAGATATGTAAGTATTTAAATTACATAAGTTTGTAATCATAAGTTTATTTCTGGATGCTGTAAACAGCTAAAGGTATGTTTTTTTCTCAGTGATTTATATGAAACTTACTATTCAATCAAAACTAATAAATACCAACAATTACATTTCGCCCATTAGATGTTACTGAGGAAGGAGCTTAGTTGTATGTAACGAACTCTGGAATCAATCAGATCAGATTTGAATATGGCATTGTCTACTTAGCAATTTACATTGCTTATGCTCTCTGACCTTCATGTCTTCGGCTGAATCATAGGAACACCATCACATCAGTCTCTTAGTGTCACAATGATTAAATGAATAAAATACAGAAATTTGCTTGGCAGAGAAGCAATCATAAAATGCTGTTGTAGCACATAGTGCTGTTCTTAAAACAATAATAATATCTAACATTAAATAAGAAGTTAGTATGTGCTCCAGTATTTTTTCCAATTTCTTTTCAAGTAAGAACTACTTCCATCCCCGTGTTATTGATAAGAGACACAGAAAGGTGAAGGGAGGTGCCCAAAGCCACACATGTGAGAAACGGTAGAGCCGGGCTTCAAATCCAGGTGGCCTGCCTTCAGAGTCAGCGTTCCTTTGTTACAGTTTATTGCCTTTGAGAAACATGTAAGGGGCATTTAAAATATTTTTTCACATTTTCAGAGTAAAATTATCCAGAGCTTATATACAAAAAATAATAAGAAATATAGAAAAACTGTGGAAAAACACTTGCAGTTACCTCAACAAATGAATACTGGCAGAGCCCATCAAAGCTGTAACTTTTTCTGTCAAAAGTTTGAACGTGACCTTCCCCATAGATGTGGCAGGTACTTTGACATTCATTTTGTGTGCAGTTCCAAGATCCTTTCATGCAAGTACTAAAAGGAAGCAATGATAGAGGGCACACCAGTTATATTACTCCAAGATGTCTATGTGCATACTGTTTTTGTATAAAAGCGCTAAACAGTTTTCGTATGGATTTAAATTTTGTAATTGTCTTCATTACATTTAACGATGTCCATCATATATGATGGTATATAAAGTTCTATTTAAAGATATAGCATTTTTTCTAAATACATTTGACCATTATTTTTGAAATATCCCAGAGTATGACTTTTCCTTTCCCATAAAAATAAGGGCAGACATCACACTTCCTAATATCCAAAAAATAAAATAGCAATCCTTAGGCACCATTGGTTGCAGCCAACTGAGGTGACACTTCCTTGGCTATACTCTCGTCCACCAAAAGAGCAAGGGCAGTCATCAGGAAAGACACAGTTCCCTTTAGAATCTCGAACCATTCCTACTGGACAGTAGCACCCACGTTTGCAAGGTGAGTTCTCCTACAGGAATAAGTACAAAGTATACATCATAAGGCACTGCTCTCAGCACATCACATTATCAGCATTAACGTACAATACATTAATATACCAGGCATGCATTTAGTGTCGACTTGGGACAAGTCAAAATAACAAGCAATAAATAATGTGACCTTCTCATTATTTTTTTATCTGCATTTTAGTTCCTTCTTGCCCCGAAACAATGAAAAGTTTTAAAGAGCTAAACTCTGATGCCATGTTACTTACCTCAAAATTAGGTATGTTCCGAGTACTGCATGTACTGTCAACTCTTCTCTGTGCCTTGGGATCGCTGCAGTCAACATATTCAGCCCCTCCAGAGCAATTCTCTGCAGGAGAAAGGAAGGGATTAACCAAGGGCCTCTTGATCTGTTTATTTTAACCAAAATAGGTATCGTAAGCCTTCACCATGATGTCAACACTTACGGTGGGTTAAATCAATGGGAGTCTGGCAAAGAAGAATTCCATCCCGACAGACACTGGAAAGACAAGAAAATGATGCATTTAAACATCGAATTTCAATAACAAAATCTTAATACACTGTTACAATAACTTTAACCCCTCATCTATGCACCACCTGTTTTAGCGCAAGTAGTAGTCTGAATGAGATACAGTCCTCAGAAAATGCAGATGAACCAAAATATAAGATATAGGCTTGAATGTGTGATAGGAATGTACAAACAAAGTTGTATGGACGTCAAAGAAAGTTTGATTCTCCCAAGAGTTAGTACCCTCCTTACTCTGTGAGTCCCAGACAACGTTCATTCATCTTTGCATCGGCTGCAGTAAGCACAAGGCCTGGCACACAGTAAATATACATTTGATGTGTTTGTTGAATGGTGAAAAAACTGACTAGGAAATCATTTCTACATTGTTTGCAGGTAGGAGCTGCTAAAATATTCTTCTACTGGTATTTAAAACCAAACAACAGTAAGATAGATTAGTTACAGCCATGATGATGCAATGAACACTCCTTGGTGTTCAATAAAGGGTGTCAATAACCAAGCTTCCTCAGAAAGAGAAAATAAAAGATGTGACAGGTCTAAAGAAGACATCATGCTAGCAAAAGACTATTTCCGTGAAAACGACAATCCCTGCATTTCAAAGTGATAACAAATAAATATGTGATCTCCATACCATTTATTGTCATCAATCTCGATGAGTTTGCCTGGTTTTATGACCTCGTCATTCATGTAGCACTCACACTGGGACTTTGAAACACAATTTCCTTCGTTATCCTTGTACATCCCATCAGGGCAAGTGCATCCATCTACCGGAACGTCCTCTACATCACAGCTCCTATCCCTCTCTGACAGGGATCGGCAAGAACTGTTGCAGGCTTTTACATTGTACTTGAAAACTAGGCCACTTGGACAAGCGTGATCTGTAGGGATAGAGTAAATATGTACATATTCAGAAAAATTAGCAACTTTACTTCAACTTGATGTTTATAGATATTATAGTAAATTTAGGAAATTGTTCATAATTGATTTTTTAATATATTTTTATTGACTACAGAGAGGAAGGGAGAGGGAGAGAGAGCTAGAAACATCAGTGATGAGAGAGAATCATTGATTGGCTTCCTCTTGCATGCCCCCTTTTGGGGATCGAGTCTGCAACCCGGCATGTGCGGGCTCATGACCTCCTGGTTCATAGGTCCACACTCAACCACTGAGCCACACTGACTGGGCCATAATTGAGATTATTTTTAAAAATCAAAAAAACGTACTCATTCATTGTTTATTTCCCCCCTGCCCCCCCCCCCCCCAGTTAATATTGAGTCCCTACTATATGTTTATATGTTTTGCTGCTGGGGGAAGTACACTTTCCTTACGTGCTGTGTGCAGCAGGGAACCTGCTCTTGGTGAAGAGGAGGGACAGCGTGAAAGCAGCCCAGAGAAAGTTAATTCTATGTGCGGGCAACAGCCTAAGTTAGAAGAGGAGGAGATTCTTGTAAAGAGCACGTGAAAGAATAAAAGCTCTGCGCCCAGACCCCGAGTCGGCAGGTGGAACCCGCAGGCCCTCTTAGGCAGTGTGGCGTTTCAGAGCCATGACCAGCCCCTGCCCTGTGTTAGACCGAGTGCCACACAACCGGGTTGGCTTTATTGGATTGCTCAAAGATAAAATATTTCATATATATACATATGTATACATATAGACACAAAGATATACATGTATATACACATATATAACACTATGTGTGTGTGTGTGTGTGTATATATACACACGTGCAATACAATTGAGGAACAGAAATGTGCACTATTAATATTTTTAAATTGTTATTGTTTTCCTTGGTATAACCCCCCAAAAGTGTAAATGCAGTATCAGGACGATAAAGATTTTCATAGTTCCTACTGCCTAATGTCACTGACTTCCAAAATGTCACACTAGTGCCTGAAGCTCTTCCTCCCCTACCCAGGACCGGGGGAGACATTGTTTTAAACCACACTTCTTGGCAACTAAACATCTGTTGTTTATCAGAAACAGAAAATTCCCTTTGATAGATTCTCTCTCTCTCTCTCTCTTAAAATCGAGAAGGAAGAATTATCTGAAGCCTTCATCCTTCTTACCACATCGTCCAGTTCTCCATTCCACTATGTATGTTTCCTTCTCAGCACACGCTTTCACATAGTTGCCTAAAATTGTGCACAGACATTCTTGACCATCTTCACAACTGCAAGTGTATTTTTTGCATTCCTTTAAAATAAAAACAAATTTATATTACATTAT
>NW_006293951.1:85759-91570 GCF_000327345.1 Myotis davidii
GATTTTTCTCATTTTTTGTACCACATTTTAAATTAAAATTGGTATATCTAACAATTGAATAAATTAGTGGAATCCCATGCTCAATTTAAACATATATCATCACCTACTGTCAATGGTTGCTTTTAAATTATTTTTAATATCTGCATGGTTCTTTTGATATTGTCAAAGTATTTCCTAAAAAAAAGTTGTTAAAGTTAGACCCTCACATACCTCATGATACGGTTTGGGGTTCACAATTGGATGGCAGGAAGCAAAAGGCCCATTTGAATCAAGAAGAATTCCACAGTGACTTTCAGCAAACCTTTCTGGAAGGAAATTAAGGCACCCCAAAATTATATTAATAACTTTATAATTTTTAATTATAAGACAAAGTGCAAATGTTTAACAAAGTTTTGTCTTTAAATAATTATGTTTTTAAAGTGTTTTTAAATTGAATGTATCGCTATAGAAAAACAATAACATGATATAATCAGAGACACTTGAAGCCAAAGAGGCAGAAATCTTTATTAGCTTTGGACTTTTATCTAAAATCAGCTAACCTTATTCTGAAATGCAGTTTATACCTACACATAAGTGGTAAAAAGAGAACCAGATTATTTATTTAGGTGTCTTTTCATTTAAAATATAAATTTATGTCTGTGCTGACAAGTTGGGTAAATGAAGCCACCACAACACCACTCATTTCACCCCTGTCGCCCAGTATAATTTCATTAATAAGATGCAGGGTTTGGGATAACTAATATATTTGATAGCCATGGCTGGGAGAGCTGGATCTGGCTACAGCTCTATTGTTAAGTGGCTCACTCTTATCAATTTCAAGCAATGATCACTTCCATGAGCCTTATTTAATAAACCAAATAATCTATAAAGTCTCTTCTACCCCTATTATTCTATAACCTTGGAGAAAACTCTATAAGAAAGGGAAAAAATGGATATAGAAAACGACAACTGAGATGACCCAGCCATTCCCTGTGAAAGATGTGTTTGTTAGGAATGCCCTCAGCCAGACAGACAGTTTCTCTAATCATGGGACAGTACGCCCAGCAGTCGTTAAAACCAGATTTATGTGATAGACTCCTATCATTACCAGAATAAGTACATAATTCCTAGCACCTGATCTTTAACCACAGAGTTTGGCACATAATTAGCATTACCTGCGTCTATGCTGATGCACGAAGTTGGGTTTCCTTTAGGACAGGACATCATTTCCCAAGAATCAGCAAAAGCCTGAGACGACTTCTCCAGTATATTCTGACTTGACATGAAATCATCTTCTGCTCTGTTGTTGTAGGAGCCACAGAGCCCTGTGGAACAGCACAGGACAAAGTTGAACATCCCCTCCCTACTCAACTTTTTGGACTCATAGCCTCACTTCATATTCAGTTCTTTAAGTCAAAACTGCAGAAGCTATCTAAGAGTACGGCTTGCTTAGTCTTTATACACGTAAGTGACCATGGAATCTGCCGTAATTGTTCTTGTTTGTTTTGTGTGACGCCATGGACAGTATGTAAGAGCTGATTTCTATAGTAGAAAAAACCTCAGTGGAAGATATGAACACGTGACAAGAAAAAAGATGTTATACTGTAGTTTGTATGGGAAATATGATTTTCAAAAGATTGATATCCATAATATCTTAGTTTATTCTTTTACAGACCAAAATCCTTAAAAATGCATATTAACAAAAGGATATTTAACATATTATCAAAGATCACTATATTTGAAAAATAAAAGCCTTTATTTAAAAGCCTAAAATGTTGACAACCATTTAGGAATGGGTTTTGTAACAAACAAGGTTGTCAGTACTATAAAAAGCAAATTGAAATTGTACTGAAATATAAAAAGGAAGATGAAGTAAAAATGACTTATGGTTTAATATCATTAAGAGGCAGTTGAAAATTACAATAGATGATTGACATATTAGAGCCTTGGAAATAAAAACATAGGCAGAGGACTTACCGACAGTGTCTGTGAATTGGTTAGGTGGCATGGAGACATATAATTGCATCACGGGATCAGTTTGTACTTGCATTTTTACATGAGAGTATGTTTCTACTTGAAAGTATGAGAGAGATGCCTTGAAAATCTGTATTTTGTCTGTTAAAAGAATTATTTACATTATTAGCAGGAATTAATATGTTAAACAGTTTTAAATTTATTAAAGTGTTTTATTCTTTAATATATATTAAAAACAGAAACATTTATTATCATTAAAACTTGAATAAATGAATGCCTCCTACATTTAATTTTAAGTGGTATTATTAAACTTACCTGAATAGTAATAATGTTGATTTTCAATCTTGTCATTTGTGACTGTTCCATCTTTATTAAATACATATTTGTCAACTGAACCAGACTAAAATTGAAAATACATTGTTAGTTCATATCAATTTACAAAATTATTTCAGTTGAATGCAATGTAATACATAATAGATGCAATAAAAATGGGTATAATTTTATTGGATTAATTCCTAAATATCTAAACCATTTTTAAAGCATTTTCCATTCATACTTTGCTTCATTGTTTCTCATACCAACTCTTTGAGGAAGTTTGTAAAGGACTTTTCATCCCCAATTGTAGATGAGGAAACTAAGACCCTTGAAGGTAACTTGGATTTCCAAAGGTTAAAAAGCTTCTAAGTGCAGGCTTGCTGCTCTTCCTTCTCATCTAGGTCTATTTCCACTTAAATTGTTAGTTTCGCATACATGAAATTGTAAGCAAATATAAATGCTTTCTTAAATGACCCACAGTATTTAATAATTTTATAATTATGTAAGGTTGATGTATAATGAGTGTGTTAGTTGTGTATCTATGGTATATCTTTATTATTTAAGGATCTTTGGAACTATCCAGCTCTTCCAGAGACTACCACTTTTCTGCATAATCTTATTTGTGCTCTTAATTCACATAGTAAGGTCTCTTTTCTACAACCACTGAAATTCTGAATTTGTGACATAATTAATTTGGTTGTGCTCTGAGTAAACTTTAGGAAGCTGATGACTTACCGAATTCAAGATGAGTGTAACACTATTTAAGCACGTTCCTGACATACCACTTGGACATGGGCGAAGCTCAACACTAACAGACCAATCTTCATCCTGTTAACAAAAATGCATTTCATTTAAATAATAATTTAAATGTTATCGATGACATGTTATTACTATTTTATTTATTCACAATGCATGTTTGCATTTTTAAATTAAATTTATTGGGGTAACATTGGTTAATAACATTTTATACGTCTCAGGCATACAACTTTATAATCCAGCATCTCTAGATTCCATTGTGTGCTCAACACCCAAAATCAAGTCTCCTTCTGTCGCCACAATGCCTCTATACAATCATTCTGCTCTGAAAATGGAATCCAACTTCAATCCATGGTATAGATTAAAATTGGTCAAGAGCTTTACCGATCAGCTCTATCTGTGTGGCCTATGATTGGTGGTTTTTCATAGCCATTGTTTTTTCTTAATCTTTACTTTCTGTCTTCTCCTCCAAGGGAGTTATGCTGTATGTGGAGACTAAGGTGAATTAGAGGCAACCTAGCTTGGTTAGTCTCTGGACAATCCACATTGTCTATTTAGATCCTATGTGAGAGACAATTAATAAAACCTCAATATAATTCATGTCAAACATTGACTTCCAGTTCTCATTTTAAGATCTAGGAATCCCTAAACAACAAGAAGCAAATATTCCATACATTCTGACATATTTCCTTCTCACTTTACCCGTCCCCCATTCTCATGGATTACATGAGGGGTACAAAGAGAAGGAAAGAAAATTTGGAAAACTGACTTTTAGCAGCAGCAAGTACATTTCTCAGAGTACTGGGTGTTGGCCCACATCTCTCACTTCAGGAATCACAAATTCTGTTCATCTTTCTTTCTTACCAGGAAGACTAAATAATATTACTTATCCTCATGCTAGCCAAAGATACAAGCTATAAAATGGGATTCCCACTTTTATTAAAATTCAAACTACTTAAAATTTTAATACTGAAAAGAATTTAAATATAAGGACAGCCTCTATCATACTGATAATATTGTCATAAAACCTAAAAATAAATGCAAAGAATAATGATGAAAGAGAAAGATGCTTCATCTATAATAATAAAAGCATAATATGCTAATTAGACCAGCAGTCCTTCTCGACAACCTTCCAGACAAAGCCAGGGCTGTGAGGGAAGCCTGGGTCCTGGGTGCCAGAGGGAAGCCAGTGCCGGCAGGTGGGGGAAGGAAGGCCTACCCTTGCAGGAATTTCATGCATTGGGCCTCTAATAGAATATAAAGGATAGTTTAATTTGAGACACTAGTGAACACATGCAAAGAAAAGTAGCACAAATAATTTTCCAGTGCATTTAGAAAATTATTAGCGATGAAAGGTGCTTTGTTTGTTTGTAAACAGGAATTTCTAAAGAGCACAGGTAATACTGGTTGCCAATGTCAGTGTGAGCGCAAACATACTGAAATATATAACCAGTACTTGAAAGACTGTTATTTATTTATTTTTTTAATAATTGAAGGTGAAGATTGAGTTTCAAATTAATTTAAAAATAGCTTGGAGCCTGTACTAGTTTTCTGAAGTGTTTGAGATTCTTACGTACATGGATGGCCAAAAAGTGACAGTTTCCAGGATGGTTATATTTTTCACCATCAAAGGTGGTAATTGAACTTCCTTCCACCTTACATCTTCCAGGACACATTGCTTCAGTGCAAGACCACTTTGCATCTTGGCATGTGCTGTTAAAATAAAATGGTTATGTTAAAGACCACCAATCACATCTTTAGGAAATCACTAACTTACACTGACATTTAGTTAAGCTGTATTAGGCCATGCACATCCCCTACCCAACATCTCAGTACTGATGTAATGCCTCACTGACAGTAGTATCCTGGTGTTTTAAAAGTCGTGAATTCCACTGAATAAAATGATAACATCCAACTGCATTAAACAAATAAAAACTTGTAAACTGAATCTCAGGTGCTTAAATGGAATATATTTCACTGTCAGTATTAAAACATTTGCTACTTGCCCCATTGTAGACCTGCACTTTCCAATATAGTACAGAGTCGTATAGCTATTGATTATTTGAAATCTGGCTAGTCCAGATTGAGATCTACTTTAAATGAAAAATATACAGACTATGAAGACAACATGAAAAAAATTGTAAAACCTCGGGTTAACGTTTTATACTAGTTTTATGTTGAAATAATAGTTAAAAGTGTTAGTCATCTATGTGAGTGACATTCATGACTCACATTATACTTCTCTTGAACAGCATTTCTGTAGATATTTAATAAATCATACTATTGTTTTTATAATCATTATTAATAAATTATTACCACATGAATCAAACATCTTCTATTTATAGGAAAATTATTATAGTATAAATACTACGTTGTTTTTCATTGAGTTAAATTATTTCCCCAGAAGGACATCATATATTTCTAGAAAAGTCCTTTGGGATCCTGCAGAAATTTGGAGTTTCAGAGAAAAGTAATAATGAGGAATGGGGAAATCTCTCTTGTCAGCAAATTCTTGCTGCACTCAAAAGGAAGAATCAAGCTAACTATTCAAAGAGGAATAATCTACACTAGCCTTTGGCACATTAAAATCTACTCTGGATTAAATTTATCTCCACAAATGTAGCCTTCTATAGAATTATTTAAAAAGTGTTGGGCTGTTTCTGATTATACATTTTATTAAATATTATTGGCAATTAGAATGATTACCATTTCATTATTGTAACCAAACTCTTGTATTATTCTTTGTTCTCTATTCGCAACCACCAACTGGAGCACTATTCAAAACAC
>NW_006293951.1:91581-93783 GCF_000327345.1 Myotis davidii
AACATTATTTTTTAAAGATACACAGAAAGTTCACATGTTTTATACAAATATCACACTAAACATTCCTCAGCCAAAAAAATAAAATATTAACATGGAAAATCCCATGAGGTTGCTAAATTAGTCTGAAGGGTGGATTCAGGGATTATTTTAAATTAGACTAAAATATTCGTATTTTTTCACTATCAACAAAGTGAGGACGAAAAGCACACACATACCACTGAGACCCACAAGGACCTTCTCGAACGTCTCCTGACAGGTAGACATTTCCATTAGACTCACAGGGACAGTCGGCCTTCAATACACATCTTCCTTTCTCTCCAATGTCATCCAACAGATAACCTAGAATATGTTATGTAAGGTGAATCTCAAGACATATGAACCCCAGTAAATTCTCAAGCAGTGTATTGTGAAATGACTGTTGAGCTAGTTCTGATGGGTGCAGACATGCACTTAACATAGTAATTTATATTTAAGCAGTTACTCCTTCTTTGAGAACTTGCAAGCATGTAATTTTCTGAACCACAGAGCAGTCCTCCTGAGCCAAATATAGAATCAGAGGATAATCTGTGGGTATTACAGCCCTCAGGTACCGCAGAGATAGAAATGCACATTAACTTTAAAGGTCTCTCTCTACCCCCCATCTGCAGTTTGCTAGAAGGCTGGACTATGAATAAGTGAATTCATTAAATATCTTGTTAGAGATAAGACTGCACTAGAGTGAGTTACTTCTTTGTCAGGTCTTTTGGTGTAAATATTATTACCTTCTGGGCAGGTGCAGCCGCTCACACATTCACTGTCTTGAAAAGGAGCTACATTAGAACAAGTTGCAGGATTTGAGGGGCCACATTCTTTGTAGATATGTTGTTCTGGGCATTGAGGTTTTTCTGGAAAAATATAGAAATATTTATATATGAAAATTAGAGGAAAATTAATGTGATGAATATATAACATTCTAATGAGGATCTTTTCAAATAGGATTCTTTGAGTCTAATTTTCAAGATATATGTTTTTCAAGATATGCAGTACCACTGTATTGTGCCAATTGACAATGCATTATTTTATAATACAAAATTTACTATGGAGGAAATGCATGCTGTACATAATATTATTTCATCTTACTTTGATCTTATTTGTATTCTAACTTATTAAGATTGAGCTAAGCATACGTGGAAAGTATATATATATGTTATGAAACATATTTATTTTTTATTAAGACAGATCATGAGAATTCTCATGTTCTCTGTTATTACACAGTGTTTTTACAAAGTATCATACTTTAAAAAGATATTAGCTTATATGAACGTGTAATAAATAATTTCAAAATTCAATGGGTATTTAATTTTAAAGCGTGCCTTTACCATTTATGTAAAACGTTTTTTGTACTCATTCAGTAGAACCTTATCTGGCCACTGGGTAAAGCTAGCACTAAAACTACTGGTCTGCAATGTGTTAATTTTTTTGAAAGAAAATCATAGTGCTAATCAATATCCTTTTGATAACATTTCCACTACTTTTACAGTTTTTTTTGTACAATTTTACTCATTTCCCCCAGTGAATTTTATTTATTGTTAATATCATGAAGTTCCTCATTAACATCATTACAGAAAGCACTGCAACTTGTGGCGAGTCACTTCACCAAAGGGCCTCAGTGTCCTCGCAAGTACATGTGAAGACAAGACTCTAGTCTATCATCTCTCAATGCTTCCCAGGACTTACAATCATCTGAGAAGATCACTATGAAAAATAGCTCAACTTTAAAGTCCCATACAGGGTTGGTCCAAAGTAGGTGTATAGTCATTCATATGGAAAATAATACAATAATTAATAAATAATAGTACAACAATAAGCTCTGTGTTTCGTGTACTCACTACTGTAAACCTACTTTTGCCCACCCCTGTGTAAACTTCCTGATTGGAAATCTACAATAAAATGAAAAACCTACCGCAAACCACATCAGAATCGTTTCGCCAGGATTCGTAGGTGCCGGGACCGTCTGAGGCACAAAGGCGGGACAATTCTGAATAAGTGTCACATGTCGACGCTTTGTCTCTATTTTGGCAATACTCATCAATGCAGACCTTTTTGTAGTCACTGGACAAGGCAGAAACCTTTCCACATTCCTCAAAGTAGGTTCCAATAATTTTGTTACAGTACTGTAAAATAAAATATAAAGTTTTTACAAAACATTAAAAATGAACAAAT
>NW_006293951.1:94172-101846 GCF_000327345.1 Myotis davidii
ATCTGATAATATTCTCCAAGTGAGGTATAAAATAAAGTGAAATAACACCTGCAAAGATTGCAAAGACTGCTTTTACATCTATTGTTCTTTGTTAGTTTCTCACTAGATTATAGGTCCCTTTAAGGGCAAGAAATATAACATTGAATTTAATATAGCATGGATTAAGACCAGGTCTTGGATATAGTAGGTCTTTATCAAGTATTCACTGGCTTTAACATAAATTTATGTAAACATTCAACTAACATTTTTAAGCAACAGGGGTAACTTCTCACACAGTATGCAACTACCACAACAAATGAGACATTATCACGCAACTCATACATAATCTCATAGAAAACATATGAGAAAAACATGGGAAATCATTATAGATGGTGTCTTATTGTAAGGACCAATGAGTGACACAGGGAATGAAGGAAAGAGAAGGCATTCTAAGTGCAAAGATCAAGGAGGGTTTCACAAGGAAGATAGTAGATGATCTTGTATAATGTCATGGTTTAATTTGATTTGCTAAAAGATGACAAGATGTTTATAAATGTAACACCAATTGCCAATAGGACAAAAATTTCTTCTATCTTTTGATCTTGAGAATTTTGTTCTAGATTGAAACAGGAATATGTGAATATTCATTCAGTCACCAATGAATCTATCAAATTCAACATAACACAAGGTTGGAAGATTCAGAGAGTAAATAATGACTATTTTCAATTGTCATAATCAAAAATAGTACCTGTAGCTTTTTCAAAAAGAAGGTAAAGGATATAAAGGATGACAATTCAGACTGGTTCTCTGGGGCAAAAGTAAGAAAGCAAGAACAGAAACTAGTTCTTAGGGACACAGTACATGGATTTCTAAACTGTAAGAGTCAAGTTAGTACCCATGAAGAGGTAATAATGCAGAGGGGAAATGTGTCAATTTACAGACAAATGAAAACACTATGCAAAGGACATTAGAATTGTCACACTAATACATCGTTAATATCATAGTGTTTGGGGAGAACATTATTTTGTCCTCTTTAGTTAGACTAAAGCTCAGACTACAGGGACACTGGAGGGGAAGCAGTTGCAGAATTCTAAAATGTGAGTGCTGAGAAAGGATGCTGGCTATCTAAATTGAAACCCAGGGGAATATTGCAGAAATTTGCTACTAGATGAAATACTAATTTCTTACCTCTACTCCATCTTCGCAAGTTTGATAGGTTTTACTAGTAGCTTCAGGGCAATCACCAGCAATTTTACTCTTGGCAATGTGCTCATTGATGTCTTCTCCTTAAAAAAAAAAAAAAAAGCAATGTTTGATTCACAATATGCATTACATACACACGTTATTTTCAAGCTAAACATAGACTTGACAACATAAATATAGACATATATTTATTTTAACATTTTTTCATTCTTTAGACAAATGCAAAGCGTTGTTACAATTATCCAAACATGAGCATTTACTTTATAATTTTCTTTTGGGAAGCAATATTCTTGTTCATAATACATTGAAATCTTACCTGGAGTGGTGTTGAAATTACCACAAAGACCGCAAGTTGGATATTGCTTGTGAAGAGTGAGCTTTAAAAGAAATGTATGTATTTATAAAATATTAAAAATATCTTAAGACAAGATTTACCCAAAACAAAGAACATGGCTCTTAGTATTTTATTCTACCTAAGGTGGTTACTTATGGATGTACTACCGGGTGTGTGATTTTTAAGAACCTGGCTCTAGAATTTGGAATAAATCCTGACTCCACCACTTACTAACTGTGTCTTTGAGCAGGTTATTTAACTTTTTCATTAGCGTGAATCTCATGAATTCCATCATCTTTAAAATAAGATTAATAATAGTATGTACTTCAAGACGTTTTAAATATTAAGATAATGGTTAGTACAGTGACAAATACATATAGATTGCTCAATGAAGTTTAGCTCTGGTTTTATAATGTATTGTTTTTGTAACTAAAAGCAAAGAAAAAATAGCACAGGATTATAAGAAAATCAAAGATAAACTTACTGAGAGTTTGTTATTTTTGTCCCACATTAATGACAAGATTCCTCTACGGCTGTTCAGGACATTATATTCTCCATGTTTTTTAATGTGAATCAGCTTGTTGTTATATGGTATCTGTACACTGAAAAGTATAAAACACAAGTACATATAAATGTAAAAAGTATTCTTATAACACCTTTGGTAATTCATTTTTCTATAGTTAGAAAATCTGTCTAGTAATTATTAAAGTTTTCTTTTTTATATCATTTCAGAAGAGATACCATGGTTCTTTTCCCAATATTGGAAAGACTTTTAAGAAAAAATGAATAAATCTTTGGGACTTTGGAGTAATTAACAACAACAACAAAAAAACACAATGGTTCAGTATAAAAAAATAATGATAAAATAATTTGAAATGTTCACAAATAGAATAATATGCCGCATTTTCTTATCCTGGTAAGTATTCAAATATGCTCTCCCTTCCAAATGTAAATTACTATGTCTGTAAATCATGGCCTATGGGCTTCAATCTATTATAAAACCTTAAGTTTATATTTAGTGTTAAACATACAAATAAAAATTGAAATATTCTTTAAACAGTTTTGTTGAATACACATGTTGCTCAAAATCAAGATACTCAAAATAGTAAAACAACAGACATCTCTTTTTTCCCTACCTTGTTATAGAAATAAATATATCTTACAATCCCACATATATCTGTATTATAGAGTTACTAAACTCTTTTCCAATAATTTATTAAAAATATCAACATGCATCAAAATAGGAAAAGAGTACATCATCTCTCACCATCTCTTTATCCATACACTATTTCATTTACCTTTCTCCATTAACTAAAATGGTGTCACCAGATATAGAGATGTCATTATTGTCAATTAAAACCGTTATTTTTTCAATCTCACTATCAGTGTTTCGTTTGATCTCAATATTGAAATCTCCAGAGTCAACGCAGTGGCGGCAGAAAGTGTACGTGCATGGTGACTCAAAGGAAAAGATACGGCCGTTGAAAGCTTTGTATGCTCCTTTGTCCCAAGTAGAAGCTTCACCTGTAAGATATTTAGAATAGAATATTCATAACTATTCAGACAATTAATGTACTATCTAGCTCTGATTTATTAAAGTGTTTATTCACCAAGGTAAAAAAAATCACTGAAAGATTCTATTCTCGCAGCCATTAGCTTTATTCATTAGTTTTCTTTCTCACATACTGCAAAAGCACACTAAAAGTACCACCTGAGGCCTTGGGAAAACCCAAAGTTGGCTATATGGCAAAACAAAACATGAATAAAACATCTTGTTTACATTGGAAGAGGGAAAATGAGTTTACTATGGGGAGGAATCCATGGAGGAAACTGGTGGTCTGCATAATTGTTCTGCTCTTTATACAGATAGTCTTTTTAATGTTGTCTGAGTTGGTTAACATTTATATCAAATGAGTGTAAAGATTTCTATTATTTCTTTCTATATTTATATATGCACATGTGTACATGTGTGTACATGTGCATATATATTTATGTGTCTTTGTATGTATCTTTGAGGAAAAATAGTACTGATGTAATGCTATTCATACATACAATGAACAAATAGATAATGGCAAATTGGTTACTTTATACCTCGCTAGAGGCCTGGTGCACGAGTTCGTGCACTAGTGTGGTCCCTCCACCTGGCCTGCGGGATCAGGCGGAAACAAGTTCTCTGAAATCCTTCGAGGGGTCCCAGATCGTGAGAGGGCGCAGGCCAGGCCAAGGGACCCCACCGGTGCATGATCAGGGCCGGGGAGGGACTTGAGAGGTTGGCTAGCCAGGGAAGGACCACAGGAGGGCTCCAGGGCATGTCTGAGCCGTAGCACATTTCCAATCAGCTGGACCCCAGCAGCAAGCTAACCTACCGGTCGGAGCATCTGTCCCCTGGTAGTCAGTGCACGTCATAGCAAGCAGTTGACCTGCCTTAGCATATCATTAGCATATTACCCTTTGATTGGTTGAACAGTTGACTGGATGACCAGACACTTAGCATATTATGCTTTTATTATATAGGATTAGGTACTGACTAGCTTAGGCATATAAATATGAATAAGAATCACAATAACTTTTACTTACCAATAATTGTATTTGTTTCTGAGTATGTGGGAGTTGCTTCTGGAATATGAGATCCTTTTTCTATTCAATACAATGCATAGATTAGTAAAATTTCAGGACCTATATTGATTTTAAATATATAGTTCATTTGGGCATCTATATGGAAATTAAGAAGTTGGTACTAAAATCTATAAATGGGGATTGTTTTATCCTGAATATATAATTTTATTTTGTAAGAGCTGTGATTTGCCAAGGTCATACACATGATTATCTCTGAAATTCATATTTTTTCTTGGGACAATCAGCCATAGTAAGCTCAGAAATTAAGAGCTTATTAATTTTGGGCATCTACAATTACAAACACATGTTGCATCCCTAACAGAACTATTTTTTTCAACTATAAATTTTTATTGGCTATTGCCCAAACAGGCCCAAGATAGATTGTATTAAACCAATCTACTATATAGTACTGATAATTCAATTATATATATGTGTGTGTATATATATATATATATATATATATATACTAATTTTCCTGATCAAAGGGAAATATCAGTATACCTTGAAATTTGTTTCTCATGACTGTTTATTTCTAATGCACTGACCCTTTTATGTAATCAAGTAAATTTATAAGAAATCTTGGAGCAACATCTAAATGCAAGCATAATAAAACAACAACAATAACAAAAGTAAAGATTTTTATATAAATTTAAAAACATTTTTTACAATGCCATTTATTGTGTATCTTGAAGCCACTTCTCTTCAAAACAGGCTGTCTTTACTAGGAGTGAGTGGAAATAGTTTTAACTCTTTATTCAAAACTTAATTTTAAAATAATATATCTAAAATGATGTAGAAGTTGCACTATATTTTATTCAGGTTGACTTAAAATAATTTACTCTCTCTTATCCATGAAATTGTTTCAAATAAGCACTTGGTTATCTAAACTTTAGTACTCAAAGAGAAGAGCACTTAGAAACTTGCCAAGGTCATACACATGATTATCTCTGAAATTCATATTTTTTCTTGGGACAATCAGCCATAGTAAGCTCAGAAATTAAGAGCTTATTAATTTTGGGCATCTACAATTACAAACACATGTTGCATCCCTAACAGAACTATTTTTTTCAACTATAAATTTTTATTGGCTATTGCCCAAACAGGCCCAAGATAGATTGTATTAAACCAATCTACTATATAGTACTGATAATTCAATTATATATATGTGTGTGTATATATATATATATATATATACACTAATTTTCCTGATCAAAGGGAAAAATCAGTATACCTTGAAATTTGTTTCTCATGACTGTTTATTTCTAATGCACTGACCCTTTTATGTAATCAAGTAAATTTATAAGAAATCTTGGAGCAACATCTAAATGCAAGCATAATAAAACAACAACAATAACAAAAGTAAAGATTTTTATATAAATTTAAAAACATTTTTTACAATGCCATTTATTGTGTATCTTGAAGCCACTTCTCTTCAAAACAGGCTGTCTTTACTAGGAGTGAGTGGAAATAGTTTTAACTCTTTATTCAAAACTAAATTTTAAAATAATATATCTAAAATGATGTAGAAGTTGCACTATATTTTATTCAGGTTGACTTAAAATAATTTACTCTCTCTTATCCATGAAATTGTTTCAAATAAGCACTTGGTTATCTAAACTTTAGTACTCAAAGAGAAGAGCACTTAGAAACTCATCTCAATATGAGAAACACATAATAGGATATTATTTACTAGTATTATTTCTTATACTTTATATAGATTATAGATATATATATATTTTTTTTCAAAACTGAAGTCAAAAATTAAACTACCTGGAGTACTGGGCGGTCCCGTGGTACTGTACTCAGATGAGCTTGTCACACCTATTTAATACAAAATGATTAGGTTGTTTATGTGTATCTTTTAGTTGGTAAAATATGAAAAAAGGTTTTACAATCTTATGGAAAAGCTATGGCTCCAATTACAGCAATGCACCTGCTGGAGTAACAGAATGAAATGCCTTGCCACTAAACGGATTGACACAAAATTACTCTATTCCAGATCAATGGCCTTAACACTTATTCAGGAAAAGAGGTAAGAATTGCAGAGAAAGGGTTCCAGGTCTCCTATCCCAGTTTCAGTCGCACTTCCTCCCACTTTAAATTATTTTACATTTGGGAAATCTAGCTGCCATTTCGAAATGTCAATTGAACAAAGCATTCTGCATTCCTAAAAGCTGGAAGTATGAAAATCACGAATCTAGATGAACAGAGATATTCGTCTCAAGATGTGAAATGTCAAGGGAAGCACAATCTGCCATTTCAAAGCCACTAGATTTACTGCCATTAAATACACTACCAGAAAGAACACTAATCAAAAAAAAGTCTGTCTGATTGAGAAAAATGAAAGCAGTTGAAAGCTGACTTTCAATGAGCAGAAAAATCTCAAATTAGCAATTACTCCACAAAAGAAAGATAGGAGGCAATTACTTCTCAGTACATGTCTCAGGAACAAAACCTAAATGTGTATGCCTGAGCTAATGGCAGCAGATCTGAGGGTCAGAAATCCAGGGTCCCTTAAACCATTTGTACCAACTGTGCCTAAAGGAAGTCAGTGGCAATAAATTACAGGTGATTTTAAATTTCTCATTTCTGTTGAAGTGTTGACCTCTACATTGATGTCCAAAACTTAAGAACAACCCCAAATAATTATTGTTTCTATATGACCAAGACTTTTTTGAACAGATTGATTGATGACCAATTCTGACTGAGGTCAACCATTACTACACTACACCGTATCTATTACTAATTAGACTTCACTAAGTTTCCAGAGGCACAAATACTAAATCCAGCCCAACATGTTGTACTGATGCTATCTGCTCATTTTAAAAAAGATTGTCACTGGGAAATATTTAAATACATCTTATGACTCTTTAGGTTTTATGCACAAAACCTGAAGAGTAATCCCTAGAATCTGATTTTCCAGTGTCTCCTATTTCATTTTAACCAAGCCTTTTAGTTCAAGAACACTGTGCCAACTCCACAGGACAGAATTACCAAGACCAAATCCAAATAAACTCTTCTTTTACCACCAAGTCTAAAATTAAAAGCAAATGGAAAATGAAACTGTTATCAGGATCAATAAGCAAAGGATGTAAATTATTTGTATCTTTTTTTTCTTAATAGAGCCTGGATCAGAATTCCTGAGGCACTGACATGGGAGCCAAAGCCCATGGATTTACCAACACATTTTTTGCTGTTCTTTCCTTTTCCACTAACCTCCATACCTTCTAAGATAAAGAGCTCTGACACAAAAAATATCTGGATTTACTGTGCTTTATTAATCCATATTTTTTTCACTGGCTTAAATTTTTAATATAAATTTCTATTTATCAACACTTTTATAAATCTACTTTTTCCTGACATTTATTTTTCAAGAAAACTAGTTCGAATATGACTAATAAAACTTGTAAAGTTCTAGTGTAGTATAACTTATAAAGCATTGCAAAAGTCATGGAAATATAAGACCAAAATTTTTTGTTCTCATGTCAAAACTTGTGAACAAGAGAATTTTTTAAAATATTATTTTATTGAATTAGAGAGAT
>NW_006293951.1:101866-103357 GCF_000327345.1 Myotis davidii
GAATTAGAGAGATGGGGAAGGAGGGAAGGAAAGAGGAAGAGATAGAGAGAGAGAAAAGAGAAAAAGGAAGGGAGAGGGAGAAAGGAGAGATAGAAATATTAATTGTCTGCCTCTTGCTCGCCCCTTCTGGGGTCAAGCCCAAAATCCCAGGCATGTGTCCTGACTTAGGAGGGGGGCAGGAAGAACTATTGACCTCTTGATGCATGTGATGATGCTCAACTAACTGACCCACACTGGCCGAGCAGGAACAAGAGATTTTAAGTGGCTTCCCCCAAGTCCACAGAAAATTACTGAGAAATCCTGAGGAAGAAACTGGATATCTTCCTTCCAGGTCCAAGCCCCTTCATTAAAGCATTGTATCTATTTGCCTCTTAATTAAAATGTTTAAATTCCTGTTAAAGATAGCACAGATCCTTTAAGAATCAAACATAGTTTTAAAATCTTTCCCAAGTGTTCCTCTAACAGTAAGTCTTTGTCAAAAACACCACCAGTCCCTGCTTTGCTCAAACATAGTTTAAAAATCTTTCCCATGTGTTCCTCTAACAGTAAGTCTTCATTTGTCAAAAACACCACCAGTCCCTGCTTTGCTCATTGATGATTTTTCTACCAAAAGAAGAAACTAAGAAACAACTTAGAATACAGGCAGCGCAATTAGAGCCAGCTCCTTTTTTTGCATTTTCCTCAAATCCGCTTGGGCCAGAGGGATCCTTACCAGCTTCGGTTTGAGTTGAATCAGTGTTAGCAGCATCCGTACCACCAGAGTCGCTGCTGTCAGAAGTAGTTGCCGTAGTGGTTTCCTCTGCAAACATACAATCATTATCAGAGAAAAGTTGCCTTCATTGACTAGTCAGGAAATTGTACTATACATATTGCTTGAACTACGCCTATATTTCAAATGTAATGTATATTCCCCCTCCTCTCCATATGTCTGTCCACATATACTTCCACACTGTAATCAGGGGTGTGCATGGCAACCAGTTTGCCAGGAGGTATGATAGAATTCCATAAGAGTTTCATTGTGTTCTGTATAATATGAGCAAACAATTAAACGTCTCACTATCGTAAAAACAAGTGGTAATGATTATTAGTCACACCAAGTTTATCAATTTCAAAACAGATGACTGGTGTCCTCCCTGAAAATATCTCAACTGCAGCCCTACACCCAAGGCTGTTTCTCTCTTTTCAGATATCACAAAATGAACTCAAATATTAAATTTTAATATGAAACATTGAAGTTATTTTCCTCACGGAATCTCCTTTCCCATTTATGTAGAGCTATGAACTATAGATATTTCAGGGACCAGGCAGGTAAAGTAAAAGCCTGAATTGGCCAATGAGTAGTTTATTGAACTGGAGAGGACATGCCTCATCTAAAGAAATTTAATCCCCCCACACACACACACACACAAAAATAAAAATAAAAAATAAAATAAAATAAATTGCGAGGCTACAAACTGTTTGGAAACCCTGCTTTATGCTATCACTCAGCAA
>NW_006293951.1:103453-113497 GCF_000327345.1 Myotis davidii
GCTCTAACCTCTCAGTGTCTCGCCGCTCTCGCCGCCTGTCCTCAGCCTTTCCTGGAGAACCATGTTCTGTGTCGAAGACCGAAGCAGCAACTGATTTCCTCCCGTGTGAGTCATCAAAGGGTGGACCTGCAACCAGTAAGTCACCTGCTGTGAGAACAGGGGATTTCATTTGAAAACAGCATTGCTATCACAATAAGGTGGCTTGATTGCGACACTATGAAAAGCCACATTTTATTGTGTATCAGCCTTGTTTTTCTGGCAACACTTGAAACAAAATATGCTACTGATTGTCTTAATCGCCGTAGTCACATCTTTTTGTCTTAGTTTTAAGATTTCAAGAAAGACGAATACAATGGTGATGGAAGGAGTCTTGATTTGGGTTGGTGAACACGCAATACAATATACAGATGATGTATTCTAGAATTGTACCCCTGAAACCTATATAATTTTGTTAATCAATGTCACCCCAAATAAATTCAATTTAAAAAGAAGGTGAATAGAGCTGAGAAGACGTATCAGATGTGTCCTAGAAATTCTCCTTGCGGACAGAGGGCAGGGACTTCCCTCTCTTTCCTCCTCCATTGCTAAGCCCCAAGTTTCAGTATCCAATCTTCCCCCATCAAAATATTAGTGTGGACAGTTGAATCCACGCTATCCTTGGCTTAGCAGTAACTGATAATTTTAAGAAAACATACCTGTTTCTCTTTTCCTTATATCTGCAAAGAAAAAAAAAAGATTAAAACCTTTACTCTTCAAGTCTTAGTTGAAAAGTCATCTCAATGAGGCATACTCTGAGAATTTAAAATTGCAACACCATCCCGTTCTAACACTAACTACTTTTATTCAGTCAATGAGATTAAAACCTTTACTCATAATTTAATGGTAGCATTCACCTCTTCAAGTCTTAGTTGAAAAGTCATCTCCATGAGGCATACTCTGAGGATTTAAAATTGCAACACCATCCCGTTCTAACACTAACTACTCTTATTCAGTCCAGGATTTCATCATCTTGTCATATACCATGTTACTACTCATAATGTTTATTGTTTATTGACTGCTCATTCTACATTTTGAGCTCCATAAACTCAAGGTGTGTTTTTTTGCTTGTGTGTGTGTGTTGTTGTTGTTGTTTTGCCTGTTTTATTCTCTGAGACATCCCAAGTGTCTAGAACAGTGCCTGAAACACTAAGGACAATCAACTAACATTTACTTAACAAATGCATTCATCAACAAAACACTCTTGCTAAGGTAATATACACTATATTACATGAGATATTCTATGCTTTCTGTCAATGAATACACTATTCCCATAAAGTTGTGGCAAACATGCATTTTGATCACTGACTAGACAAAATGAAATTCATGATTTATAAGTAAAATTTGAAGACTATGTAAAAATCAGTACAAATAAAAATAAGACACAATTCTCCCTAATGAAAATAAAGGAAAAGAGACTCCCCTCCTCTTTTTTAGATCCTTTACTTTAGAAAACTTGTGAGTTCTTTACCTACCTTCTTGATCTAAAAGTGCCTTATAAGAAAAACATATAAAAGTAATCTTGGGCTATTTTGTTTCTTGTATATGTTAGACTGGAATGATAGTAAATTTATATTGATATTAGCAAAAATATTATTGTTAGATTTAAGAAAAATTCCATGAAAGCAGTCTCGATTTGCTGTGGCTTTTTATTTTGGTGGCTAGGGAAACAAAATAATGGAAAATATTCTATGATATTCAATTGCCCAAAGGAATCAGTAGTAAAACTGTTAGGACTAGTTGAGTTTAATTAAAATAGATCACGAAGGCATTAATCCCACAGTGCAAAATAAGTGCATGTTTTTTCAATAAAAATATAGGAAAGTAAAACTTTAAATCCACATCCATATTTCTCATATAAGTATGTGATTTTAGAAAAGCTAATAATCAAAGCAATTTCCCATTTCAAATGTCACCACCTTATAAAAAACTGGTTGAATATTAAAATGTCTGACCCAAATTATACAAAAATACACTAGAATATGTTTGTTTGTAATAATAAGGAAGATTTCATGAAGTGTTTTAGTGATTTTTCCAGTAAGATATGCTTTCTTTTCAAAGAAAAGCACTGCCGCTGTGTTGTTACTTGGTATAAAGAGTATAAGGAAAGAAAACCAAATAATTTACCTGAACTGCTTTCAGCTACTTCATTATCTAAAGAAAAAAGAAGAATTGCTGTCATTACTAGCATATTTTACAGATTTGCCAGTAGAAAGTGAATCTTGATTACAGTCATTTCTTGTCCTTGGGAGGTGTTCCCACAGAGATAGGCTCATTGAGTTCAATACTCAGACATGAATATGGAAATTATCCATTGACCATGGTATGTTTATACCCCTTCAGAACAACCTTATAAAAAGAATACGTGTGCCAGTCCCCCAGCCACTTTAGAGTACAGCCTAGTGATGCATGAATTAGAACGCAGCAAAATACAATAATCCTTGGATGATTGCAAAGGTTCTTCACAGCATTAATTATTATTCAGTTGGTGAAGCAGAGATGTTTTAGTGAACAGATTTTTTTCATGTGGCAAAAATACTGTGTACACTTAATTTACTTAATTTGAATCAAATGACCTCAATTTTTATTTTATAACTGGATCCCATAAAATTAATGTACACATAGTTTACAAATGATTTAAGGGTTATTATGGTAAACCAAAGTGAATTTTCTTCATATTTAAATAAATAGCATAAAAATTTGCAAACTTGTCAACTCTAGTAAGTACAACTGAGTCAATGACTCATAATAAGAGTGAGTATATACAACAAATGGCATAATTTATATATAAAGATATTTTTATAAAAAACACCAACATCATTGTTATCCAAAAGAATTTTCATAATAATTATGTGAAATTAAACATAACAGAATGGCAACAACAAAATTTTGCATAAAGTTGCATCTTGATTATATATTCAAGAAACTTCAAAAAACATTTTGGATAACATTTTTATTTGGGGACTTAATGGATTGTAGGTTGTTGGTTATTTTTCAATGCTTCTCCATACTCTATAATTTTTACAAATTTCCTAACTCAAACTGATGACATTATTCAAATAAAAGTCAAAGCATATGGTCGTATACTAAGACAAACTTCTAAAAATTAGAACTGTCCCAGAAAATCAAGGATTTGTGGTCAGCAAACCTACCTCAGACCTATAGGTGTAAATTAAGACAAACAGCCAACACAGCCAGTTAAAAGACAAAGGGTTTCCTATGTGTGCTGATAAATTGTTACCAAAACCAAATTGTGTGTACTTGCACAAGTACATGCACACATATTTAGCTGAAGGCTAAGAAGTAATCGTTTACAGATATGGTTTGAAGATAATATAAATGTTTCTAAAAAATGTATAATAACATATCCTCCATATAGGCTAAATACCTGGAAGAGTCTCTCTAAAATATAAGTTGAGTTATATTAAACAAATAGAGTTATCATAAAACCCATGCATGAATTTTATCCATAGGGATAATCCCACAGTGTCTCAGAGTGCACTCTATTACTACAAATACTAAGCTAATGAGCTTGGATTGATGGTGTTCTCACCGCAGTTGACTGAAAGAAGTAAATAATATTTGGAACTGTGTACAAAAAAAGCAGATTTGGTGATCTGATCAGGATATAGAGCTGGATGTTTAACAGAAGTAGGAGAGACAGAAAAGCAGACACAGTAACTCAGAAACCATCTCTGGAGTAGGAAAATCTTAGCTTAAGAAATTTTCACTACAAAATGTTCTTTTGGTGATGAGTCTTTCAATTAGTGATATTTTCATGATTTGCAGGTCTTTAGTCTTAATGTGACTATAACTTTAAGATAGTCATTAAAGGATAAACTGTGATGAAAAGTAGTAACAAATACTACATACATCTTGAGTAACCTCTTCACGGATATTTCTAAGCAGATATATCCTGAAGACAGGCTTGTAAAAGCTGAAATAATACCCGAGAGGTTGAAAATCCACGTGTATGTTTTTTAATTTAATATATTACTCTAAGATGTTGTAAAATTTTCCAAGAAAAAAGTGTTTGAAGCAGAAAACACCAATTAAGCAAACGTATACCTAGATCTATCGCATTTGAAAGGATCTTTCAGTTAGTCCCTTACCTTTGCAGAAGACACAAAGTGTCACAACCCAGTACAAAGAGGTCAACTTCATGGTAGTAATTTGGGACCTAGAAATAGAGACAGGTCATCGTGGAGAAACAGATCCACAGCGGACCCTCAAACTAGAGCTTTTATACCCACTCATACCACCGTCTCTCGTCATGGGCTAGGCGTGGTAAACTTAGTGATGACAGAACAAAGGTAAATATCACGGCATGCCAAAGACGAAATCCATTTCAAGTCAGGTTTGTGTCTTATTTATATGACATCTTCTCTCTCGGACCCAGTCCAGTTCATGCCAAACCCAGCCCTGTGCAAACAGCGAAGGCAGGAACTAAAAGTCTCCGGATTAAACACCAAACAGGATGATGATATGCATTTATCTGTCCCCTATTCATCATTGCAAAAGCCTTAATACCTCAAGAAACTCAAATATTGTAATTAAATATTTCAATTGCCTCTGCCTTTACAACAAACGTGTTTTTAACATTAGGCTACCTTGAAACAAAGAACTCTTTATTTATTGACTAGAGGCAAGGTGCACGAAATTTGTGCATGGTGGGGGGGGAGGGGCTGGGGGGCGTCCCTCAGCCCAGCCTGCACCCTCTCCAATCTGGGACCCCTCAGGGGATGTCCGACTGCCTCTCGCAATCCAGGACTGCTGGCTCCTAGCTGCTCACCCGCCTGCCTGATCGTCCCTAACCCCTCTGCTTGCCTGCCTGATCGCCTCTAACTGTTCCCCTACCAGCCTGGTCACCCTGAACTGTCCCCTGCTGGCCTGATTGCCCCTAACTGCCTCTCTCACCCTGCACCCAGGACCCAGGCTTCCCTCCTTCTGGACAGCCACAGGCACCCACGACCTGAGCCAGCTTCACCAGGGACGGCCGCAGCCGCAGGGGGCTATGGGCTGGCAGCTTCACCCAGTCCACAGCCACAGGCACCCAGGACCACGGGGTGGGTGGCTTGTTCCTCTTCCGGGCCACAGGCACAGGTGCAGCTGCTGTCACCTGGGACCACGGGGTGGGTGGCTTGTCCCTCTCCTGGGCCACAGCCTGGCTGGTCCCCATTCCTCTCTTCCCTAGTGTTGAGTGTCTTAGTTGTTATGGCATGATGGCATGAGGGCATGATGACCGTTTGCATATTAGCACTTTATTACATAGGATATGTCAATAGATATACAATGAGAAATGTATAACCCTCACAGAGATATAGGTATAGATAGGTACTAACATACTAAAGTATACAAATGTACCACAGTTATAGTAATAGCATTATTATTCACAGGATACATAATGCTCCAACAAGATACTTCATAATGAATAAATAAATAAGTAGAAGACATGAAAATGAGACTATCAGAAAAAGAATGTTTTAAGACAAAAATAAAATTAAATAGAACCATGCATGAATTTATATGTAGGTATTCCGGAGTGAAGGGAGGAAGTTCAAGTTAGGGTTTAAGAGGCGACTGTCTGGCCTGTGCTAAGCAAGGCAGAGAGGAGTAACAATCCAGGAATCCAGGTACCAACCAGGTGGGCCTGAAAAATAGAAGGGCCAACTCCCTCGCTTTGATGAGAATCTGCTTTAGTTCTGCTACCAATCACTACCAAGAAAAGACTTCAGTAGCTAAAGAGAACACAGTCATCTGTGTATTTTCTCCACTCATTTCCTGAATAACCTAAAGGAAATAAAAAGGTGGATAGTGAACGCTTTTATTCATATGCTCCCTGCTTTAGGAAAGTGGCATTTCTTTTTCTTTTTCTATTTTTACTAAAAATAATAGATTTTTATTTGCAGATTTCAGTTGTGCTGTGAACTTTGCAAAAGACAAAAACAAACAGCAAAAATGAAATGCCAGAAAATAACCAAATGAAAACTGAGCCTTCCAAGGAAGTAGCTCTAAAGGACAAATGAGAGTGAGCATCAGAGTGAGGTGCCAAGGGGTAGTGGCAGCCTGGAAACCAGGAACCGAGCACGCTCCTGTCTTTATTTGTCCATGAACTATTTGGTTTGTTCGCCTTGGTCCATGAATGCCCCATTTAGCAGCATTCTGAACTCATCAAACCCTCTGATTTATAGCTACCCAGCACTGGGCTGCTCTTTGAAAGCTATTTTCTTTGTTCTTACCAAATTTTTTTTTATTGAATTTATTGGGGTGACATCGGTTAATAAAATTATATAGTTGTCAGGTGTACAATTCTATAATACATCATCTGTATATCTTATTGTGCATTCACCAACCCAAAATTAAGTATCTTTCAATCTCCATTTATGCCTCCTATACTTTCTCCTACCTCTCCCTACTCCTCTCCTGCAGGAAGCCACCGCTTGCCAATACTGTCACGAGAGTGCACGAAGGAATGCGGAAGGCCGATGGACTGATGGATGGACTGATGCTAAGCACCCCATCTGTTGAGACAATGGTGGCTCAAGGCAATTCCCTAACCTGATAATCCTTTTACTGTTTACCAAACTTTACCTTTGATCTGCTGTATGCATTGCTAAAGGGCAAATGTGTGTTCAAGTAAATAAAAAGCAAACCGGCCAGAGGTCAGTGTGTTCTTCATGAAAGAGATCCCCCACGCTGGCCCCAATCCCTTCTAAATTCATATTTCTTATATAGCATTTTCATTGGTGTGTCGGCCCCGTCTTCAGATCCTGAACCCCGCCATGCAGGTGGCGGCACCCTCCCCATCTGGCAATCTTATACTCTTGTCTATGTCTATGAGTTTTGTGGGGGTTTTTATTTAATCCTTTCACCTTTTTCATCCAGCCCTGCAACCACCCTTCCCTCTGACAGCTGTCAGTCTGTTCTCTGAGTCTGTTTCTATTTTGTTAGTTTATTTTATTCATTAGATTCCACATATGAGTGAAATTGTATGATCTATGTCTTTCTCTGACTGGCTTATTTCACTTAGGATAATGCTCTTCAGGTCCATCCATGCTTTTGCAAAGGGTAAGATTTCCTTCTTTTTTACATGCAAGTAGCATTGAACTGTGTAAATGTACCACAGCTTTTTTATCCACTCTTCTACTGATGAACACTTGGGCTACTTTCAAATCTTGGCTATTTTAACAATGCTGCAATGAACATAGGGGTGCGTATATTCTTTTTAATTAGTGTCTTCAAATATATTCCCAGCAGTGGAATCACTGGGTCATAAGGCAGTTCCATTTTTAATTTTTTTTATGTGCAACTGATGTTTGTTGATTTATTCATGGTAGGCGTTCTGGCAGATGTGAGAGGATGTCTCATTGTGGTTTCAATTTGCATTTCTCTGATGATTAGTGACATTGAGCATCTTTTCTTATGTCAATTGTCCATCTGTATGGCCTCTTTGGAGAAGTGTCTACTCTGGTAAGGTGGGATTTCTTTTATCTTGGGAGAAACACGAAAAATATCATGGAGAGGATAGTTTTTAAGGGCTGAAACAAGAAAAATAAATGGGACTTGGACATGCAGAATCAGGGAAGGATTCTAGATGGAAAATCCATTTTGAACAAAGTCAAATGCAATTTCAAACATTCTGAAGTCTCAACTCCAACTTTCTCTTTCCAGATAATTCATTCCAGAAGTCTAATTCCAACAATCTTTTGACTTCCCTCCTCTTGGCAATTCAGGTACCTTCTTACATGGTTTAAATTCTATCATTTATCATTATTTCCTCGCATAAATTTTTAACTTCCTTGGCCTTGTCTTATACTTGCTTGGAAAAACCCCAACCATGGCTTAAGTAAAATTCTTTTCCTTCCCTCTATATTGCATGTAGATGAATATGACAGGGTAAAAATACACAGTCATGCTAACTCATTTCTCTTAAATCTATTACCAAGTGTGCCCTTAAAATAGCCAGGCAATTATATTTTCTAGTCCATTTGCCTTCACTTGCTTTTACTTTATGTTTTCTCTCTTCTATACTATTCAATACCTCCTTCCCATCCTCCCTCTTAGTTAATGACCTCACTTTCAAGTTTATTGAGTTAACAAAAGCCATCAAAAGAGAAACACTACAAGCTCCCTTTCCCACAGATTCATAATTACTGGTATTTGTACCATGTACTCTGCCTACCTTCTTCATACAGATGAACTCTCTGTACTGCCATCTAAGGCTCCCTCCCATTTGTGTACTGGATTCCACCCAACTATTTTATGCCAGTAATGTGTTCATCTCTATTCTCATCATCAAGGTTTCCCTCCCCTTTTGTATTATTCCCAACAGTATAAACACTTGCACTATTTGCCCTTCCTTTAAAAAATTAATACTATAACAAACCAAAACACTGCATGGTATCTGAATTATACCTTAATAAAGCATTTATTTTATTTAAAAATATGTTTTTATTGATTATTTTTAGAGAGAGGGGGATAGAGAGATAGAAACATTGATGAGAGAGGAACATCAATCAGCTGCCTCTTTCACATGCCCCATTGAGGATTGAACACACAATCCAGGCATGTGCCCTGACCAGGAATCAAACCGTGACCTCTTGTTTCATAGGTTGATGCTCAACCACTGAGCCATACCTGCTGGGCAATAAAGCTTTTATTTTTAAAAACCATTGAACTCACTTCCCTTTCACCTCTCTCTATCCATTTCTCTGCTCCCCTTAATGATGAAACTTCACAAAGTTACTTGTGCTCATTGCCTCCACTTCCTGACTTCTCATTATCTCATGACTAACTCAACTCCCATTAAGTTTTCACTCAATCATTGCATTGCACAAAATGTTCTCTTGTCAAGGACAATGGAATCCAACAGTCAGTTTTCAGTCCTGGTTTCACTGACCTCTTAACATGTAAAACACAGTTAATTCTTCCGTCTTGTTACACTCTGACTTCTGCAATTTCCAGGGTTTTTGTTTTGTTTTGTTTTCTACCTCATTTGCTGTTTCCTCTTATTCTTCTATTGCTGATTTTTTCTCATTTCCATAACTTATTTTCTTAAATAATTCTTATTTTTTAATTACAGTTGACGTATAATGTTCTATTTGTTTCAGGTGTACAACCCAGTGATTAACGTTCATATAATTTACAACGTGTGCCCTCGAGACTCCCCAATATAGACACAACTGTGGGAGTCTAGTGCCTCTTTCGTCCTCAAACCACTCCAAGGATTTCACTGTAGGTTATTTTCACCTTCTAAGATTTCAAAGTCTCCATCTTGATAGCATTATAAAAGGAAATTATTTTACAAACAATTAAAACTATAAACTTAGCAAATGTTAAATGTAATTCCTAAAAGGAAAATACTTTTTATAGGAGGCAGACTGTTTTATTTTCTGAAACTTTTTATTGGGTAGCTTGTTTTTACAAGTAAATTAAGCACTTTAACTCTTTGGCAATAGTATATCAATAAAATAAAACCATCTACTAATACCAAAAAAGTATACTGCATAACTGATGTACATAGATTAAAAGCATATCCATCAAAAGAACAATCGTTGAATGTTTCCTTCTTGATTTAAAAGGATGTGGCTTAAGTGTCTGTACACCTAACGATACACTGTCAGAGGAAAGATCAACAGTCAAAAGAACAATGGCTCAAGTATGGGCAAGATAGTTTGTTCTTTTAATAGCATTTGTACCAGAAGGAAATACAGAAAATGTTTAACAGTATCTATTTGGATTGTGGAACAAAAAGTTCCCTATTTTCTTATATGTTATGATCTGAAATTGCATTGGGAAATTGAGTTCCTGAAAATGAGAAAATGTTTGTTATAAGGGAAGTTTCATACCAAGGGAAATAAGAATACAATTACATTTTTGAATAAATGTTATTTAAATGGATGTAATTATTTACATATAAATAATACTTAACATTAGATATATATGCATAAATAATTTTCTATGGTAAATAACCACCTCCAATTTAACTTACCGAATTTTTTTTTTAAA
>NW_006293951.1:113542-129637 GCF_000327345.1 Myotis davidii
CATGCCCTTGACTGGAATCGAACCTGGGACCTTTCAGTCCGCAGGTCGACGCTCTATCCACTGAGCCAAACCGGTTTCGGCCTTACCGGATTTTTTTAAGTAGTTTATTTGGTAGGCAGAATCAACTGGTAATGTTAAAATAGACTCATAAGATAGTGATTTTATGAAAGTAAACAAGAAATGTTGTCAAGATTTTGAGCATCTTTGAATCCTGGCTTTCTTTTGATAAAGAAATCTGTGGTGAGCCTTATTCCTGACGACAATAGCTTTATGTCTGTGTCTTCTGTCTCCATTTGTATCATTGAAATGGTTTGTGCTCAACCTAAAGCCATATTTTAAAGATTATCTATCATTGGTTCTACATGATTACCCCCACGTTATTATGTCAATTGCTTCTTTCCAAGTTTATTCTTCTACTTCCGAACATTCACTGCTATCTTTCCATTCCCATTGCACCTTCTTATTGGACAAACTCCTCTACCCACTTCAATCAGCCTTCCATTCTATAAACTGTTCTCTAAATGGTCACCATATAGGGCTTATGACCACATTCATTTGCTTTATTCAATCCACATAGATCCTTATTCAATGGTCTGTCCCTTTGATTCCACTGATTACCTCCTGCTTTAAACTATCTTCTCAACCTGTCCTTTCTTCTATCTCTTATTAATATGGATATTTTCCAGGCCCTTCTTTTTCCAGTATACCCTCTGCATTGGCCATCTCATACTCTCCCCTTTTAAAGGTAATAGTGTTATGGGATGAATTGTGTCCCCTCAAAGATTCATATGTTGAAGTCCTAATCCTCAGTACTTAAAAATGTAACCATATTTAGAGATACGATTTTTAAGGAGGTAATTAAATTACAAGAAGATCATTAAGCTAAACCCTTATTGAATATAACTTGTATTCTTATAAGAAGAGGAAACTTGAACACAGCCACGTACATGGGGAAAACAATATAGAGACACAGGTAGAGATGGTCATCTGCAGACCAAGGACCGAGGCCTGAAGCAGCTCCTTCCCTCACAGCCCTCAGAAGGATCCAACCCTGCGACACCCTGATCCTACTTAGACTTCTAGCCTCCAGACCTGGGAGAAAATAGATCAAGGTGCCAGCAGTTTGCAGTAGCAACCCCATAACAAAGTAATACAGATGACATCTCAACAGATAGCTTACAAACAGACCTATGTCTCCACAGTCTCCTCTGAGTCTTGGATGGCATCCACCACTGCCCACTGAACATGTCCATCCGTATGTTTTACAAGAAGCTTAAATAAACATGTCAAAAATTAAATTAAAATAATCATCACCTGAACAAACCTACTACTCTTCTCTACTTCCTAGTATGTCTCAATACACATAATCTCATCTTAAATTTTCAGAATCATTTTGCTTGTATGGTCTTAATTGTAGTGTTAAAATGGAATGAAGCATTATGTAGTGATGTTAACTAGAAGTGAGTGATTCATTTAATTATTTATAAGCTATTATACCCCACTAAACCATATGCCCTATTAACACTTGACAGGCTGGGGGGAAATCAAAACTAAACCTGAATAAGAACTACAGAAATTTAAATTGTCCTGTTTTCAGGACAATTTTATTTCATTTAGTGGAAGTCAATTAGTGTGTTTTATTTTTAATGGAGAGATAACATACATGAATACATATATTAAACATAAATACATCCTTTAAGGAATTATTATATAACAAAACCCCATTTAACCACCATCTAGGTCAAGAGATAGAATGTTTTCCAGCATCTCTACTCCCCTCCTGCTGGCTTCTCTACAGAATTCTTTCCCTTCTTATAGAGATAGTCACTCTCTTGCCATTTGTAATCATTATGTCTTTGCTTGCCTTATAGTTTTACCACCTATACATGCATCCATGAACATTACTTTTTTTAATTTATATGAATGGAGGTAGTCTGTGTACGTTCTTTCTGTTTTGCTTCTCTCATCTAGAACTATGTTTATGAGATCCATCCAAGACTTTTTCTTTGATGTTCTGTATTTTCAGTTTGGTTGGCCTGTGTGAAGATGGCTTTTAATTTATTCTGATTTAGATTCTCCAGGCTTCTTGTGTATACATGGGTTGGTATCCTTTATCAGCTCTAGCTCTTTCTTAGCCACTCTCTCTTCAAACATACCTTCCTTACCTTCTCTCTTCTGACACTTCAAGCAGCCATACGTGAGACATTCTTATCCCATTGTACAAGAATAGACTCTTGAACCCTCAGTTTATATTCTCAATCTATTTTTCTATGTATGGTGCAAAATTTATTTGACTTACTTCCAGTTTATTCACTTTTTTTCATCTATGTCTATAATGCTGTCAAACCCACCCATGACACTTTTAATTATAATTATTGCATATTTTTTCTTTTTAGAAGTTTCACTTGATTGGTTTTCACATCTCTTTGGTTATATTTGTAGTTTCCTGTGCTCTGCAGAAATTTTCCAGTTTGTTTTTAATCTCAGAATTCTATGCTGCACAATTCCAGTGTTTGGACTCTTAGCTGGTCTCCTTTTGCTCTGAGTTGATTCTAAAGCTTCTCTCTCATGTTGTCCTCTTTTCTTGTGGGCTTTGTTTACATGGGCTGTACACTGCTTATTTCCTTTAAAATCATTTATATTATATGTGAGATAGGATAAATGTGTATTTCTACATAGAAGATGTAAGTTTTCTTCTTCCAGGCACCTAAACACTCCCGGTGGAACTGCTTTCAATAATGAATTTCCTGATTTAAAAAAACAACAAAACAAAAAAAAAACATGTGGTGTAAATCTAGTCTGGAAATTATCATGACTTCAGAGTTACAGTCCCTCCAATTCTTTTATCACCGCCTTCCTATGCTCAGAACAACACAATTTGAGTGAGGAGCTGCAAAAGTGTGAGTGAGTTGGGTCCGGTTTGCCTTTATTCTGAGAGTATACCTCTTTGGGGTTATAGCTGTCCATAGTGGGTGGGTCCTTATTTATGTCTTCTGTCCCATGTATGTCACAAGTCCTTCAACATTTCATCCCTGTTTCATCAGAATCAACAAATGGGTTCAAAGCAATTGGTTATGATTCATGTATTTATTACTTTAGGAACATACTGGGATTTTAGTTCCCTATCACAGGTGCTGTTCAATGCCACCAGGAACTGCAGGACACATCCCCTCAGTTGCTGAGAAGATTGTCACCTTAGCTTCTAGCCTTCTCCAGAGATATCTCTGCGGTCCTGCCCAAGGTCATTCTGCCTTCCTCAGGCATCCCACGTCTGATGACTGGTTTGTGTGGGTGTAGAGGCCTGGGCCTCTCACCCCAACTTAGGACAACTTTGAGGCCTATTGCAGCTTCAAAGTTTTCCATGAGATTAACAGAAGCCTTGTCACACAACCCATTCTGGTAAGAGAACACACTTGTATTATTTCAGCACTGAGGCCTATTGCAGCTTCAGAGTTTTCCATGAGATTAACAGAAGCCTTGTTATGCCTGCCACACCACCCACTCTGGTAAGAGAACACACTTGTATTATTTCAGCACTTTAAAATTAAACAATTAAATTAATGATGCTGGGCCAATTCATGGTAATTTTTTGTAAATGTTTCTTTTTAAAAAAATATTTTTATTGATTTCTAATTAAATTAATGATGCTGGGCCAATTCATGGTCATTTTTTGTAAATGTTTCTTGTGTGATTGAAAAAAACACCCCAATATGGTAAAGATATTAGTTGCAATGTCTTTTTATGTCTATCATGTCAAGTTGTTCATTGTTTCGGTCAATCCTCTGTCCTCACTAATTGGTTTCTTCTTCAATCTGGTCCAATCTCCTATCAATTACTGAGCAGTATGTTAAAATCTCTCACTCTGATATGTCTAATTATTCTTTGTAGTTTTGCTCATTTATGTTTTATGTATTTGAGAATATGTAATTATATAAATTCAAATGCATATTCTATACATAAATGTAAGAGTTATATCTTCACAGTGAATTAAATATTTGTCACCATAAGGTTCTCAGGAAGGGGGAGAATTCCCCAACTCTACCCTTCTTTAGTTCTACAGCTGGACTGGCAATAAAATAATAAAGTGGATAAAACATTAAATCAACAAGAGAAAAACCAATTTGATATGTCTGCACAGGATAGTCACCACAATATGATACTCAGATAATAAAATGAGGCTCAAAGAGATGATTAAACCAGGCACCCTTTTATACTGTTTAGACAAAGAAAGAATACACTTGTGAGAAATTGACAGGACAAAAAATAAAAAGTTAGTGCTCACTAGAAAGGAATCTAAGAAAGGTTTGGGTATTCGTTATGAAGAATTTAAACAAAATAGTAAATTAGAAAAGAGGCAGAAAGATTTAATTAAACAGACTTTTAAGCTCTGAGTTGTTTAACTCTGGCAATAAGGGGGTGTCTTCCCAGTACAGGGAGGACACCTGTCACATGGAAGATTCATTTCCTGCATTCCAGCACACAAGGGAGGGTAAGGTTCCCTTCTGGCACCGGCCCCTTGTCAAGTAACTTTAATTCAAAGTAATCAATATGCCATAGCAGGATATTTTGGGGTGTCCTGCCTAGGGCCTCAAAAAAGTGACCCTGCTTATTTCTGGTAATGATGTTTGCCTTAAATCCATTTTGTCTCATATAGCTGCCTTGGCTTCATTTTAGTTGTTACTCATTCATGTGTGTGTATGGTTGTGTGTGTGTTTCTATTATTTTCTTTTCAATATTCATGTATTCTTAAAATTTAGATGTATCTTATAGTGTACAGATGGATTTTTATTTTTTATCATCTGAAAATCATGTCTTAATTGTTTCATTTACTTTATTTACGTCTAATGTAAGCACTGATATATTAATGGTATACCTATGTTAAATTTTTATGTCAAATTTTTTCCATGTTTTGATTTTACTAATTTTGTGTTTTCATTTTAATTAAAATATTCTATGAGTTCTTTTTTCTCATCAACTAGTTTGGACTGTATAGATCCCACTTATAAGTGGATTTTTTTTCCAATAAATACAGTCAGCCCTTTGTATGCAAGCTTTGCCTCATGGATGCGAAGGGGCTACTGTTGAGTTAAAAGCTACACTCACATTTTGGACTGCACAGTAGTTGACACCCCTAGCCCCCAGGTTGTTCACGAGTTAGCTGTACTCTGTTCATATTCCTTTAGTGGTTACTCCAGAGATGACAATACATATATATTTATCAGAATCTAAATCTGTTTTGTTTTGTTTTGTTTTTAGTATAGCAGGTGCTCTTTTTCTTCTTTTTTAAAATGTATCTTTATTGTTGAATTACAGATGTCCCCCTTTTTATATCTTTGTCCTCTTCGTTGCTAATTCTTTGCATGTGACTTGCCTGGGAATTAATTACATGACTTCATGGGCACGATCTCATTTTACCCTCATCCCTCTAGAAAAGGTGGCTACACTGCTCTTGCCATTTTATAGATGAGGAAACGGGTTCTTTGGCCACTTGGGTGACTTAGTCTGGATCACTGACCTAGTAAATGGTGAATCTGAAATTTAGGCCAAAGTCTCTCTATCTCTAAATGTGGAATTCTCCTCACTGGTTCCTTTTGGGACATTTTTTTAATTCTTTTTTTAAAGTGACTCTTTAGGTAAGTTTAAATAATTGAGTAATAATGGCAGCATTGATTAAATGAGCACAGAGCCTCCAAATGAAATTTTATTAAATAGTCTTTATTTAAATGTAGACTATTTTCTACATTTTTTTTTTCTATTTCTTTTTAGGTATACTTTGTTTAACCTGAGTTGTAGTCTTTCATCAAAGAAATCTACATTCTGAAGCATATTAAGAATCTTATCTCTCCTCCAGGTCCATCCATGCTGTCACAAAGGGTAAATTTTTCTTCCTTCTTAAAGCAGAATAGTATTCCATTGTATAAATATACCACAGCTATTTTATCCACTCATCTGTTGATGGATACTTGAGCTGCTTCCAAATCTTGACTATTATAAATAATGCTGCAATGAACACAGGAGTACACATATTCTTTTGAATTAGTGTTTTGGGTTGCTTTGGATAAATTCCCAGAAGTAGAATTTTAGTGAAATAAGCCAGTCAGAGAAAGACAACTAAGTAGACTGACGGAAGGTAGGAAGGAAGGAAGGAAGGAAGGAAGGAAGGAAGGAAGGAAGGAAGGAAGGAAGAGAGGGAGGGAGGGAGGGAGGGAAGGAGGAAGGAAGGAAGGAAAAGAGAAAGAGAAGAAAAGAAAACGTCTTTTTCTAAAAAAGTTATTTAAGTCAAAATAACAATGTTCTTATTCATCTGTCTGTAGCAAAGATTTTCTGCTTCGATCCATTGACAAAGATGTAGTATCTGGTGAGTGGCAGCAAAAATCCGGCTGCATCTTATGGCCAGAAAATCCTCTTTCGCCTACAAGTATCTTCTATCTGTAGTTGCCTAATTACTCTGACATATGCCCCATCTGCACTATACTATGTGTAACAGGAAAGCAAAATACTGACAACGTGAGACAATCAGTTTACAAAACATTTCCTCCTCCGCTGGGCTTCCACTGTGGTAAATTACCTTCCCACTGCATACACCAGATGTATGTTTCTAGGAGTGGGATGAAATGAGCTCACCTTCCCAAGATAAGTGCAATATGATTCCGCTGCCTCAAATGCTTAATTCTACTCTGAATGGCTCTGCTGATAGATTAGCGCAGTGTGTGTGTGTGTGTGTGTGTGTGTGTGTGTGTGTGTGTTTTACATGTTTATGTATTTATTTAATTTCAGCAAAAGTCATCTAAACTTACAGGAAGAGAGAGAGAGATCCTTCTGGATTTTCTACTCTCTGGCCAAGTAGATGCATTCTCTACTCTCCTGTAGTATTTCTAACACAGCATTTATCACCCTGGTTTGTATTTTCATAAATAAAAGGGGACAGTAGCCTCCTCCTCTAGGTGGTCAGAGGAGCAAATGCGGGGAAGCCCAGGGCAGAGTGACACACAGAGGCTCTCCATGTTAGTTCCCCAGGCCCTGATGGCCACAGAACAGCAGATTCCCGTGGAGGCCAGGCAGCAGCTCCCACAACCCAGATGCTGAGACTCCCCCCCTTTCCCTGTTCTTCATCTTGGGCTGAGACCCTCCCAGGAAACCAGGGCAGGGGGAGGAGAACGCAGGAGAAGCAGGCTTCTGCTCACCACTCACGCTTGCTCAGCTGCAGGCTTTTGGGTCTCCCCTGCTTCTTGCCTGAGAGCCCAGGTACTAGGAACCCTCTGAATGCCTTAAGGAACCGGGACAAAATCAAGTACCTGTGTGGTATCAGCACCCAGATTGGCTATTGGAAGCCATGGCGCCCACAGTGGGGAACTAGCCAGAATGGAGAATGAGGAATTCCATTTCTCCCGAGTGATTGCGGTTTAAGATTTGACTGGATGGCTGATGGCTCCCCATGACAAATGCTCCGTTTCCCAGGCTGCGTTCCGCTGTCTGCAGTGATGTATTACATCGAGACGGAACCTCCCAAGGGTTTGGGGCTTTCTCTCTCCTCCGTATCTGAACATTTGTACACGCACCATCTTTTTTGCTACTTGTGCTGCGTTTCATCAATATCTGTCTTCCTCTCTCGATAAAAAGTTGCGTTGTAGTTAACATGGTTCACACATAATCAATAGCGCCTGCCAGAGTTAGATGAAGGGCTCCATTTTTTTAAAGGCAAAACTTGCCTGAAAGAATCTTTGCTGTTAAGATCAATGCTTATATTTTGATAATGATGCGCAGATTATTTTAAGGCTCTGATCAGCAAAATGTTTAAGTCACTGTGCCTGTTTGTTTGTTTCTTAATCAGCTGTTATAAAAGTGTGTTTTTTGTTTCAGTATTTCAGAGGAAACAATTCTTTTAAAAAATACTTTGTGAGTCTCTTCAGAGGCAGATGCAAGAAGGAGACAGGGACATTCCCGGAGCTCAGCCACCACCACCACCAGCCTCCGCAGCAAACGCTAGAGAGGTGACCCCGCGGAGCTGCAGAAGCGGGAAGAGGAGGAACTGAACCCGCGCCCCCTCTCCGCGCCCACGCAGTGGGTCAGAACTACACCCAGCTGCTTATCACCAACCAGAAGCTGGTGGGAAGGCTTTTGACGGGCACTGCAACATGTGCTGGGGCATGCGAAGGCGGTCCCCCAGAGTGGCAAGAAGTCCAAGCCAGTCAACACGGACCGCTGCACCTCCAAGATGGTCCTGCGCCAGGACTCGGGTCCTTGTGGTCCTGTGGACCGCTCCCCGCTGGCAAGCAGGGGCTTCCTCCTGCTGTCACAACTCACTCCCCCGTCCTGCAAAGACCTGCCTTTTCACAGGAGAACAAGAAAATCCTGTATTTTTTCTAGTGAGAAAAAAACTTTGTGATAACTTAAAAATAGAACATATCATCCCCTTCATGTTTTATCCTGAATTCCTGAAAACTACTTGCATTATAGAAAATTGAATAAATCCTCAAAGGGAAACTTTAGTTAACACTTCCTATAGTGGATTGTCCCATACACAGAGTAATACAAAGTTTCATATTAGATGGATTCCATATGAATCATTTATATGGGAAAAAATGAAACATTGTCATAAATTTTTAAAATTCACAAACAGGCTTTAAAAAATGTTTATTATTCCATTTAAATACAATGTTCGTTTACATATCTCTCCATAATTGTCTTTTGTAAAAAAAAACAAAACATATAAATACAAAGTTACAACGAGAAATTTCACAGGAACAAACAGCTCCTTCATTTCTGACTTTTTAAAACTACATAACAAATTAAAACACAGGTCCCTTTGAAAAGTAGAGTCTTTCAAGGTTAAGAACTTGATTGCCCTCCATTTTGTAAAACATATGAAGAGATGAATTGGCAGTTACAAAATAGTCACAGGAAAGGAAGGAAAGCCTAGGGAATATAATCAGTCCTATTGAGATCGCTATGCATGGTGCCAAGTGGGGTACTGGAAATATTGAGGGGAACACTATGTAAAGTATATGATTATCTAACCACTAAGTCATATACCTTAAACCAAAACAAAATACAATTTCACAAAAGAATTTGATTACCCTTAATATAAACAAATCTAAAATCTTCATATAATAAAATGCCAGTCAGTTCTGAAAATACTAAATAGACTAGTCATCCAACCATGGGGAATTGTTTGAAATGATTTACCAAATCTTTCTATTTAAAGCAGAAATGACAAATTGTCATCTTTATATTTGGCCCCAATACTCCTATTATAGGACGATATTTTAAAAATTTATGTATAATTTAGAAAACTACGTTAGGACATACCCATCATAGGTAAAGCTCCTTTCTTCTTCGGCAAATTAAGGAGTGTTGTATACTAGGCCCCATGGTCTGGGTGGAAATTGTAGGACTCTACAGTTCTGAAAACAGGGTTTCTACCTGATGTAGGATTTGCAGGGCCAAAAATTTAGAAAAGAGATGAGTAGGAACATTAAAGCACCGAAGAGTAGAAACAGTGAGGAGTGGGGAGAGGTCTGGCTTAGCACTGAGAATCACAATAAAAGCATGAATCTATTACTGGAAGGACTGAACATTGCATTTACATGTTATAAAACTCAGGGTATCCACAGTCACAGATAGAGTATCAAAACAGGAAAAGACGGAGGGCTGGATATGAGGGCTTTGACAATGTGTAACGTTCTCCATCAGTACATGTTGTGGTTTCATGCCACATTCTTTTAGATGGAGTAAAGTTGTAAGATGCATTGTTTGCATCAGCAACCGATTGGCTTTCATTACAATATAGGATTTTATTAGTGCAAATGCATTGACTATTTACAAGCATATATGATAACTGCATTTAAAAGCAATCTGAAGGAATATATTATATGAGAAACTGTCCTAATATTTTTAATCTACTTTGCAGAAAATCTGGAAAGTGATCAACAATAGTCTTGTTTTAAGCACAGACTGTAAAATAAAGTTTACCTTCATTATGGATAACAAAACAATTTTACATGCTGTAAATTTTAGTATAAGTGCTGTAATTTAGTACTTTTTATAGATTTTCTTTCATTACTTAATTCATAAAATTAATTAGGATACATAGGAATTATAATATTACATTTTAAATAGATCTTTTTCAATGGCAACTATTTTTACAATATTTACCTTTAAAATAAAACATATAAACATTCCTTCATATACACATGAGCTACTTCAAAAAGTGGGAATACCCTTTTCATATGTAAACATTTTTTAAAGAAGTATTTACAAGAGAAGAGATTAATTTTCCCATCCAAAGATAAAAATATGTGATATCCCTCTTATTCAACAGTTATTCTTCTCATTCTTTCAGCTAATTCTTTTCTCACTTCAATATGTTTTTCTAAATTTTGCACTTCATGTGGAAGATTGATGTCCCAAATAGACAAGCAAGATTGTAATTCTAGAAAGATGAAAAAAATGAAATAATGTCTCAAAGATGTGCCATAGGTATTTTTATTTTAACTTCATTAATTTATATTCAGTTACTTTGGATAAATGTGTATATAGAAATATACCTACATATAATGTACTAAATTATTGCCATTTATATATAAAGATTCCATTTGAGAAATTTTTTTTTAGTTGTTAAACTAACAACTAAATGTTTAAAAAGAATATGGACCTTTAATAACCTAACATCTAATTTTCTTAAAGAAATAGAGCTTTTCAATCACTGTTCAAAATCAGGCATCAAATGGATAGGTAAGATGCAAGGAAAAGTGTCCACATTTAGTGTAAATTTGGGCTAGTTCTAATTTTATAATGGCTGATATCTCTACTTTGTCATAAAATAAATATTCAACACCCCTAAATCACTGAAAATTAATTTTAAAGATTTATGTCTAAATTATTTGCACTATAAAGAAGCTATCCATTAAAAATGCTTAAAGTCTTATAGCATATGTATTACTTATTATAAATGTATAAAATACATATTATAATCATCCATATCATCACACTATGTTTAGAAAACAATATCCTATTAAACATACCTTTTTGGTGTTGCATATCTTCAGTATTTTTCCAGGTATATCCCAAAACCAACATGGCATTTTTAAGGTTTCCTTTACCAAAATAAAAAAAAAAAGAGGAGTTTTCTGTTAAAACAATATAAGTTGGACTAAAAATGTACAGTTCACATTTTAAGACACAAAACCTTGGAATTTATTATATTTTACTTTTTCAGAGACACCTAATTATATTTAATAAAAAGCTCTCCCAGAAGACCAGAAACTCTTTAAAGTTAGAAAATTTGTGATCCACCCCTTTCTATAATTTTTATTAATTGTGAGAACCTGAGAAAAATAGCTTAACCTTTCTGCAAAATGGGTTTAATATTTATACATTACCCCTCCACCAGAAGTTATATTACATAAGATTGTGTGTGTGAAAGTATTTTGATAAGACACTGGCCAAATGGGAAGCATCTGGATGGAGAACAGCAAGGATGGATACTCTGTCACAAAACCATTCTTCTCCTCAAGTCATTCATTAACTTATTCAACAAATAGTCACCAAAAGTCCCCTATGTGTGAGGCCTAGGCCAGGCCCTAGGAATAAAGGAGTAAACAAACATATGCAAATCCAACCCACAGGACTTCATGTTCTAATGAGGAGATTAGTTACTAATTAGTAACTATGTTAACTAAGCAGAAAATGCAAACCCTTGAGGCAGTATGAAGCATGGTACTTAAGATGGACTAAACATAACTCTAGACCAGCAAGCTGGGAGGAATGTGGCAAATGATGTAGGCTAGAGAGGTGGACGAAGCCAGATCATGCTCCATCTTGTATGTTATATTTAAATTTATCTTTATTTTAAAAATCAATTGAACCAATTTTGTCTCTCCTTAACATATTCCTGTGAAACAATTTACTATTTTCCTCACCCTACCAAACAGTTTATTAATAATCTGCCAAAGCGACACAAATTCTACTTTCACAGAACTTAACCCCATAATGTTACTTTTCTGATAAACTTTGTACATATACTAATATTATTATTTTAAACCAAATAATTAGCGAAAAGTAGACAATGAAATGTGATTATTTATGTAGAAAATATTTTTCATGCACCATCACGATTTCATCGTATTTAAATAGCGAAGTAGGAGCAAGGAAAGATAAAGGCTTGAGTAAAACATCATGATTTGTCAATATTTGTAGAGTGAGGAAGGAGTTCAGCATATCTTGTTACAACAATATAAATTTATTTATAGAATGAAAAGCCAAATGGAATTCTTTAACAAGGGTGGGAAGCTTAAACTATAATAAAAATAAACATATGCTTTAATTTCTTTGGGCAAAAGAAAAAAAATGCTCAACATTGTCCATTTCCCATTTGACCTTAGGTATAAGGAAAAAAGAGGAAGTAAACGCAGACTTGGGCGCTCTTGCAATAATCTGCTTCCCTTATGGGGTGGAGAGCTTCTACTCTCTCCATATCTTTAGTGACCCCATTCAAAACGTGTCCCAGGCCTATGCGGCACTCGGTGAACTTCTGAGACACTTCCAGTGACACTGGAAAGTGAAGGGAAAACTTAAATTAAAGATCAACATAGTTTATAGTCTTAGAGAACATGCGAAAAATCCACAGGAAAGACACGTGCCTATCTGCGCTGTCATCATGACTCGGACAGAGTCACAGAAGTCGTGAATTATACGGATGAGCCTGAGAGTCGAAAGGTCAAGGAGTAGCATGTAGCCTCCCCCGGTTCCAATCCAGAGAGCACTGTTCTTCTGAAGGCAGAGAGTTTTCACTCTCCCCGAGTAAGACATATTGTGTTTGGACTCCTTGTTCACTTCCACCATTTCCTCCCTACAACCATGAAGAAAGTATGCATTAATGCTTTTTCAATGATTAACTGATAAAACAGATGTGTCTATAGATATTCACAAATATATCATATTTTAAATTATGAATACATAATAGTAGACATTATATATCATTAACATTATATGAAACTAATTTTGCTTTACACTGAATGCCACCTGGCCGTATTTTTCTCCTTGAAGCACAAATTATCAAACATAACACAATACCCCTTAACTTCAAGAAATTTTCAACTCAATATGATAAATACAATATCTATAAATAAAAATCCAGTATAAAAAGAATACATTTTTCCCCATAAGAAGGAAAAACGTTATTTTCAAAAGCTTTCCATGAAGTATAAAAGCTTCAACGAAAAATAAAATTATAATCATTTATATGTAAAAGATATCCATACAAACCACTAATTTTCCCCCTAAGCTAATGAATAAGTCATCACAAAAATGAGGTATCAGAAATAAAAGGATCCTAATAATTTTGGATCTTCAGGTGGTAGGAGACCCTTTACCAGGCAGAACTGTCAGCATTTCTGCGTAAAAATCTCCTCCCCAAGCAGAGAAAAACTGTGAGATAAGAAGATCCTAGGAAAGTAAACTTTGAAGTCTCCTTTCATGGATCTAGGGCCTAATCTAAATGTTTTTCAGAGGATAAAAATGTATTCAGTAAAAACAAAACAAAAGTAGAACATGGCTACCAAGTGAGGCTGGCAATGGCCCTATCTCTTTGCAGTAGCAACAAAGGATGTGTTTGATGTCAAATCTGAGGTTGTCTCAGACACGCTCACTGACTGTATCAGACTGAGAGCTGGTTCTCAGGCTCGGGTTTGGTCCTCCCTCTGTAGTTAGTGCATTGGTCAGTCCAGTGCAACACCCACCCCCCCGATATTTTTATATTATTTTACTTTAGAACACAGTATTTTGGGGGCCCAGAGTCTAATTATTAGTAATATTAATACTATAATTCTACTAGATGCACAGCCAGCAATGAATCCAGTATGGTCATTTTTAATAATGTACTATTTTTTCATGAGAGAGTATTCTCTATAATATTTCGAAGAAACCACAAATATTATGCTCCTATTTTTTTTATCCAAAATGACATTTGTTGGATTCCAAGACATGGCGTTGAAAAGCATAAACAATTTTGTTTCTGGGTGTGTGTGTGTTTTTTCCTTTCAACTTTCTATTGCGAGGGAGAAAGGAAGAAATGTAAGTCATACTTGCCCTGTCTGTAAAATTTGAAGTATAAAGACAGCTCTTACCAGCATAAAATAAAGAACCAATGACATTGGACCTATAGTCGCCAATAATGTATTGTACACTTAAAATTTTAAGAGGTGGATCTTGTGCACCTTCTGCAACAAAATAAAATTTAGAAAAAAATCCCAATGAATTTACTTTAAAAAGTGCGCACAGTCTATTAGTTCACAGAGTTTTTCCGTTTTCTTATCCCACACTTCCACAAATGGGCTATTTTTCTTAGCAATGTAGAGAACCCTGTCCGCCACCACTGCTATGATGTTGGAGTCACTGACAGCTGCATAAGAAAACCTAGGAGGGGAAAAAAGAAGGTCACTACTATTCATTTTTCTTCTATTTTAAAATGCAATGTGAGCCTGAATGAGTTCTTTTTTTTTAAAATATATTTTATTGATTTTTTACGGAGAGGAAGGGAGAGAGATAGAGAGTTAGAAACATCGATGAGAGAGAGACATCGATCAGCTGCCTCCTGCACATCTCCCAGTGGGGATGTGCCCGCAACCCAGGTACATGCCCTTGACCGGAATCGAACCTGGGACCTTTCAGTCCGCAGGCCGACGCTCTATCCACTGAGCCAAACTGGTTTCGGCCCTGAATGAGTTCTTAATGCACATAAAATATTAACACCATTTTGGAGAAAAAAACAGGCTAGTGTATTGGCAGGGTTTTTTTTTCCACTTTTCTAATATGAACTAAATATATGTATGGTACTTCACTTATTTTTGGTCACTTTATACTTTTCACTTGAAAATAACATAAATTAAAGATCATAATTAATGTTTATTTCTGGTTTTAATTTTAATTTCAGTTTTATCTTGTTCTTTAATATATATATTTTTTTTATTTCAGAGAGGAAGGAAGAGGGAGAGAGAGAGAGAGAAACATCAATGATGAGAGAGAATCATTGACCATCTGCCTCTTGCACATCCCCTACTGGGGATTGAGCCCATAACCCAGGCATGTACCATGAACAGGAATCGAACTGTGACCTCCTGGTTCATAGGTTGATGGTCAACCACTGAGCCACACCAGCTGGAGCTTATCTTGTTCTTTATAGAATTTTATACTGCCCAAATATCCAAACCATCCTAGTTTCTAAAGGAAATGTCATCATAATATCAGTGACTTTATGATGTGGCAAGAAAATTCCATTAAGTGTTAAAAATGAAGTGTTAGCCATCTATACCTAGAGTTATAAAACGTAAGTTGTTAAAATAAATTTTAGTGGCAACATCTGCAAATATTAAAGCAAAAGGTACCTTTGTATAAACAAAAGCCAGTCAAGTTATAAGAGAAGAAAAAATCCACATCTTTCCCTCTTTGAAAATAAAGAAAAATGACAAGCATTTTAAAATATCAATTTTTCAACCTAGCACATTTGGCATTTTACATATTTTGCAAACAGATTGGCTAACATAGGCTCCATCTGTATTGGCAAACTTCTAGTTAGCCTTTGTGACTTAACTTAAATGTCAGCTCCTGTGAAATTCTTGCCTGACCTATAAAAATAAACTAACCATTCTTTTTTCCACCACTAGTGTAATATTATAGATCTTATCTATATATCTAATAGCATAAGCAACCTGCTGACTGGCCGGTAGCTATGACGCACAATGACCACCAGGGGCAGATGCTCAAACCGGTAGCTATGACACACACTGACCACCAGGGGGCAGCCGCTCAACACAGGAGCTACCAAGCTGTGGTGACTTGGCAGCTGTGATTCTTGGGTGATGCAACCAGAAGCAGAGAGCAGAGAGCCCGATTCCAGAGTGCATCACCCGAGAACCACCCTCTTGCAATCCGGGACCCCTCAGGGGATGTCGGAGAGCTGGTTTTTGTCCAATCCCCACATGCCAGGCTGAGGGATCCCATTGGTGCACGAATCCATGCACCGGGCCTCTAGTTAAAAATAAAATTGCATTAGTGTGTCCCTGATGCTAAATTGTATATGTAAATGCTTAAGACAAA
>NW_006293951.1:131464-132931 GCF_000327345.1 Myotis davidii
GGGTTGCCAGGCCAGCAGAGGAGGGCAGGTGGGGGCGATTGGGCCTGCAGGGGAGGACAGTTGGGGGCAATCGGGTCTGCAGGGGAGGGCAGGTGGGGATGATCGGACCTGCAGAGGAGGTCAGTTGGGGACAATAGGGTTGCAGGGGAAGGCAGTTAGGGGTGATCAGGCTGGCAGGCAGAAGAGGTTAGGGGCAATCAGGCCAGCAGGCAGAGGGGTTAGGGGTGATCAGGCAGACAGGCACGTAAGCGGTTAGGAGCCAGCAGTCCCAGATTGTGAGAGAAATGTCCTGGATTGGAGAGGGTGCAGGCGGGCTGAGGGAACCCCCCCAACCCCACAACATGCACGAATTCATGCACCAGGCCTCTAGTTTAAAAAAATAAAAATAAAAATAATTCCCCTAGCTTTTATTTCAGCAGAGTTGAGTCCAGTCTCTTTCCTCTATTGTGATAGTCTTCAATAAAGTCTTCTTTGCTTATTTAACTACATCTGATGAAATTTTTCTTTGACAATATTCAAACAATTGCAACTTTAAAATTTCAAACATCGCCGAAACCGGTTTGGCTCAGTGGATAGAGCGTCGGCCTGCAGACTGAAAGGTCCCAGGTTCGATTCCGGTCAAGGGCATGTACCTGGGTTGTGGGCACATCCCCAGTGGGGGATGTGCAGGAGGCAGCTGGTCGATGTTTCTCTCTCATCGATGTTTCTAACTCTCTATCTCTCTCCCTTCCTCTCTGTAAAAAATCAATAAAATATATTTTAAAAAAAATAAAATTTCAAACATGGTTTACTTGAAATGTTCTGCTGCCAAACACTTGGGCTTCACATTTTTCTAATATTTATTTTCTAATATTTACTGACTTATCAAAGAGGAGTTTTGGGGTACAATAATCTTAATGGATCCTGGAAATCATCCCGCCACATAGATTACAGCAACTAACCTGTTACTCACACCTGAATTTATGCCACTTAGAAAATTTCCTTTGAGATAAGATGCCGACAACTGACAATGATTAAGTATTTTCACCTACTAACAACTTATGCATTTATTGGACTTTTTTTCCCCAATTTGATAGTTAGTTAACCCATATGTTTTAGATTGACACAGAACAAGCAATTGAAATATACATATTCAAAGAAAGAATGAACAAGAAGTCATCTTTGAAGGGGTCCTGCAAAAGTAAGTTAATGTGAGGAATGATAAAGAATGGATTAACAGCTAAGCTAAAACCAGGAACAAGGCTGGTGGCCTAAAAAAATAATTGGCCTTTTTTATAAATGCCTCAGTTTGATCTGTATACAGAAAAATAAAAACGTTGGTGGCTTCCCACAATTCCCTTTAACAATGGGAAAATGTTACAACTGAGCAATCTTTGCTGATGCTATAATAATTTCCACACATTAAGTCATCTAAAAGATATGTAAATTTACCCCAATGGTCAAATTTACTAGTGTACCTTTGTTTGG
>NW_006293951.1:133049-136498 GCF_000327345.1 Myotis davidii
ATGTCCTGGAGTGGAGAGGGTGCAGGCCAGGCTGAGGGAACGCCCCCAACCCCACCACATGCACGAATTCGTGCACCTGGCCTCTAGTTTAAAATAATAAAAATAAAAATAATTCCACTGGCTTTTATTTCAGCAGAGTTGAGTCCATTCTCTTTCCTCTATTGCAATAGTCTTCAATAAAGTCTTCTTTGCTTATATAACTCCATCTGATGAAAATTTTCTTTGACAATATTCAAACAATTGCAAATTTAAAATTTCAAACATGGTTTACATGAAATGTTCAGCTGCCAAACACTTGGGCTTCACATTTTTCTAATATTTATTTTCTAATATTTACTGACTTATCAAAGAGGAGTTTTGGGGTGCAATAATCTTAATGGCTCCTGGAAATCATCCCGCCACATAGATTACGGCAACTAACCTGTTACTCACACCTGAATTTATGCCACTTAGAAAATTTCCTTTGAGATAAGATGCCGACAACTGACAATGATTAAGTATTTTCACCTACTAACAACTTATGCATTTATTGGACTTTTTTTCCCCAATTTGATAGTTAGTTAACCCATATGTTTTAGATTGACACAGAACAAGCAATTGAAATATACATATTCAAAGAAAGAATAAACAAGAGGTCATCTTTGAAGAGGTCCTGCAAAGGTAAGTTGATGTGAGGAATGATAAAGAATGGAGCAACAGCTAAGCTAAAACCAGGAACAAGGCTGGTGGCCTAAAGAAATAATTGGCCTTTTTTATAAATGCCTCAGTTTGAGCTGTATACAGAAAAATAAATACGTTGGTGGCTTCCCACAATTCCCTTTAACAATGGGAAAATGTTACTACTGAGCAATCTTTGCTGATGCTATAATAATTTCCACACATTAAGTCATCTAAAAGATATGTAAATTTACCCCAGTGGTCAAATTTACTAGTGTACCTTTGTTTGGAAATGGAATTGCAATGCAAGCAAGTAACAGAATCGGTCATCTTTTCAAGGGTATGCATCTTTTTCCCATCTTCGGAATTAATGACGAGGAGCTCGCCGGACTGTGTCCCAGACACAATCCAACTTTCCTTTTCCACAGGCAGGTGCACCAAGGTGAGGCACAGTATTCTGCTATTGGTAACTTCCTGTTAAGAAGAGAAAAACACTCTAAAGAAACTGAGTCTAGCTTAAGTGACCAGAACTTACAGAAAAGAAAAATATTCTGCCAGCCCTAAACAGTTTGATTCAGTGGATAGAGCGTCGGCCAGTAGGGGGTGTGCAGAAGGCAGCTGATCGATGTTTCTCTCTCATCCCTCTCCTTATCCTTCTCCCTCCCTCTCTGTAAAAAAAAAATCAATAAAATATATTTTTAAAAAATATTCTGCCATCCACATACTGAACTCTTTTAATTTCTTTCTTTTGCTTTTAAAAATAATACCAATTTTATTTAATTTTCAACAATAAATGAGTTAACTGGCAAACAAGCTTTGCCTATCTAGACTGCATCTGAAACTAAAACTGAAAATTGAAAGTTATTTCTCACCATTTCACACTCCATCGAAGTAATAGGAGATTTTTCAATCTTAAAAGTAATGTTTAGGCACAACATGTATTTCAAGACAACAGTGAAAAATTAGGTTATTTATAAAATCTAGAAATTTATTTTATTTTTGCCAATACAACATATTGCAGAAGTTGTGCCCAGAGCCCCTCTCTCAGTCAGGTGCACGAGCCCTGAGCTGCTCTGGGTGTTGGCTGCTAACAGCTCAGAGTTGCACCCTTCACAACAGATCTGTCCTCAGCTTTCATTAGCTGAGGAGGTTACACCAACTCCCAGAAATGGCTGGAAAGTTACACCTCCTCTCTCCTTGGGAAGATTGTAGCCAATGACTGGTTGATATGTGGGAATAAAGACTGGCCCCCATGCCTCAAGGAGGGATAAATCTGTGCTCTTTTTCATACTCCAGAATTTCTTATGGATAAAGCCTGAGGGTATCCTTCCTCAAAAACACATTTTTGTTAAGATTTTCCCTTGCTCTTTCTGGCTTCCTATACTTCTTAAAGGTTTCTCTCTCTTCACCTGAACAATGTGGCTCAGTGGTTGAGCACTGACCTATAAACCAGGAGGTCACGGATCAATTCCCAATCAGGGTACAGCCTGGCTGGTGGGCTCTATCCCCAGTAGGCGACGTGCAGGAGGCAGCCAATTGATGATTCTCATCATTGATGTTTCTATCTCTCACTTTCCCTCTCTCTGAAATCAATAAAAACATTATTTTTTTTAAATTTCTCTCTCCTTAAATCACTCATACAAGATTTTCTGCCTCAGTCTCCGTTTTTAGAGACCCTGGCCTATGACACACATATACGGCAATTTCAAAACCAAGCACATACTTATTTTATTTCAGATGAATACTCTTGTTCTAACAGAAAGCCAATTTAATAATACCCCTAAACTAGCTCTTATTTCATTTCTTCCTAAGTAACTTTTAACTAGTACATGATTTAAGGTTATCTAATCACTATGCAGTACACCTGAAATTAATAAAAAATAATATTGAATATAAACTGTAATTGAAAAATAAAATATAATAATCTGCAAAAATAAGTTTTCTACGGCATCTCTAATTTAAAGAGTATTTGGATTTACCTCCGAAGTAAGTCTTTCAGTAGTTAAGTCAAGAAGGGAGAGTTGGCCTCTGTCCCTGGGCCCGCAGCCCAGCCAGATGCTGGCATTCTTGCAGCTCTGGTTTGCAGCAACCATGCACTCCACAGTGAAGCTTTTGGGAATGGGTATGTGTCTCATCAGACAGATTAACTCCGCCGAGTTCAAAATGTCAAAGACCTGAGCAAGTTTAAAAATAACAAAACAACGCACATCAAGTTATAACACGGGTCCTTTTGAAAGACCGGATTCTTGCCCATAATGTAGACCTAAATGTTATAGCTCTATCAAGAAAAACCTAAACCTGTTAGCTAACCTGACCCACCCAGAGCAACAAGACTAATAGTGCAAAACTATAGATAAAATTACATTAATATAATACACCTTTTTAAACTGGGCATGATATATACTCTTTTTGTATATGTGGTATGTATCATAACTTGAAAAGAAAATCTGAAAAGTGGCGATGACGGAAATTGAGCAGGGTCACCCAATTTTACGCTGCAGAGCCACATCATGTTCAAAAGTTACTTAGGAAGATAAATACTCGGGCCATCTGAAGGGAAAATGAATTTTGATCTTTGGTAACAAAACTCACAGCTCACGCCCTAACCGGTTTGGCTCAGTGGATAGAGTGTCAGCCTGCGGACTCAAGGGTCCCAGGTTTGATTCTGGTCAAGGGCATGTACCTTGGTTGCGGGCACATCCCCAGTAGGGGGCGTGAAAGAGGCAGCTGATCGATGTTTCTCTCTCATTGATGTTTCTAACTCTCTATCCCTCTCCCTTCCTCTCTGTAAA
>NW_006293951.1:136805-138021 GCF_000327345.1 Myotis davidii
ATGGTCCATTAAGTTTTTTTTTATATATATATATTTTATTGATTTTTTACAGAGAGGAAGGGAGAGAGATAGAGAGTCAGAAACATCAATGAGAGAGAAACATTGACCAGCTGCTTCCTGCACACCCCCCACTGGGGATGTGCCCACAACCAAGGTACATGGCCTGGACTGGAATTGAACCTGGGACCCTTCAGTCCACAGGCCGACGCTCTATCCACTGAGCCAAACTAGTGAGGGCAGCAACTGAGGTTTTGAAAACTGATTAATGGTTTCTCATTGACTTTAACATGTGTTGTTGTTTTTTGTTAATCATCACCCAAGGATATTTTCCATTGATTTTCTTTAGAGAGGGTGGAAGGGAGATAGGGAGGGGTAGAAGGAGTGGAGAAAGAAAGAGAGAAATAGAGGGAGAGAGAGAAACAGAGAGAGGACAGAGAGAGAAAAACGTCAATGTGGGAGAGACACATTGATTGGTTGCTGAAACCTGAAACACAGTCATGCCTTTACCTGAGAATCCGAACCTGAGACTCTTTCCATCCATGGGCCAATGCTCTAACCATTGAGTAACCGGCTAGGGCATGATTACATTTTAAATAATCTTTAAATACAGAACTCTAAACTGAATGGCAAAATCATAAAGAAAAGCAAAGCGAGGATTGCACAAAAGCCAGCGAAGTGCAGGATTAAGGGAAAGGAGAGGGGTGCGAGCAGGGAAGGAGGGAGGGCATGAGCGGCTCCTGAGATGGTAATGCTCTCACTGTGCATCTGGGCTGGCAGAGGACACAGCATCTGCTTTACACTCTTCTGAATGTGCGTGTTTATTTATGTGTTTGAGTCTATGTATGCGGGGATTTTACATATGTGTGCATGTATGCATGTATGTGATGTTCTGTTCCAAATGCTGATACATTTGACCACAGTAATACCTGGGCAGATGTAGGCCTTTCTTGAGGATTTTCTTTTAAACAGCTTTTAATTAACTTCTCAACCATAGGCCACGGGGCACAACCATATTCTTTAACTGGATCTAAAACATTCAAAAAGATGCTAGAACATTAGACAAATCAGAACATTTATTTCCACTCAGTGTACATAAAAGACCCAGATATTGCAAAACACTGATTTCTATAATCCTGTATTAATTATGAATCTACTTATCACAAAAGCCAATTTTGTTAGCATTATCTCTACTTGAGACATTAAAAAAGATTTACGG
>NW_006293951.1:138084-138957 GCF_000327345.1 Myotis davidii
AAAAAAAAAAAAAGATTTACTGAGTTTTTTTATGGTAAAAAAAAAAGACACTAATACCAACTGAATAAAATACTATATTTTCATTCCACAGCTGTATTTCAAATAGACTGAAAACATTTTTGTTCATATAATAATTAGACTCCTATGGAAGTGCTTTTTATTTGAATATTAATCGTCATGTTTCCACAGTCTGTTTGTACACATTTGTTTTTTGTAAGAGAGATGCCATTCTTCTGGTTGAAGTAAAACAGAAACCTGGAAATTTTGACTGGAAAGATAACTGGTAAATAAGGGACATGACCCAGATTGTGTCAGAAGTTTATTCAAATGAGAATAAATTTCCTTTTGCTGGGAATCTTTAAAGTCCCCAAAAGGAGAAAGTTAAAACTATATCCCTGTATATGGCATATAGTGTACTCTCAAAAATATTTCTTAAATGACAGGGGAAGCAGAAAATATGGGAAAGAACTAAATATATTTAAAAGAGTACTTTGTCCTGGGAGCTGAAGTAATACTCAAAGAATGAATGAAAAAGTTCTAGAATTTCTTAAAAGCATGAACAATCATTCAAAATGAAATTTGAACTCATTAAATACCCATTTACTAATTCTTATAAATATTTACTACTAAAAATTATTATAATAAATAATTCAAACTTCCATTCCTGCATATACATTATTTCACTCCAAGAAAATGAAAACACTCCAGGCAAATGGGCACATGGTAACTTTTTATGGGCATAGAAGTCACAACACCTGAAGATTTTTTTTTAAATATATTTTTTATTGATTTTACAGAGAGGAAAGGAGAGAGATAGAGAGTTAGAAACATCGATGAGAGAGAAACATCGACCAGCTGCCTCCTGCACACCCC
>NW_006293951.1:140788-160355 GCF_000327345.1 Myotis davidii
CTGCCAGACACTCCAGTTTCTCCCCGTATGAGTCCTGGGTCCCCAGGGACTTCCCGGAATCGGAGATCAGAGCAGTCAGGAGCTTGTGACTCCCTCCGGATTCAAAAAGACAGCTGCGTCCTCAGGTGCCAGACCCTTTCTGCACGCGAGCGAGCCCCGTACCTCTGCGCTTTATTTCCGCAGCTCCTCTGGCTCTCAGTGTGCTTTTCTTTCCTTCTAATTGTAGAATTTACAGTCAGCCAGGCTTCCTGTAGTTCTGGATGATGCCCGTTTTGTGTTTTTGATGTATTATTCAATTGTTGTGGGAGGCAGCAATTTCCCGGTGTTTATCTATGCCGCCATCTTAGTTTCTAACACCTGAAGTTTTAACAGCATGATCCTATTCTGAGCATTCTTCTAAATATACACCAAATAAAGCAATATTGACTTGGGATTTATAAAAAAGCCTAGCCCAGACAGTGTTGCTCAGTGGTTGAGCATCTACCCATGAACCAGGAGGTCATGGTTCTATTCCTGGTCAGAACATGTGCCAGGGTTGCGGGTTCAATCCCAGGTAAGGGACATGCAGGAGACAGCAGAGCAGTGATTCTCTCTCATCGCTGATGTTTCTATCTCTCCCTCTCCTTTCCTCTCTCTAAAATTAATAAAAATATTTTAAAAATAAATTAAAAAGCCTAAAACTGCTACTGTATTCATGTGATTTTTATTTGTATCACAGATGTAAGAATATTCATGCACTAAGCAATTATCCTCTGTGAAATGAATTAGGTACACAACTACAATTAAATAGCTTTATTAAAGGATATTTTTTAATCCACTGAAGATAAATAAAACTTACCTGGTAATTTGCCTTGTATTGCCAATTCATCAAACTCATTTGGAAACTTCAAACCCTCTGCTATTCTACCTCCAGTTGTCAAAATGTCATACAGTAGTAAACCAAATGAATAAACATCAGCCTGTTGGTTATAAATTACATTTCCTCTAGCAACTTCAGGTGCACGAAAGCCTGAAAATAAACAGATATATTAATAAATATGCCCAAACCAGAGCTCATATACCTAAGGAGACCTATAATTAGGCATATATGCTAATGAAGTGTCTGGGAGATGAGTTCTAAACTAGGCCATGTCAACTCTATAAGGAAACACCTTGATCAAGCAATTAACAGTCCTGTCCCAGGACATTTCACCCCAAGGTCAATCTTGAAGAATAATAACAGTAAGCATTCTGTACGGAATTATTAAGTAATGTTTCAAAATTAAAGAAATGAAACTTAATAGGAAAATAAATCTCTTATTATTTTTCTCCTTCCAGGGAAGTGTTTTAAACACAGAAACGGGCAGGAGGGCGATTTCTAGACTTCAAGTGACATTAACTTGGCTAAAATTCTGCCTTCATTATTTTGAGAATGTGTGACTCTGCTCCCTCTACCCAATAGAAAAATAAAAATGAAACTATGTCTAAAACAAATAAAGTCCCTCTCAGGAACTTCTATCGTGTGGCCAGATTGAGAACCCCTGCTCCACACCTACTAGAGTAGAACTCTGAAGGGTACCACCCAGTGAATACATTTACTAAAGCTCTACATGTTATCCAATATAGAGCCGAAATTGAAAAACACTTAACTAAATAACCCTTCATCTTCCACCTATCACTTAACTCATACCAAATTTCCTGAAGGTATCTCAATAAGGTATTTTATTCCTTAGTTCCTTTTGCCTGGAATGTCTCCTCCCACTCCTTTAGTTTTTCCTTTTTTCCAAGCCTTCAAGCTTATTTTTAAGATATAAACCCAGAATCACCTTCCCTAGAAGGATGTCCTGATGACCTACAGCTCAGGGAATCACTCGCTCCTTGGGGCTATCACCAGACTTTGAACTAGATTTCCTACTGACACTGACACATGCTTTATGATTATTTGCTTCCAGCCTTATTTCTCCTGGCAGAATGTATGCTTCTGGATGGCAAAATTTACACTTATTCATGCACATTCCAAAATTCACCACTAGAGTAATTGTGAACATACTTGGGGCAACTGCAATAGGCCAAGCCTTGTTCTATGTATTATTTCCTTTTTACCCTCAACGACCCCATGAGATAGACATTATTTCCCTCACCACAATTTACAGCAATGAGAACTGAGCCCCAGAGAGTGAATCTTGATGAACCCCAAACAGCTATTAAGTGATAGCACCAGTTTGGTATTTGGTAAACTGTCAATAAATTATTGCCAAATGCATGAACAAATAAATAAATAAAAATAAATAAGGATCATTTTCCCTCAGAGAATTATCATAATAATAATGTTGAAATAATTGGGAAAATAGGATTCATTGTCTAAAAACTATTTTTAAAGAAATAATTTTTCAGATAAGCCTGACTTAACAAATGCAATGAGTATATAAAGAAAACAGTCATAGATCAAAATTATGAGCGATTTATAAGCTATGTCTTATTTTATATCTTTTTTTTTCACTTTCAGAGAAGTGTAAGTAGAACACGTTACATAATTTCTATCAGATGATAGTGAATAACTAGAGACTAACATTTTTATTTACCCAAAGACTGTTGCATTTCTATGGATGAGTTGAAGCCATCAGTCAGCAATGATCTCAGTCAACAGTACAATTATCACAGGACCCAGAACTGTCACCCCCAACAGGATATAGTATATCCATTTGTCTGAGTTAAGGTTAAAGGTCTCCAAGTTACTTCAAGTTGAAAGAATCCATCTCATATTTATCTTTAAAAATGTGGACATACTGCACTGTGGTCCCTGCCAGTACCTGAACTGTTTCAGAGTTATGAAAAAGGGTTTGTGAACCTGAACTTGGCTTGCTTCATGTTTAGGTTGGGGTCAACATTGCCCAGGTTAAAACTTTTGCTGTTCCTTTTTACAAACATCTCTGGAATATGTAAGTATTGTAAAAATCCAACTTTTAAAATATAACTTGACAAAAAATATTCTCTCTTTTTGTTTTGTTTTCTTTCCCCTGGAAAATTACATCAGTTGATTTTTTTTTTGATTTTTTTTTTACCCTACAGAATACAACGATCAAAATTACAATGTACTAGCCCTGACAGGTTTGGCTCGGCTCAGTGGATAGAGCGTCAGCCTGCGGACTGAAGGGTCCCAGGTTCAATTCCGGTCAAGGGCATGTCCCTTGGTTGCAGGCACATCCCCAATGGGGGGTGTGCAGGAGTCAGCTGACCGATGTCTCTTTCTCTCTCATCGATGTTTCTAACTCTCTATCCCTCTCCCTTCCTCTCTGTAAAATAATCAATAAAATATATTTTTTTAAAAAAATTACAATGTACTGGTCACAGTTCTTCACACAGTCAGCTAGTGTCTACACACACTGTGATAGGCTTCAGGGTTCTCTTCATGCCCCTGACCTCACAACTGAAGACACTGTTGCCATCTTGAGGGAATTGTCAAGGAAACTGTATCCCCTACCTGGTGTGCCCTCCGAGGTTTTGATGCCCATCCTGCAGCAGTACTGAGCAATCCCGTAGTCAGCGATCTTGGCAATGATGGCGGCATTGGGATACAGGGTGAAGAGCAGTACATTGTGGGGCTTCAGATCCCGGTATATAATCATGGCCGAGTGGAGGTATCTGCCACAGGAAGGCACGGGTCATCTTATTAATTATTATAAGTTTTGTCAGGATTTTCTTAAGTACGTATATCCACTATGCAAAGCATTAAAAATTCTGTGCTGTTTGACCCTCAAAGTTAAAAGATATTGTAGAAGGAAGCCCAATACTATAAAGCAAACTTATTCCTTAAAAATAGAAACACACACAATAACATCAAACCAGGTCAATCCTGATCAGTGATTTATACTTAAGCCACAACCACTTGAAACAAATGACCAGTTTTTGAGACTTTTCTTTCATATACCTTAAGAATTACTTAAAAGGAATTCTCAATTCCTTCAATGATCACATGAGTATTTTTACTAGTTTAAAATGTAAATATGTTTAATACGAGTTGATAGGATAGTGTTGTAACCCCCATTTACTTAATAGTTTTGCTTTTCTTAAAACCATATAGAAGTTTATCATTCATATTTTTACATTCTCTTTGTTCTATTTCTCTTTTGATATTTATTTTTACTGACTAAAATGCTACCCAATCTTTGGAAAATATTTTCTGCTTTTCAATAGTAACAATCAAAATAAAAACACTTTTCTAGCTTTCAATTTGTATTCTTTTGACCTAACTTACTTTAAACCCAATTCCATTATAAATTAAGGTTGACAAATAACATTTTGGGTAAGACTTGGAATAAATAAAACATTTTCTTGGGAAAAGTAATACTGGGTGATGTTTAAATCTTTCCTTTTAGACTGATCCATAAGCAACTAGAGTTGGATACTGATAATAAAGTTAATAAAACTAGTTAATATAAAAAAGAAAATAAAATGTTTTTGTTGTTTTTATTTTATTTTATTTTTTCCATCACTGCAGCCACTGTGGAAAGCATTATAGATTTAGCTCAAAAAATTAAAAATGGAATTGCCTTAGGGCCCAGCAATTCCATTTCTGGGAATTTACATGAAGAAACCCAAACACTAATTTGAAAGAATATATGTACTCCTCTGTTCATTGCAGCATTATTTGTAAAAACACTAAAATAAAGCTTTAATCTCAACCACATCTTGTCTATTCTGGAAACATGGCCTGGGGGCTACTACTGTGCTCCAGCTACTACAGTAAGTCAATTATTGCCTCTCATTATACATTCACAAAATCCACACTTTCTCCACCTCTGTCTTCTCTCTTCTATGCTGTCAAATATGCCATAAATCTCCATGTAATCTTCCAAGTTTATCATGACCGACATTGTAAGAACAATTTTTCACAGTTCTTAATAGAGATAAATATAAACCCTTTGTTTGTTTGTGGTTTTTTGGTTTGGGATCACATTAGATTAGCAAATGTTTACTCCATTATCTAGTACCAATCACTGGCAGAGGACTAGGAGGAGCAGAAAGGAAGCAATACCCTGAAATTTCCATTGCATGATGGCCCAGTTGTATGCATCATTTAATTACATCAACTAATGCAGTAGAAGATTCCCTTCCCGGATGTAGTTAGGACAGTTGACATTAGGCCTATTCATTTCGCTATACGTATTTTTTGGCTGAAAAATAAGATAAATGTACTAATGAAATTGACCTTAACAATAAGGAATAGACATGAAAGAAAAATTTACTAAGGGCTTACTAAAAGGCCATTAGTCACCCTTGCCCTGCTGAAGAGAAAGCTGGGAGATTAAGAAGAAAAAAGTTAAAGCCAAGTAATGCATAATTGAAGAACAGCCAAATCCTTCATAATGCATGCCTCTTACAGAATATTTATAGAATACAGACTCTCAGAATTCTTCACAGAGGTTAAAAAAGTAGTTAAACTTAATTTGGAATAATGTCAGTGGGAGGGAAAGATAATCTGGGTTAGTTAAAATGTTCAATTATAGAATTTAATCTTTAAAAGTACAGTTTTAATAACTTTTAATAGGCTAGCAAAATAACTTTTGAAATCTTAACAAGTGCAGATCTTGCCTTCCTAAATATATTTCAGCCACAATTTATGCATTGTGACAATAAGCATTAACAATTTTTTTTATTTTAAAAATTAGTCTAAACACAGTCCTTCATTAATCATGACTACTGCCAGTGTATCCTGAGAGGTCACTATCTAGAACAGCGGTTCTCAACCTGTGGGTCGCGACCCCTTTGGGGGTCAAACGGCCCTTTCACAGAGGTCACCTAAGATCATCGGAAAATACATATATAATTACATATTGTTTTTGTGATCAATCACTATGCTTTAATTATGTTCAATTTATAACAATGAAAATACACCCTGCATATCAGATATTTACATTACGATTCATAACAGTAGCAAAATTACAGTTATGAAGTAGCAACAAAAATAATTTTATGGTTGGGGGTCACCACAACATGAGGAACTGTATAAGGGTCACGGCATTAGGAAGGTTGAGAACCACTGATCTATAAGGAGAAATGGGGACTCTAACAAGGTTGCAGAAATGTAGTGAGTGCAATGCTAGGGAAGCCAGAGGGACAAAAGCACAGAGATAAGATAGCAAAGCAGACTCTTCCATTACACTGTCAATTTTTTAATTGCTAAGAGCAATATAATTTCTACTTTTCCTTCTTCAGCACCCAACACCAAGTCTTGCATGGAGTGGACTCCAGAAACATGTTACAGAAGCCAACCATTCACGGTGCTGTTGAGCTTCATTGCGGAGATGGTGTGTGTGCGAATTCTAGAGGAAAATGAGTCCTCTGGGCAGACAACTTAGTGGAAAAAGAGGAATGGCAAATGCAAAGATAGACATGGATGTCCATGAAATGTCGAGACCTTCAGCATGGCTAGAATGCAGAGTCAGGGCAGCATGGCAGGAGGCCAGTGAGGCAGGCACAGGGCATACAGAAAGAGTTTTGATGCTACATCAAGGAATTTGGATGTACTTCATAGATAGCCTGGAACAACCAGGAAATTTCAGGCGTGATTAGGTTTTTATTTTAGAAGAAATATTCTGATAATTTCCTGGAGGCACTAGACCAGGGGTGGGCAAACTTTTTGACTCGAGGGCCACAATGGGTTCTTAAACTGGACCGGAGGGCCCGAACAAAAGCATGGATGGAGTGTTTGTGTGAACTAATATAAATTCAAAGTAAACATCATTACCTAAAAGGGTACGGTCTTTTTTCTCAATAGTTTTATTCATTTTATTCATTTCAAATGGGCCGTAGTTTGCCCATGGCACGGGCCGTAGTTTCAAACAAGCACTAGGTCCCACCATGAACAAAAACAAAAGGCTCCCTTTTCCCAAAGATGTGTTTTTAGATCCTAAAAACTTGCCATGAATGAAAAATGCAATCAAGGTATGCTAAACATCTGCTTTAGGACACAAAATCTCACGGAACTAATGGCAGATACCAATTGTTTAAGTAAATTCAATTTTGAATGCCCTGAAACATGGGTTTTTATGGCAAGTCTTCATTGGTAATTGAGAATTATGACGAAGAGCTCAAAGGAGCAGACAGAGAAAGTAAATTCAATTTTGAATGTCCTGAAACATGGGTATTTATGGGAAGTCTTCACTGGTAATGGAGAATTATGACGAAGAGCTCAAAGGAGCAGACTGAATTAAAGATGTAAGTTAATAGTTGAAGACAAAACTGTGGAACAAAAAATATGTAATGTAAAGAAGTTCTTGTATGTCACTCAAAACAGCTCTACCATTTAAGGACTCCAAAGGAGTGTGGTTTCGTCGCCTCTTTCTACCTCTGTAGTTAGACTCTATACTAAAATATACAGGGTGTCCCAAAAATACATACACACTTTAACAGCTGATGGTTGTTAAATGAAAATGAAATGTCTTAATAGACACTGTCTTTATAATTATTTAAAGTGTATAATATATGCATTTTGGGGGACACCCTGTATTTGGGAAGACAAACTTTAATGCTGAGTTTTACTTAGTGCTGGTGGAAGATTGATAGCTACTGAAATCAAATAAACTCTTGCCTCCTTGAACTTTATCTGGATTAATTTAACACAAGGTTCCCCCTGGTGTTCAAAAGTAGGTATAGCAACCCAAACCCAAATCTGCATTCCTGTTTCATTTACTGATTCTGTTGTTTTACAGTGGTTTCTGGACTCTTTCAGAAAGAGAAATCTACTTATTTTACGCACTTATTATATTCCCTATATGTTACTAAGAGTTACATCCTCTTGGTTGGTTTGGTTTGGTGTGTTTGTGAGCTGTGTTTATTTGTTTTCCTCAGTGCCCATTCATTTACATGTCTGGATATGGCCCAAAAGGAAGAGACACACTATTTCAGAAGGGAAGGAGGTTTGTATCCACGGTGTGGCAACTATGGGGAGGCACTGTTTTCATCCCTCCCTCCCTCCCTCCTTCCTCCCTCTCCATCCAAGGCCAACACATATTTACTGAGGCCCCACTGCTCTAGGTGCTGGGGATGCAACCATGAATGAGATGCAAAGTTCCTGCTATTGTGACACTTAGACTCTAGTGGCAAAGACAGACAATAAACAATTTAAGAAAAAATAAAAACAAAGAATACCAGTCTGAAATGAGTGGTATAGGGACTAAAGAGACACAGGATTCAGGGAATTTTGTCTGAGAAGAGAACTGAATGAAATGAGAAGCGAGCCAATAGGATATCTGGAGTCAGAGATTCCTGGTGGAGAGATGAGCTGGTATATTCAAGACACCTCAGGGAGGTGAGGGCTGAGCACAGTGACCAGAAAGTGAGGTAGGAGAGGGTTGAAAACAATAATCAATAAAAATACATTAAAAATAAAATAAAATCACAGATACAAAGTGTGTGAGCAGTGATTTATCCTAGTCCCTTTTTTCCTTATATGTTCTTATTGATTTCAGAGAGAAGAAAGGAATGGGAGAGAGATAGAAACATCAATGATGAGAGAGAATCATTGATTGGCACCCTACTGCACTGGGATCGAGCCTGCAACCCAGGCATGTGCCGCACTGGGATCGAGCCTGCAACCAGGCATGTGCCTTGAAGTGGAATCAAACTGTGACCCTCTGGTTCATGGATTGACGCTCAACCACTAAGCCACACTCGCCAGGCTATCCCACTCCTTTTGACTCCAAAGACCACAGCCTCTCCACTGCTGAGCTGCCTCTCCGAGGCCGTCTACCTCTGACTGCAGGGTAGGTGTGCCTCGGAGACACATTACGATCCAGAACAACCCAGGTCACTCTAGTCCTTTTCAGAAAGATGGGCTCATCTTTGCATATTGGATTCATCCATGATCCCTGACACTTTCCTTGATACTTGGAATGCTCGCCTGTAGCTTTTTAGAGGAAGCAGGTCAGTCAGTACAAGATCATGGGCTCTGGAGCAGGACTCCTGGGTTCCTACTCCCTACCACTAGCTAGGAGGCTCCCCATGGTCTTTGTTCTCTTGGTTTATCTGATTTTAAAATTCAATCGGGGAAATGGTCGTTTTTCATCCCCCATTTTTTTTTTAATGTTACTAGGACACATTGTTAGTGGGAAGTGCTATTCTCAGAGCCTTGGGAGGAAGTGTGGGCTAACACGCGTCATACAGTGAAGAGAAAACCACAGGAGTAAATACCTCAAGCCGTCAGCCACATGGAGCGCGATCCTATGCTGCAGAGTCCGCGTGAGGCTGGCTGTGTCCTGCTGCAGCAGGCGGTCCAGGGAGCCCTTGGGGGCCAGCTCCATCACCAGCATCCGGGGACGAATCCCAGCCGCCAGCAAAAAGACCAAGCTGGGGTGGCGGTGGTGGCAAAGCACCACCAGCTCCTGCAAAAGCCAATCATTTCAGAGGAACAGGACACCCGCTCTGACCCAAGCGTCTCCTGCCTTAAGTGCGTCCACACCCTGTGATGGTTTTCGCTGGGTGATTCAATGATAGGAAACTGTTTCTTCTGTGAGATTTTTTACGTTTCCCACATTTTTTGGAATGAACAGCTGGTTTTTGAAACTATAGTATGAATTAACATTTTAAGTTCTATTTTTCTTTCTGCTCTGCATTCATCAGAACACTTAATTCAGGGACAGGACACACCTGTGGTCATGCTAACAGGTCATGTTAACCTTCTCAGTGCCGGATTCTGAGTAGCCACCACTAATCCACTGTAACTGCCTTGTAAGGAATCTATCTGCCTGTCAATCTCTGATTTGATGAGAAAAGTTTAATGTCTAAGGCCACAGAAATCTAGGCTTTGGCCCTCTCCTCAAAACTCCACAGGTGTAGATGGCATCACTCTCTCCTGAACACTCCCTGATGACTTCTCATACTTTTAGATTAAAACTCCATGTACTGCCCGGCATGCATGGCTTAGAGGTTGGGCATCGACCCAGGAGCCAAAAGTCATGGGTTCCAACCTGTCAGAGCCGCATGCCCAAGTTGTGGACTTGATCCCCAGGAGGGGCATGCAGGAGGCAGCCCATCAATGATGTTTCTCTCTCAGGGATGGTTATTTCTCTCTATCCCTCTCCCTTCCTAAAAAGCAATAAAATATCTTTTAAAAATGTAATGTATTACCAGGTTTATTCATGGACATTAAAAAAAAATCCTATGTACTTATACAACCTTCATGGCCTGGCCTGATCTCACCCCGGCCCACCTCTCAGACCCCATCTCCTTTCTCTCTTCTTTTCATTCACCACCCTTCTGCCATGCTGGTGTTCATTCGATCCCTGACACCCACAGGCCCACCTCTCAGACCCCATCTCCATGCTGGTGTTCATTCGATCCCTGACACCCACCCAGCTCCTTCCTTACAGCCATAGGTTCTCTGCCTTTGCTGATCTCTCTTCCTAGAAATCCCTTCCCCCTTCACAGAGCTGAAGGCTTCTTGCCATTCAGATCTTAGCTCAAATACTCTCCCTTCCTCAGAGTGACCCGTCTCAGGTCGCCCTTACTAAAGCAGTCCCCACCTGCAACAACCTCTTTCCAATCCAAGAAGTCAGAGATGCCATTTTAGCTTGAACGGAGAGGTCTCTGTTCTGATACCATTTTTTTTTTCTGGACCACATAGTGCGAAACTTCATCATCTCCTTTAGGATATTGCTGCTTTTTTAATTCCACATGCTTCATTCTGCCTATTTCACTTTACTCTGAAACTGTAATTTCAATGAAATGTATAGCTTAGCTGATTTTAAATGGATTCATGTTTTCAGCTGTGACTTCTGCAGAAGCTCTGCTTGTTAAGACCCAGCTTCAAAGATGGGACGTATTGGTGCCAACTGCATCTATCAGGAAACCGAAGTGTGGAGCAATCTGCCAGCTGAATGAGAAGGCTGAATGCCCTGAGAGGGGCTTTGCCAAAGACAAAGGCTTCAGACAAAATCTTAGAAGATTAAAATCTTTTTTCTCCTATGTCTGATTAGCTGAGTTGGTGAAAACTGATGAAAACAAGTCAAGTTAGCTCTATTTTCTTTCACAGGCAGAAGCCTAGTCCAAATTTTCTATTCTAGAAAAGCAGCTCTAGAAAAGAGCAAAAGAATGCAATCGATCAGCCGCAACTCCTGACCACGGGCAGAACGACCCTCAGAAGGTAGCACCAAACACTAAAATGTTTTCATTTTCTTTTCTTTCTTTTTTTAAATTTGATTTATTGAAATATTGATTTTGTTTATTTCTAATCCTCACCGGAGAATATGTTTTTATTGATTTTTTTAAGAAGAAGCATATTACTCACACTCTACTGTTTCTTTCTCTTCTTTCCTTCTTTCTTTATTGATTAAGGTATTACATATGTGTGCTTATCCCCCTTTTGCGCCCCCCTCCGACTCATGCCCTCACCCCCTGTTGTCTGTGTCCATTGGTTAGGCTTATATGCATGCATACAAGCCCTTTGGTTGATCTCTGCCCCTTAACACCCCCCTCCCCTACCTTCCCTCTGAGGTTTGAGCATCTGACCAATGCTTCTCTGTCCCTGGATCTGTTTTTGTTCATCGGTTTATGTTGTTCATTATAATCCACAAATAAGTGAGATCATATGATATTTATCTTTCTCTGACTGACTTACTTCGCTTAGCATAATTCTCTCCAGCTCCATCCATGCTGTTGCAAATGGTAGGACTTCCTTCCTTTTTACAGCAGTGTGGTATAGATGCACCACTGTTTGTTTTTTAATCCATTCATCTGCTGATGGGCACTTAGGCTGTTTCCAAATCTTAGCTATGGTAAATTGTGCTGCTATGAACATAAGGGTGTATATATCCTTCTGATTGCTATTTCTAGTTTCTTGGGGTTTCTATTCCTTCTACTGTTTCCTTGGTTCACCTAGCTGTCCATGCACTAGTCAGTCCTGTATACATTTTTAGTGTTCTGGTTTTCAAAGAGTTCCCTGAGCACATTACTGAAAATTTGAAACATACATTGAAGACTAATGACTTAGGCTGAAAAATCAACTTATATAACAAGTTGTTTATTAGCTATTCTTTAGCAGTGGTTCTCAACCTTCTGGCCCTTTAAATACAGTTCCTCATGTTGTGACCCAACCATAAAATTATGTTCGTTGTTACTTCATAACTGCAATGTTGCTACTATTATGAATCGTAATGTAAATATCTGATATGCAGGATGGTCTTAGGCGACCCCTGTGAAAGGGTCGTTCGACTGCCAAAGGGGTCGCAACCCACAGGTTGAGAACCGCTGCTTTAGAGGTATAGTGTGACTTCTAGTACTAATAATTAAAATTACTCCAGAGTATTTTGCACAGACACAAAATTATTTTTATTATTCAGAGTAACTAATATATTGTAACTGTGCCTTTTCTAAGTTATTTAGATTCAGATTCAGGCACAAAATATTTTTTTTTAATGAAGCAAGGGCAAAAGAAAAAATGAACAAATTCAAAAATATCATTGATTTCTGGTATAAGATGGCAGATTGGATTTTATCTCTCTTCTCACCCTGTCTCCCTCCCTCATTCCTACTGTCAGGAAATGTAGGGCATAGCTATAGGGTTTTAAGCCTTGGACTGAACTATTGGCAAAGCCACAAACAAGTCCCAGCTTAGAGGGCACAGCCCCCTTAGCATAATTAGGCTTGACCTTATGACACTCCCTAGATCCTTCCTAGGTAGCTAATGGGCTGAGGGAGATGTAGCAAGTGCTGCCAAAACAAGTGAAACTCACAAGAACATTGTAACTATGGTGACCACTACCTTGTTTACCTCTGGCTATAAAATAAAGGCTCAGCTTGCCCCTGGATCTCTCTCTGTGGCCTCAGCCAGGCACAGGAAGATCCACCTAGACCCAGCTTATTCTCTTTGTCTGTCATTTCTGCATCCTTCACCGCCCTCACTCAGACTTTCGAACCCTTGGCTGAGTTGACTCGGCACAAGGAAAAACTCAGAAAAAAAGAAATAAATCCCCACCAGTACTCAAAACAAGAGAGGGTACTGGGGTGACCACTCTGGTTACGCAGTCAACATCCAGTCACCCTTCTTTCTTTCTAAGAATACCTTGCTTCTTGCTGGGGTATCCAACCTTCACCCATGCAGCCCATCAACTTTAGGGGGAACTGACCCCATCTCCAGCCTTGGGGAAAGGTGGGGATACTCTAAATAATACCACCTTTGTTAACATAGTGATTGGTTCAGTGGCACATAAGCCAATCAGCACACAGCATTATCCTGAATATAAGTGCTTGTTGAGAAAAGAAAATGTGATTTAATTGAGGCCAAGAAACGTTTTTAAATGGGCTATTGTGCATAAATTTTGATTCCTTTGAAATACAAGACCTCAGAAGAGGTACCCTTTTTCTTCTGTACATGTAGTATAACTATGAAGCCTGAAAACAAGAATTATCAGAAAACTGTCTTTTCTTTGTTTTCAACAAGATAAACACAAAACTTTTTTCCTCCATGAAGAGAGGACAATGTGGGATTTCATAATTAAACTAAATAAACTTTGGGGGGAAACATGGTCATCATTTTGCATTTTCACAAACATGTGCAATACAAGAGTTCCAGGAGATTAACAGTGTATGGTTGAATTTGGTAATGTTATTGGATTTCTTACCTGTCTTAACAGTCTAAGTGATGTATGTTTATTAAATATCTTTACAGCCACTTCATCTCCTTCGTAGGTTGCTCGATAAACTGATCCAAAACTGCCATCACCTTTTGAAAAGAAAGTACAAAACACATAAATTAATCTGTCCAAGCAGAAAAACTGAATTGTGTCTGGTGCAATGATACCTGTTGTATACCTGAAGATAAATCGGACCCCCTTGGTTCATTGAATAAAGTTCTCGTTTAATGATTCCTCTTCTTTCTTCTGCCCCATAAACTAAGATGGGCCTAAAGGTCTTATCCCTAGTCTTCCTGTCTTCCATCTACACACTCCCCACTCAAGGACCCCATCTACTCCCTAACTCAATCAATCCCTACAGACAGGATTTTCACAATTTCACAAGCTACCCACTGAACTCTATTTACAAATGTGTGTTGGGAGATTTCCACTGACATGCTCCTCCAAATCTCACATTCCACCAAAAGGCACATTCATTATCTTTTCTCCAAACTAGTTTTTATCCCACCTTCCATAGCTGATAAAAACAAAACTCTTTTTGTGGTTAATCTGGAGTCAAAACTGAAAAATTATCATAGCTATTTGCCCCATGCCTTGCATCAAAGCTAGCTGGTAATCCACTTTGTCTGTTTTGAGACTGAAAAATGGCTGTATCACTCATTCAAAATCCTCTTTATCTGCCTTCCAAACCCTGGAAATTAAAGAAAGTGCAAGGATATATTTTATAAATATATTTGCTTCCATGCTAGTCTCATTCTCATCTCAAACCTAATCTACAAGACTGTGTGCAAAGCAAATTCTAGATCCGAAACATATTAATTTAAAATATATCATTCCAAAAGGGGAAAAAGCATTATGATAAATATATGAAAACACCAAAAAACCATGATAATACAATTATATTTGAAAATTTTATAGATTACTAGGAAAAATGCATCCTACATTTTATTCTCAAACTAACAAAAATAGTTACCTAAGAGAAATTCGGGAGCTTGTTCAAACTCCAATTTTTCACTGTTCAACATAATATTTCTAGGCAGGTCAGCCAAAATCAAGTCAGGAGCAATCTGGGATATTGGAAGGGTGAGCCTTGGTTGATCTGGATTTACTAGGAGGTCTCCTGAGAAGTACATAAAAGAATGCATATAAATTTGTGTTTATGATTTTCACAAGTTTTCTATTATTTCTAATCAGTCCTTTAGGTTTTCTTATGACTCCTAGTTTTTCTAGAAATTTTGATAAAGTTTTAAAGGTTAAATTAATATCTATCTATTGGAATTTTAAAACTCATTCCTAGGTTCACTCATTAGAAAGCAGAATTCAGAACTGCCTTAGACTATCCAACATCTGACTAGGACATTATATATCTTTTGCCACATTCGTGGAGCATTTATTACATGGCTGACATGTTGCTAAGTTATTTCCATGTATAATCTATTTTAATTTTTATAATAATTGTATTAAGTAGTTTTGATTAGTATTCCTATTTCACAGATGAAGTTATGTTGCTCAATGTAGCAATATTCATCCTCTAAAACCAACATTCCTCTCAATTTAGAATACATGCTCTTACGGGTAACAAATATAATCCATTTTCCTGAATTTTCACTATAGTTGAATGTAATGTACTCTAACACATAGCCCATAGATAAGAACAGTCTCTACATTTATAACAAAACTCACTTTACAAATATTGAGCCATCACTTAAAAACATCTGTAAGTTGCATCAACACATACCTTCTTCTGCTTTCTTCATCAAGTCATCAAGTAAGATTTTTTCATGTTCTTCGCCATCATTAAAACTGTATAATGCCCATTTCTTCAACAAAGTTTCTCCTTCACCACAAATATCAATCTCCAATAACCCAGGAAACCATTCTTCCATGAGAGAATCAATGTGGTCCACAACTTGTCCCAAAATAATACAGCCTACATAATCCAAAGAAGAGCTCATCACCACCCTATTGGAACTTTATTCTGTCACAAAGCTAACAAAGAGAAGCTATAAAGTTTTTTTTTTTAAGTTTAGATTTCTTTGGTGGTACAGTTCAATGTTTTGAATTAATTTCCTTACCTTTTCTACAAGAAGGAACTGTAATTTTTAGGAAACTCTCTGGATGATTATCTAAGACTTCAGATTCTACCAGGCAGTAAGCTTCAGGAGACCAATTCAAATAGATGCCTTGTCGCCAATACATTCTGTTTGGGCGAAGCGCTCGTTCTGGAAGAAGTTTAAATGGACCCAGTTATACCCATTAATTATTAACTACCCCATAAATTAAAGGTGGGGGAAAAACTGCACCCCCCAATTGACGGTAATAGAGATGTATTTGCTTTGAAAAAAAGTATTGAAATAATGATTGATAGTCCTCATCTTAGGTATTAAATATGATGCTAAATATTTTATCCTTAATTTTGCAACAACAACGGAAAAAAACACACAACAACAAAAAATGTCCAGTAGATCACCTAAGATACATTTCAGGTTTATGGTGTTAAATAGTTTAATATGTGTAACAGATGAAGAAAGAGAATCAAAGATAAGTTCTCTTTAAAAAGAAGTTGGTGGTCATGCTCAAATCAAAACTTTCTGAATGTTTTAATGCAATGTAACTATCTAAATGCTGGTTAATCGCAAGCAAGATATGATTATTTCAGAATATAGTAACAGTGGCATCATGTTTATTCTTTTTTCTCTCTCTCTTAAACTCCTCAGGGATTACGCAGCAGATGGAGCCACTATAGTCTCTATGCTGAATGGTCTGAATGGTCAGGATGTTACAAGTCATTGAGTAAAACTCTCTGACTTTGCAGTGCTCATTCCTAGTTTTTCTTTGTTGTGTGTGTGTGTGTGTGTGTGTGTGTGTAAGAATGCCTGTGTGTGTATGTTTAAACCAGTGATTCTTGGTAATCCACCTTTTAAAAATATTGCTTCTAATCTGCTTTGGCATAGAAAGCAAACTATTCATACATATTTTAAATGTGTCTAACATATGAACAAATGGGCTTCACGTGAGGACCTGTGGAATTTTCTTCTTGACAAATTGTTACACTTATTTGACCACATGTCTTTATATTGGCCAATATGAAGTTGTATAAGCTTATTTTCTGATTTTCATGTGCCTTAAAAAATGAGTAAGCTCTGTGAAAATTGCATGTTATTTTTAATGTATTTTCCCCCTAACTTCTCTACATATTGTCTTCATTAAATACTTACCTCTACCTGAAAGCATGTAAGGTGAAATTTCAAGTAATCGATTGATTAATCTTGACCAAAATCCCATTGGAAAATAAGGCATTTCATATAGTCGAATGATAATTTCAGAGTTCTCACAATGGGGGAGCTCTATCACAGGCCTGTGGTCAGACAGACTAAAGGGAAAAGGACATCGCATCATTACATAGTTTCATAAAACACCCAACCATGTTGACCAAAATGCTTTATAACTTGAAATTGATGAATTGAAGATAAATATTCAAAGCAATGTTTTTCTTTTACTACATACTCTTCCTATTTTAAAAATCCAATGGCCCAGCTATTGCGGCTCAGTGGTTGAGCATCGACCTATGAACCTGAAGGTCACAGTTCGATTCCTGATCAGGGTACATGCCCGGGTTGTGGGCTTGATCCCCAGTGTAGGGCGTTAAAAAGCAACAGATCAATGATTCTCTCTCACCATTGATGTTTCTATCTCTCTCTCTCCCTCTCCCTTCTTCTCTGAAATCAAAAAATATATATTTTTAAAATTTCAATGGTTATTAATCAATTCCAATGCATGCTCAGATGTAGTAGAGCATGAATTTTTTCAGTATTCTTATTTATACTAATAAATAAATTGTTATAATTGGTTATGCACAAACAAGTATCAAGCAAGGGATTATATAAAACTTGAAAAGATTGCATGTCCAAAAAAAAATCTATTTTTAGAATCAGTCACCATCCATCCATCAATGCAATTTGTACTTTTCAATGTCATATTACTTTCTAACATTCTTGAGGTGCTTCTAAAGCAGTAAGAAAAATTTCTATAATACTGGGCTAGAAATTAGCCCTCCATTGTGTTTCCCCTCTCCTCTCAAAATTCACTGCCACAAATTATTTTAAAACTCTGATAAAAAATCACTATCTCCCCAGAATTTGTCTGATAGAACTCTCTCATTACTGTGTAAGGATACACACACACACACACACACACACACACACACACACACAAATCTCCACTATTTACCTTTATTAAATAGTTGTAAACCAAATAGTAATTATAGACATGAAATAAGTCACTCTGTCTTTAAAATGTCAAATGCAGTGTTTTCATTAAAAGTGTTTTACTTCAGAAGAACATTTACACAATAAGCAAAAATAATACTTAGTACATTAATCATAGATCAAAGTTATTCTGACAATTAAAACAATACAATAGATGGTGAGTTTCTATAGGGTAGTTAAATGTTAAGTTTTTGGTTTACCTGCTTGGAACCAGCAAATGTTCTTCTCCTATTGGCAAGGCAATCTGAAATTTTTCTAGGAGTTTGAAGTACTGTTGTGTGTAGTTCTTTGGAAATCTCTTTTTCTTTGAAAGAAATTTTTCCACACTTCTACGTGAAATAATTCCTTTAGGATATTTTGGACCGCCTTCTACTTTCTCTGTCAAAATCTGAAAGATTTACACTTATAATCACTGGAATTTACTTTGTGAAAAGTTTTGAATTTAAAGCATTTTCTGTCAGGTTGCTTAGTGAAAATAATCAGAAGAATTGTAACACTGTCAAATATAACACAGGACCTAACTTCCCTAACTAGCAGCCATGTTACTTAGAAGCCTACTCCCCACACAAAAAAAAGCATCCACTCAAAAAAATACCTTCACAAAATTATTAAATTGAGGAATTCAGATCTGAAGTTATGAAGATCCTCCAAAGCCAATGAAGCTCAAAGCCTTCACCAGTTCCAATCAGCAGATCAATCTAATACCCTGCATTCTTATTACAGTTTCATTAATAATATATTTTTATGGAAATTATCTTCCAGACTATGTTATCACCAATGGTTTCACTATATATTTATGTAGTAGAAGGTGTTTTTCCTCAATGAGAAGAGAGGCAGTGTAGTACAGTTTACTAATTTTCAAACAAAGGAACTGCTGCATTTTGCTGGACTCCGCTCAGAGTCGATATCTGTAGGTTTGGGATAAGGCTTGGGAAACTGCTTTTTTAACAAGAAACCCACGTGATTCTAACATGGAGACTATACTTTTGAGCTTTGATCATCATCACAGCAGTTAAAAACATAAGTCAGAAGGACCCAAGTTCAACACAGGCTCAATTTCTAGTTGTGTGACCTTCGGAAAGGGTACTTAATGTCTTCAAGCCACCGTTTCCTTTTCTGTAAAATCTATATACATAAAAGCCCAAGTGACCATTTGACCTTTCAACCATTCTACCATTCAACCAGTAGCTATGATGTGCACTGACCACCAGGGGGCAGACACACAGGCATGGAAACACACAGGTATGGAAACATGGAATGGACAGATAAATCTCAGAGGGAAGGGGGGGAGAGATTAACTGAAGATCTTATAGGCATACTAGAGACACAGATTCATGCACCGGTGGGGTCCTTCGGCCTGGCCTCCAGGGATTGGGCCAAATCTGTGCACTGGGCCTTCGACATCTCCTGGGGGAGAGGGGTCCCAGATTGTGAGAGGGTGCAGGCCAGGCTGAGGGATCCACCAGTGCACAAATCTGTGCACCAGGCCTCTAGTGAGATAATAAAAGTAACTGTCTTTACATATGAAAACATGCTCAAAGTCACTAATCATCCAAGAGATGCAAATCAAAACAACAATAAGGTACCATCTCACACCTGTCAGAATGGCTATCATCAACAAATCAACAAACCACAAGTGCTGGAGAGGATATGGAGAAAAAGGAACCCTTCTGCATTGCTGCTGGGAAT
>NW_006293951.1:160528-171849 GCF_000327345.1 Myotis davidii
GGGGAGGGAAGAGAGTTGGAGATCAACCAAAGGACTTGTATGCATGCATATTAGTATAACCAATGGATATGGACACTGGGGCGGTAGGGGCATATCCTGGGGGGCGGGAGTGGGGGGGAGTCAATCAGGGAAAAAAAGGAGACATATGTAATACTTTAAACAATAAAAAAATAACTGTCTTTAGATTGCCTTGAGATTTTTGGCATATAGTAAGTCCTCATGTGTTAGCCATTACTATCTACATATTCCTATTCATTTTACTTAGCCAAGTTCATTTTTAAAAGAGGTTTGTGCTTAATTTCTTTAGTAGATCTATGTTTAAGGGATACTTAAATAGGAGCAAACATTATTTACATTATGTAGTTGTCTGAAATGTTGGATTGTAAAATCCTTGGAATCAGGACTTTTCTTACTCATCTCTGTATTTCTATTTTATACAGATAATGTTTACTGAATCAATAAACATAATGATATCCAACAAAAATGTATAATGAGTTGTTAAAGAGTAAAAATTATATTTTGATGTCAACTGTAATCAAAAATAATTTTTTTAAACAACCTATATTTTGGGACATATCCCATATTGTACACTTTATAGATGTCCCAAATCATTCTTACAATTTAGGTGGTAAAAAGAATTGTTTGGTGTGTTATGGTTATTAAGTGACTATAACCTTGTCTAACAACTCATGCTCTGCTACCAACCATACTTTATATTTTCTCTGTAGCACTTTGTGCCACCTGACATGTAAGTGTTTCTTATTGGTCATTTCCACCCATTAGAATGTCAGCTTCATGAGTATAGGGATGCTGTCTTGTCTAGTACTACAGTCCCAGCACCAGAACAATATCTAGAACATAGTTTGAATAAATAAGGTTCGATGGGTGGATTTTGAGAAAATGAAATTTGTAGCATTTTATCCTAGGGTTAGATTTATAAACACCGCTGTCAAACCACTTTGTCTGAAATCCCAATGTATAATTTTGGATAAATTATTTTACCTCCCTGTCACTTAACTTCTTCACCTTCAAGATGAGAGTTAATACAGTACCATTTAAGAGGGCTGTTCTGAGAAGTAAATGAAATAATCCTTGGAAAGCACACAGTAACCCATGTATTTAGGCAAGCCATCCTTATATACTTATGCTAATTCATTTTACTTAGACTAATTGGTTTTAAAGGAGATTTGTGCTTGCTTTTATATATATATATATATATATATATATATATATATATATATATATATATATATATATATATATATATATATATATATATATATATATATATATATATATATATATATCTATATGTGCCACCATTCTTTGTGGTAGTTTCCAAAGATGGACATATCAATTCCTTCTCTCCCTATACATGCATGCTGCTCAGTACCTCAGGAAGTGGAGTCCATTTCCTCTCCCCTCGAATCTGACCTGGCCTGGGGTTGCTCCATCCACTAGCATGTGGCGAACTAACATTACACCAGTTCTGGGCCTAGATGTTAGGAGAAGGAGCCACATGAGAGGCACACAGAGGAGCACCAATGCACCAAACTGTGAGCATAGCCTTCTTGGACCCTCCAGCCCAGTTCAATGAGGGAAGCCACTGGAATGACCCTGGCCAAGGCCTTGCGGACCAGACCACTCAACTGAGCCTAATCAACCACAGATCGGCTTAATAAACACAGCCAACGTTTTAAACCCCCAAGCTTTGGGTTATCTTGTTAAAAAGCAATAGAAAACTGAAACATTATCTTAATTTTGTCACTTAAAAAGACCTACTAATATTCCATCAGCCTAGTAACTTATAAGGCTTTCGTAAGCCCTTTTGCAAGTAATGAGAATTTTTCAAATTCCTTCACACGTTACCAAGACTAAATTGCCATGCAAATTTTTTAATACTCCACCCGATTAATTCAATAAGCCCCTTTCATATCTTATATCATACAGTTAAATGAGTTTTGCAAACTTCTCTGTGTGTTGATGGAACCTTCTTTAATAAGTGTAGTGACCGAACAGCTCAGGGCATAGAGAGGGAGGGTGGGCTCATTAGCACTTCTGCACCATGAAATGAATCCTGCTCTTGTTTGCTGATTCATGCAGGCAAATATCCCGATTTATTTTTTATGATGGGTATTGGACAAGTCATTCTTGTTTTAACTTGATTATTTATAGCTTTCATTCTTTATAAAACTCAGTGAAAATGACATTGCAATTCACTGTATCAGCATAAACAGAATTGTGCTATTTATTTTTTAGGTTAATAAGAAATTTAAATTATCATTTTATTGACCTTTTAGGCCTATATTTTAAAATAACTTTGAGCTATTCAAATTCTTGAATTGGTTTTCACTTAAATTAACATGTTTACAGTCTAACCATTCTAATGAGAAGAACTTCCATGTAGTTTCAACTTAATTAATCTATAGAATTATCCAAGAGTTTATTGTGGTCATGGTGGAAATCCGCTTTTGCTAATAGATTATGATTTGCATACAAACCACTCCCTTAATCTACTGACTCTAATAGTGTCCACATGTGTGCAGCTTTCAATGTTCCTAGTTCACACAGAAAAACATCACTTCTGTGTGCAACATCCAGCCTTTTCTTGACTAGGCACAGATTTTGTTGCTGTTGATTAGTTTCATACTGGCACACTTTCCAAAACTGCTTAAATACATCTGTACGGTTTTGAAGATTTATTTTTTCATTTCCTAAAATAATAAGCTTTAATCACCAAATGTGTCAAATATGAAACTAGCTAACATATACTGCTCACTTACACTGAACTTGAGAGGCAATGTAGAAGTTAAAATTGTTACTATCCTTATTTTGTAAGTAAAAAAAAAACACAGGCTTAAATCATTAAGAAATGTCACAAAGTAAGTTTCATAAGAGAACTGAGTACAGGTCACAATGGCTCAGAGTTAGTACTCTTGACCAGTCACTTTACTGGCTCCATTATCATGGAGCAGATGAGTACAATCACACTTTCCACGGCATATGTGCAGAAGGATAAAAAGCTACCTAATAATAGCTACCAAAATAGTCATTGCTACCACATTACAATTGATTGCCAATTAAAATAATGTTTCAATATGCTCTCAAGTTCTGTGTTATAAGATTTAGATCCAAATAAGTTTCTTTAGTTGGACTTTAGGAACTATCATTCAAGATTAGCTGAGGGAATTTAATTACCATTATAGTTCAATTGGAAGAGAGACTCCTAATGTACAAACATATAATTATTTAAGGGATTCTGGGAGCCACATGCAAAACTATAAATTATACTCATAAACCAAATAAATGCCAGTGAATGCAGATGCTAGAGCTCCCTGAGCTCACCTCTGTTTGTGAGGGCGATTTTGCATCCCCAGCAATATGTGGTAATGTCTGAACACATTGGTGGTGAAAACTAGGAAGATGCTACTAATATTTACAGGGTAGAGGCCAAAGATGCTGCTATTATCCTATAATGCACAACAAAGAATTATCTGGCCCTAAGAGTTGATGTTTAAGAAAACCTGAGCTAGTGTGTTCTCCCTGAGTGACATTCTGTAGCAAACCTATGTTGATGGATTATTATAACTAAGTAATATAAACTCAATGGTCATTATCAATAGAAGAAGAAATAATTTTCTATATGAAATATAAATGAAGAAAAAATAGCTATTACCACTGCAATCCAAAGTTTTCAAAAATTGTAAGCATTTAGAACTCAAATCATTTCTCTAAAGAGTCAAAATTCCCCTCCATGTTGTCTAGATAGAGGTTTCACGGCTCAATGATCCAACTTTCTTATATATATATTTACTCCAAGGATTTTCACAAAGTTTTCATACAATTGACTAAATCAACCAAACCAAAGATATGATCAGGATCTAGGAAAGCGCCATGGAACTTAGTGGTACAAACATCTGTCATTACAGACATTAAAGGCGTGAAAGTAAATTCTTAGGTACCTTCCCTTCTTCCACAAAGCTCTTCTTTAAGTACTTTTCTACATGAAGTGCCCTATAGTTTTCTATATTTGCTGTAGTTTCTATCTTAACTGAACAGCAAGTCTACAATGTTCAATGCTCTGGGTGCCATTTATTCTCCTTTCCGATCATTACCCCCATGTCACAAAAATATAAGACACCGACCTGTGCCATGACTTTACAGAGCCACTTGGGTTCCACAAAATATAAGTTACTTAACTGCAGTGCTGGGTCTTGGAAATGAAGAAGGACCCCTGGAGTAAAAAAAATCAAACAATGAAACATGAAATCTAGATATACAAACATCAAAGAGCAGGAGAATCTAGTCCAACCTCCTCAATGACATGTGACACAGTGTCAGCATGGGCATCCTAGCTCTCTAGCCCTAACATCCAATATTATAAAGAAGTATTTTTTAATGATATTGAGTGATCATATATCAGCATATTTGAGACAATGCCTTGTATTGCAGGGCATCTATTTACAAGCAAACAGAAATTCATAATTTTCCTTTTGGCTTTCTAAATATGCAATACAAAGACACATTTTATTTTTCAAATAGAGGTAAGAGACATAGAATATCCTAGGAAGCTACTGGTTTAAGAATGATGGGAAGAAGGAACAGATTATAATCCACGTGAAAAAAAATTTCATATAAAAAATTATATGAAATTTAATATAATTTCATATTAAATTATACTATTTATAATTTAATAAATTATTTATACTGATCAAGAACATAATTGAGAGTTGTTATGTATGAGGTCATGCTGACAATATGTGATATAACAGAGCAAGATCTGCACTCATAGCTGCATCTCAGGAAACCACTGATTCTCAAAGTGCCCCATTAGACCATTCCAATAATAATTCTCTTCTCCAGTAGGCAAGCCACTTCCACACACACTAAATTCATTTGATACTTTGAAAGAATATGCCTTATACTCAGGCTTCCACAGCTCCTGACTAGTACAGTCAAGACCTGGAACCCACACATTTACACTTTTGCTTTTTCCATTGTTGCCCTTAGATGGTTTCCAATGTTTTCCTTATGACAAGACATATGATTTAACATCAATGCACAGGATGATCTTCCAAGAAGGCAGACATCAGCGGCCTGTGAAAGAATTCTGGAGCTATTCTGTTAAGTAGCGACTGCAAATTCTAGCACGGTTCAGATCCATTCTTATAAATTACCATAGCCACGCTTTGAAAAAAATTTGAAACAAATAAACATCCAAACCTGATTCATTTAGGAAGTGCACTGCATGAGGAAGCTCATTTTCATCTAACTGCAGTTGATTTTCTTTCACGAGTTGTAATAATCGTTTCCGGTCAATTACAGGAAATTCAATTGGCACATTTTTACGCTCCGATAAAATGATTTTCTCAAGTTCTACATAGCAGTCTGGAATCAGCTGCCCAACAACAGGCTGATCTCGGATCTATGTGATTAAAAATGACAAGCTGTAAAAAATCCATTGTATTCATATATTTGCCAGGTGGTGGGTAAATTCAGTGCTAATAGGTTTAAAGACAGCGGTATATCATTCAGATGTGTGTTTTCAACTAAAATCAAAATGTGATTTAAACCATTTAAATTTTGAGGGATAAATAAAATGGTAATAAGATAAAAATATGAACACAGAAACCAATTTGAAAAGACTATCAAATAAAATAGTATGGAATTATTTACCCAGCAATCCAGAAAATACATAGCAAAAACCTAACCATAAATAAAAGATTTTCTGTTTTTTAAGACATTAAACATATATGCAATAGATATGCTAATATAAGCAATCAGTACTACAAGAGCTTTTGAACCTTGCTTATTAGATGAAAATATCCACCCCGTGAGGTAAAACATTAAATTCTGTGCTTCTTATTTGCAAATGTTATATTAATGTACATATCAACAGCGAAGCCTGGAGACAGACATGATATCTCCTCACCTAAACTAGGCTTTTTGTAAAACCTTAAATTTGAGAAAATAAAAATCATCAAAAAACACTGACAAAAGAGGATGACTTCTGTTCTGTGACACTCTGAATTTAATAACTGCATACTAGCCCTGACTGGTTTGGCTCAGTGGCTAGAACGTCGGCTTATGGACTGAAGGGTCCCAGGTTTGATTCCAGTCAAGGGCATGTACTTTGGTTGCGGGCACATACCCAGTGGGGAGCGTGCAGGAGGCAGCTGATCGATGTTTCTCTCTCATCGATGTTTCTAACTCTCTATCCCTCTCCCTTCCTCTCTGTAAAAAATCAATAAAATATATTTTAAAAAATAACTGCATACTAATTGAAATGTAAAATAAAAATACGTTAAATTGCCTTAAGATGATGTTTCCGATAATGACAGTCTTTTCCACACATTTTTTTCCATGAGAATCTAATTTTAAATAGAAATACAGCTCTAACAATAGTAACTAAAATGCCTTTGAGAACCACCAGGTGGCAAACTCTCCCCATTTCTGGACCCATGAATATATTCTTGTACGTTGTTTACCTGACATACCAAAATTCCTACCTAAATTATTAAACATATTACAAATAGAAATTGGATTTATAAACACACATAAAATTTAACTTGCTCTTTTTCTACTTGTAACTAGAACCTTAAGGAGCTTCATTTACAGCTGCCATAACCACTATTTACATATTTACCTCCGAACAGTAATTTGAAAGACTGTGTTCATCTATCCCTTGCCCCAGAAAAGTAACTATAACTCTACTAATCTCCACTTTTCACAATCCCTCTCTGCATTATTTATAAATTAAAATAAAACAAAACTTCAGGTTGAAGTTTATGTTTTAACTCAAGGAGGCAAACCTACAGTTAGAAATAAACAAGGGTTTTCACAGAAAGCAAATCATGTAGAAAAAAGATGAATTTTATAGGACTGGGCTCCAGGGCCAGCAAAGAATACCTGCTAATGGGTTGGACAAATTGAAAGGAGTATTGTTCTGTTTTGTCCTATTTCTTTTAATTTGTGTCAGGTCACCAACAGCCTCTCTCTCTCTCTCTCTCTCTCTCTCTCTCTCTCTCTCTCTCTCTCACACACACACACACACACACACACACAAACACCAGTTTTATTCTAGAGTTTGCACAGATACATGTTAATAAAGGTGAGACAGGAAAATATTAGCGAAGTGCCAAGATAAAAGAAAGAAGAAAAAAATGAGAGGGCGGAAAAAATGATCTCCCTTAGATTAAAAGCTGCTATTTGAATATGGGTTGAAGCACTGCAGGGAGAAAAGAATATTAAAGGTCTAGCAAGCTCGTTGGTTCTAGGTCATCGAAAAGAGTCACTATTCTGCAAAGCAATCAAATGAATTTTCAAACAAAAGTGCCAGAGTGATGTATACATTAGCAATATATACCTTTCTTCAAATAACATTTCTATTTTTCAAAGCATTTCTTTTACATCCTTGCATGGTGTTGCCTTCAGATTTCATTTATAAATGCAGGAAGAAATATGCTTTTACTGATTGATAGTGACAACATGTTATTAGACAAAAGCAGTACTAGTCCAGCTTGATGAACTAACCACTTTATCCATAGTGTTTGTTTCAACAAAATTCAGGCGTTTTCAAAACAAACTTAACCTCCAAGGGGTCTTTTTAAAAAATATAATGTATGCTCCAACAGTAATGATAAAAAGAGAAGCTATTAAAATAGTATAATTAACAACAGGTATAGTCTCAGAAAAAAACCACCTGGATAAAGACAATATTTAACTGGATGAATGACTTCTGTATATTTGTTTCTTAAAAGTCATGTTAATCTCTAAACATATGTCCCATGAGAGAGTAGGAAACTCAGAAAATAAAATAATATACCATTCCTCTTACATAAAATGCCAAGAGTGACCCACCACTGGCAAAACCTTTCAGTGACTGAGATAAATGTGCTGAAAGATACAAACATGCAAATTGTCTCCTGGGACACCACGAAGACCAGCACATTTACAACAGGCTCATTAGGCTTTGGATAGCTGCATAATCAGTGGAAATGGGACAGAACTAAGCTAACCGGCAGACACGTTATAACCAGGGCGACCATCACATTCATCATCCGGAATGCTTGATTGAGGACATTGTGGGACACTATTTATAATTATGCTGGCACTGTCCAGGCAAAACAACCCCTTAGTTACAAGCCATGCCTACATCATTAGTGCTAATGAGCTAAGCCAACAGGAACTAACAATGAAGGTCACCACTGTGTTTCTCATATTACAATGTCAGGGCCTATTCCACACAGTTTACATCATGCTCTCTGGAGGACCCTGGAAAATTTCTCTCTCCTGTATTAAAAATAAGTGTTCTGCCTGGCCAGTGTAGCTCAGTGGTTAAGCATCAACCTATGAACCAGGAGGTCATGGTTCAATTCCCGGTTGGGTTATATGCCTAGGTTGCAGGCTCAATCCCCATTGTGGGGCGTGCAGGAGGCAGGGATTCAACGATTCTCTCCATCATTGATGTTTCTATATCTCTCTCCCTCTCCCTTCTCTGAAATGAATAAAAATATTTTTAAGTATTCTGCCTGGTAACTAATTTATCTGTGTTTTATAAACCCAATGAATTGCATTTGATTTATTAGAAAGGCACTTTAGAAATCAAAGACATCATTCCTAAAATGAAAAGACCTGTTGGTATGTAATAAAAAAAAATTGCTTACACATTGATGAAAACCAACTTAGTGATCTTGGCAACCAAGTGAAAAGCCATCTCACAATGTTGAGGGAAAAACATCTATAGCGGGAATCAGAGGAACAGGAGGTATGGAGGAGCAGCCTGGAATAGCAAGAGGAGTATACAAAAGGAGCTACCAACGAAAGAAGCAGGAGAAGAAAAAACTGAAAAACTAACAGAAGAAAGGTGATCCCAAGGCCTCAGTATTCACATTTACCCTGTTGATTACAGCACCCCTGGAGGAAGCTGGGAGAGAAAGGCATCAGAATCATTTGCTCAGGTTCTCTCAGAACCACCCTCCATCTCTCATCCCCTCTCTTAGATCCTCTCAGGCCCTCTAATTGTTTTTATTCCCATTTCTATGAACCTGAGATGAAGTATGGCATGAGTAATTTTAAAACGGAAAATACTTTAATAACGCTAACTGATATGAAAAATACCTCGTCTTCTGCCGTTTCTAAGCAGTTGTGTAGCATAAGAATTAATAAGTTAGACTTTTCTACCAGACCCCAGTAGGCATTAACTACGTTACCTTGAAATTGAGGCTCTCATTTATGATGGTTTTCCGAAGTTTTGCCAAAGCATCGGATTCCTCGGTGGCGTTCACAAAGTGGTAATCGCGGATTGCGGGAAACCCCCGCTTGTTCAAGAGCTCCTTGTTGATTTTACTGATGCAGGCTTTGCGCTGCTTCTCATCAGAAACATCCAAATGTGTGCCCACAAGAATCACAGGGGAAGAGGAAGCTCTAGCCTACAGAGAAAGACGCAAAATACTGATTACATTTCCACTGAAATTCACTCGAGTGGCAGTGAAAAATTAAAGGGCATCATGTAGAAATCAGCTGCCTTTCTTTCCTTAATCCTAAGAAAAATAATGTAACGTTAAGAAATTTTAGAAGTCGTTTTTATGTGTCTTCTCAATTCAATTATTAACACGTTTCAGGTGGGTAACTTTCTAAGTGTGCTTTGGACTTCCAATAAGCACTTAAAAAACCCACGAATTATTTCAGTGTCATGATATGGTTTATATTTTCTCTTCCTTCTCTGCAAAATCAATCTCTTGAATTCACTTCTAAAGTTGTTCTATTCGAAGTCTACAATGGGGGAAAAAAAAAACCACTAAAGTATTACTGCCATTGTAATATTTGCTCACTTTGGCTAACTATAATAAAGTAGAAACAAAAAAGAAGGTTTCAAAAATTACCAAAATGACAAAACGAGCTTGTAAGGAATAACTGGCAGCAAAGGATAAAGTGGAAACTAACAAAGAGATTCCCAATATAAGAGCATATCGTCAATTATACTTCAGTTCACAAAATAAATAAATAAATAAAGGAGCACATGAATCTGGTGCCATATATAAGCGTAAGATCTGAAAAACTTCCTACTAAACTGCCACTATGCATCTTCAAAGCTGCACAGATTGGTTTTCTTTAGCATAACTTATTTTAAGTTAGAAAACCTCATATTCCATTTTAAAATATGATAAACATAGTTTAGCATGTGTATTTCCCATTTTTATAGCTGAAAAGGGTTCCAAGTATCTATAACACTCACCAATACGGAACACCTTATTTTCATGTCACAGCTTAATTACTCTGAAAATTTCCCAGCTCAAAATTTCAGTGCTGCTAACTTCCTTAAAAAACAAAAAACAAAAACAAAAAAAACCACCCCACAAAACTCTTAAAGCAACTCTTTGCCTAAAGTAAATTACCTTACATACAAAAAAAATGAAAATGACTCAGTTTTCTCAAATGATTAGAATAGAGCACCTTTATATTGAATAGCCAAGGCTTCATAGCATCAACTTCCGCCTGTCCTTTGCTGAGGTCATAGACGGCGAGGTACAGGGATCGTGGGGTCATGAAGTGCGGGTGCGTGCTGTAGAATTCCTCCCGACCTAAACAGAGATTGGACACTCTTTTTGAGCCTTGCTTCTTTTCAAAACAGATTTTTTAGATGATACTATACACAATTTAGCATTAAAAAAAGGGGGAGAAGAACAATCAACGATGCTTAGAAGACTATAACTGAGTTTTTACTGGCGATTGAGAACTTCTGGCTGAAGTGTTAGCTATGAACCCCATACTCAGCTTCAGCTGCCCCTACAGTTTCTAACATTCCCTTCCATACACTTCTCCGTCCTGGTGGCAAGGGTAATGTTGGGGGAAGTAAACAGCTCTGGAATAATTCCATAGGATTCACTGGTCTCTTTGCAGTATTGGAACAGAAAACTCAGTTTTTAAATCCAAATTCTAAATAAGAGATCAACATGATTTTAAAATTCTAGCAAAATAAATACCTGCGAAATCCCACACATTTAGAATCAGGTCTTTCTTCCTTTTGCCTCTTATTTGGATAGGCCAGTCCTTCACGTCTATGCCAACGGTGGCACTCTGCATCTCAGCATCTGATTTCTTGGTTTTCATTAATTGCTGCAGTAAGGTGGTTTTACCACTCCCCGTGTTTCCCACAATCATAAGTTTCATGCGGTTATAGGGCACAGCCTTTTTTAACCGCTGTTGAAGAAACCTGGTATTAGAAAGACAAAAATAAAATAATAAACTGTTTAATAGTATACTTAAAATATAGGTAAATTCTTGTGCATTAGACTCTTTTAAATGTCAGCTTTTAAAAA
>NW_006293951.1:172232-174603 GCF_000327345.1 Myotis davidii
GGAGGCAGGCACACAGCTGGGCCGGGTCTCCCTGGGGATGGGCCCAGACTTGCCGCACACCTGCCACCCCGGCGGGGCTGAGGGGACAGGGCACCGCCATCTTTGAGGGTGGGGCAGTCAAGTAGCATATACCCTCCCTATTGGCTTGTGGACGCTGCCATCTTTGTGACAGTATGAGGGTCAATTACCATATTCCTTCTTTATTAGATAGGATATTCACATATATCATATATGCATATATATAATATACATGGAAAGGTCATATTGGTTACATTATAAATTACTATACATAAACGATTATAGTATCAGATATATTGCTATTCCTAATCATCGTAGTGTAAAAATGGATGAAACTACTTAGAAATGCCATAGGTAGCTAACAACGCCACCTTTATATCAATAGATTTTAAATGTTCTCTAAGATATAATGAATATATAAAGGTACATTTTAAGTATATTAAAATGTTGCCACAGTTTAAAATTAGAGAAGGAAATTAAATCATAACTGAATTTTAGAGATCATTGACGGATCCATTCTCATAACTAACAGGAATCTGACCAACAGTCCTGGTGATCTGACCAAAAAGTCGAATAACTCTTCTTGGTTTCTTTGACACTTGAGAAAATAAGATCTGACAGATCATATCTCTACCTGCTATTACTGAAATCAGTCATTTTCTCACATGCAAGTAAAGCTCTGTTTTCATCACCAATAAACAATCAAAGCAATGGTCCAGTGACCATTAACTATTCAGAATTCACCACTCTTTGGAAAAACTCATTCTTTGAAAAAGCAAAGGATGTCTACAGTTTCTAAACTATCCTAGGTCTTTGTCTTTTCTAAAATGTAAAACAAAGTTTAAAAGATTTACTTACACAGTGGCTTGATAATATAAAATAATACACTGAAAACTAGTTTTATAGTAATTGAACCAATATTCATATGAACATCTTTTCAGTTTCAAGAAGGAAAAATTATGAGACATAATTATTTAAAATCAGGGGTCATGTTTAGCATAGCAGGCAACAAACTCTTTCCTTTCAAATTGCATCAAGCTCAGGATGACAGAAATTATCCTATACAATAAATATGTAATATGCAAATGGTCATTACACCTTAAAGTGTAATGACTGACCGAGTAAGACCGGATCATGGATCAGCAGGAGGGTGGGGCAGCGAGCTACAAGGGGGCGGCGGAGAACTACAGGAGGGGGCAGGGCAGCAAGCTATGAGGGGGGGCGGAGGGAGGGGGTGGGGGAAACTACAGGAGGGCAAGGCAGTAGGTGGAGCTACTGGAGGGTGGCAGCGAGCTACTGGCAAGCTACTGGTGCACAGTTTGTGCGCAGGGCTACTAGTTCTTCATTAAAAGTTAAATATAAATTGAAATGTAAGAAGAAGATAATTAGGTAAATACAGTTCTCTGGTAATTCAAACACTATAAATTGTATGCCAGGCTTTGTGCCAACTATCAGACAATGAGTAAATACAGCCATAGTCCCAGCCTTACTGGCTATTATAGTCAGGGACACAATGAGGGGTGATAAATGAGCTGAAACCTGTAAGATAAATATAGATATAAGTAATTTTGTGAAAATGGAAATAAAAAATTGTATGAATAGGTAACAATAAGACTAATATGCTTAAAATATAACAAGGAGATAAAGTCAATTAACAAAAATATTTGACATTTGTAAAGTGTAAGCACCAGAAACAGTGATACCTGGGGAGTTTCAGGGATTTCAAATATGATCAAAGTCAGTAAGCAAAACCAAAGTTAGTAATGTTTTATTATTTAGAAACTATACTGCTTTAAAATAAAATAGACATATAACTATCTGCTATCTGAAATGAAGCTTAAGAAGTTATTATAGCCCAGCGAGTGTGGCTCTATGGTCACTGGTTCAATTCCCAGTGAGGGCACATGCCCAGGGTTGTGTGCTCAATCCCCAGCAGGGGGCGTGTAGGAGGCAGCTGATCAATGATAATTGCTCTGGCATTGATGTTTTTATCCCACTATCCTCTCTCACTAAAAATCAATAAAGACATAAAAAAGAATTCATTATATTCTACTATACTTCTTTATGTTGTGTAGTTGGTAACAAGAGACCAACTAGTAGTACTTTCTTTTTAGAGTCTGTTTCTAGCAAGAAACACGATAAGGAGGAAAAATATTCTCTCACCTATAAATATATATATATATCCTATCTAATAAAAGAGAAACATGGTAATTAGTGTACGTCCGCTACCCTTCCCATTGGTTAATCAGCGGGATATGCAAATTAACTGCCAGCCAAGATGGCGGCCGGCAGCCAGGCAGCTTGAAGTTAACATGAGGCTTGCTTGCTTCAGTGTTGGAGGAAACCAATGCTC
>NW_006293951.1:175718-184683 GCF_000327345.1 Myotis davidii
CAATCCGCCCTGCTCTGTGCATGACATGGGGCGGTGCCCCAACTCCCCAGTCGGCCCTGCTCTGAGCCTGACCAGGGGCTGCACCTAGGGATTGGGCCTGCCCTCTGCCGCCCGGGAGCAGGCCTAAGTCAGCAGGTCGTTATCTCCCGAGGGGTCCCAGACTGCGAGAGGGCACAGGCCGGGCTGAGAGACCCTCCCTCCCCACCGAGTGCACAAATTTTTGTGCACCAGGCCTCTAGTATATATATATAAAGGCCTAAGCAACCATTCCACGAGTAGCTATGACACACACTGGCCAACAGGGGCAGACGCTCAACACACAGGCATGCAAACATGGAACAGACTGATGAATCTCAGCGGAAGGGGGAGGCGGAGGGTGGGAAGAGATTAACCAAAGATCTTATATGCATACTAGAGGCCCGATACATGGATTTGTGCACCAGTGGTGTCCCTTGGCCTAGCCTGAGGAGATCGGGCCAAAACAGGCAGTCCGGCATCCCCCGAGGGGTCCTAGATTGTGAGAGGGGGCAGGCCAGGCCGAGAGACCCCACCAGTGCATGAATCCATGCACCGGGCCTCTAGTTCATTATATAAAAGGCAAATGATACATAGCATCTTAATGTTAAATAGTACTCTACATTTTTTTCTTATTTTGTAATTCTATAACCCTCAAAGTCACAGAGAAATCTGAAACACACTTAACAGAAACAAATGGAAATAAAATGATCCAACCTTATGATGTCTTTGGCTTTACATCCTATATGCTTAAAATCAAAATTAAGACGCAGCTCATCCAAAGGAAGATCCCATATTTTGCTCAATTTCCCCATTTCATTGGGAAAGGATCTCAGTTCCAAGTTGTAACTAACATCAAGAGATGTCAGGTTTTCAAGACAGCCAATCTCAGGAGGAATCTTAATGAAATAAAAAAAAAGGGCAAAGTCTGTTGGTGGGAAGGAAGATGTGTACTGCCAAGGAACAAGAAGCTGACAGGGAGCCAGAGAGAACCAGAGATCCCATCAGCGACATGCACAACCTTTCAACAGGGCTCAAAAACCTTCCAAGTGCTTGTCACAGCTTTCACTATGAACGTTTAAAGAGAGAAATATGAGGGACTTACCCAAAACTAGGTCACGTATTTATAATCTTTAAAACCCTTGCTCCCTTGGTAACATATGTCATCTCTTCACAACACTGAAAGCAAATGTCTTTATAGCTTTCAAATCCAATCATCTGTTTCCTCACATTGTTTTGTTCTTCAGTAATACTATAAAGATCTGGTCATCACAAGCTTATATACAACTTAATACTATTAAAATACAACTAAATTTTGTTTAACTAAGTTAGGTGGCACATTAACTAGAGTTTGTTTTTTTCCATTCCAAATTTTTAAGTAGTACTCATTACTTTTTAAATTTTTTTAAAATATTTTTATTGATTTCAGAGAGTAAGGGAGAGGGAGAGAGAGATAGAAACATAAATAATGAGAGAGAATCATTGATCAGCTGCCTCCTGCATGATCCCGAACTTGGGGATAGAGCCCACAACCCAGGCATGTGCCCCTTAGGGATAGAGCCTACAACCCAGGCATGTGCCCTTGACTGGAATCAAACCCGGGACCCTTCAGTCCACGGGCAAACACTCTATCCACTTAGCCAAACCGGGTAGGGCTCATTACTTTTAAAATAAAAAAAACATTAATTTTTCTGGCAAAAATCAGTTATTCTGAACCTCACAGTTTCAGACACTTGATTATTTTTGCCTTTTGAATTTGGCCCAAAAAAAGTTTTTTTCTGAGATCAATGGATAATCAATTTCAGATTTGTAACAGAGGCAATGGAGTAAAGCAAAGGACATTGGCCCACTTGGATGAGGTAAAGGAATGCAGGAATTTAAGAATGTAGGAAAGAAAGTTAGGGGAAAAACATGACTATATGTGGCCCGGTGTCAACTTTAGAAGTGCAGAGTATCTGAGAGTCTGGTAACAGATCAGTGATTTCATGATTAAATAACACATTTAAAGCATTACAGACACCACATTCATAGTTAAATAGATATATTTCTGTAATTAAAAAATAGAGCACAAAACGTGTTCTTTTATGGAAATTACGCATTCTTAATATACCAACCTATCTCGGGGTAGGTTTAGATCTTATTCAAAAAGTAGGAAATACAAAATGACAGATTTTAAAATGATAATTTTGATGATGCAAATTACGCAAGCCTATTTTCAAATGGCAATAACTTTAAGCAAATAAAGATGACCTCTTACCTCTTTCAGTTTATTATGAGAAAGATGTAGTTTCTCTACTCTAGACCATGCATGTGCTTTTTCGCTCAAGTCCAAGATGCTGATCTGATTATGACTAAACAAGAGTTCCCTTAAGTTCAAAGATTTCCAGTGTGCAGGACTTGGTAGGTATTTAATTTCGTTGCTGCTCATGTCTAATGATCGCAAGCTAAAACAATACAGTGTCAAGATAGAACCAAGTGAGTGTTTCCAAAATACATAAAATTATATCACCAGTAATTTTCACTAGAGAATAAAAACTTTAAAACTAACAATATTTATATATAAGGATGCATGTGTGCTTTGGGGTACTTATAAGTACAGATGAGCTAGAAAGGAGGCCTTCTCACTAGAAACATTTACATGAATAAGTACCATTAAATGCAAAATTGAGGCCGAATTTCCCTGCTCCAGAAACATAAAAAAGTCAATCTCAGAATGAGTGTTTTACACGTTTATGACACATGAGAAATCATAATTAACAAATGCAAAAATGGTCATTAAAATTCCTGCTTCTACTCAAGTAGAAGAGTTATAAATAAATAGCCCCCCTATCTCTTTTCAATTTCACTTATTGCTAGGAGGATTCTTCAGAGGTTGGGTCTTAGAGCTCATTAACATTGTGCAGGGGCACACTCTTCCACCTGCTTGTCTCAAGGTGACACACAGCGTTCCCTAACACTGAGCATGATGCCTTGCATAGTTAAAGTGACAGCCAATGTAATCTCATTTGAGGATCATAATGCGAACTATTCATTAAATAATCTTCAACTGTTACTACACAATAGCACACCAAGTTAATATAAAAGTTTAAAAGTCCAAGTAACAACTTGGGCCTTTTGTCTAGTGAATGTCCAACATTCATAGATTTAAACAGTAAGCTAAGTAGGTTTAGAAATCAATTACATTTTATATGCGTAAATCAAAACCTTGTTTCTGGAGGTTCTGCTCCAGCTCGTGTGGCTTTAAAATTAAAATAATAAACTTACTGTGGAAGATTTAAAATTGCTTCTGGAACACACGTAAATCTGTTTTGAGATAATTTGATGTTTGTCATAGAAGAAGGTAAAAAAGGCATAGCAGCTAAAAGAAAACAAAAATGAGATAACAGGCATTTAAATCATTTTAACTAGATTTCTATTGGATTCTATAAGAACAGTTACCAATGAACTGTCATTTAATTTAATTTCTATTCTTATGCTGACAATTTTTCAAAGATCTACTTTTAAAATATGGTGGCATCCTTAATACTACCACTAAACATTAAAATAATACACCATGCTTATACAAATCTTTTAATATGAAAGCTAAGCAACTATCTAAATATAATTAGTCTGTTTAACATCTATGAACATAAAAATTATTAGAATATTCATTTCAAATTATGTGTGACATTTTGTGAAATAAATTATAGGTTAATTCAAATTACTCTTAAATAACTGTAACAAAGTACTTTAGAATACTAATATACAATATAATATATAAAGATAAAAATTCTTCAGAGTACCATCTCATAAAGAGTGTTCTATGGAGTAATATGGATGTTACTTAAGGAAGGTATTTTTTGATCATGTGATCTTAAGAGATTGGGGAAACATTAGGTAAAATAAAATGAAGTATCTCAGAGTTCTCAATAGCCTGGCATATGTTATGAATTCCCAAGAAATAAATATAGTATGAGGACCTCCAAGGAATGAAATTCTGTGGAACACAATATTGGAAACCGAGCACATCATACAGCCTGTTTTGTCATCTGCAAAATAGTACAGCTAGACCAGATGATATCTGAGATTCTTCAGAAATATAAAAACTTATGGTTCCATGAAAGTAACTTCAGAAATTATTTCTTAGCATTTTCAATATTAAAAGTATGAGTTATGCTTTATCTAGAAAACCTTCAAGGATCAAAAAGTTCCAGGACATGGCTAGACTCTGTCTTCCTGAAAGGTACATGCTATGCTACACCTCACCTATTTTCCAAAAGTATTTGTGACTAAATAAGTTAGTAGAAATGCTTCTCCACTTAAGAATTAAAGAGTCTTGAGGTTCAGATGCTATATGGAAAAACACTCTTATAAAATCTAAGAATTGAGTGAAACTTCATTTCACACGAGGTTATTTTCAATGGTTCATGGTCCCAGTCAGGTATGACCTAACTATAGACAACTTCTAAAACTATTAAAGTTGTGTAATTTTAGAAGATAGACAATTTCTGAAACTATTAAAGTTGGGTAGTGAAAAGAAAATCGATTTTTGAACTTAGGTGTATTCAGGTTTTCATGGTTAGCTAATTTTATGTCCCTGATATGTCACACAGAAATCTCAGTGCTTCAATTTCCTCAATTGGTCACACAGAGATCATACCTGTCCTATTCTATAGGTTTGTGTGTGTGTGTGAAATTCAGTGGAGATGAAATATTTACTATAATCAAGCCTCAGAGTCCTTATAAATGCTATTTTTTCCTGACCCAACTTAAACATCACACTCCCCTGCCTCCTACCCCCAGATTCTGGTTCATGGTAGGAATATGATCAATATAGAAGAGGGTGAGAGGGAGAAAAAAAGAAAATACTATGCAAATTAGCATGGCTCTTCTCATTTGTTTCTGATCGTTCTGACAAATTAATATATTTGAAAATAAGTGGTCAGACTGTATTCTGCTATTAAGATGTATTAAAAATTATTTTACTAATTTTACTGAGTCAGATATAGAACAGTGATGTTGGTGGCAAGATGCACATGGCCTCCATTAGGAAAGATAAAATATGAGGAGTTTCTGTTTATGGTTATAAAAGTATTTTCCCTTAATATTATAATTCTCAGATAGGCTGCAAATGAACATAGTTCCCTGTTATCTCACAGGCTTAGGGTATTCCACAAAGGGTGTTCCATGACTTGTAATAAAAGTAGTGGTCATATTAATTATTATTATAATACCTTGCACAAAACAAGAACTTAATAAATGTATATTAACCTTACTAATTTGAAAACTGTTGAATGATTGATTAAAAAGAAACAATAGTGCTAATAATACTTATACTCCAAAAATTTCTGAAGAAGCTCGGTAGGAACTTAGGATTCCTGCTATACCCAGATCAGGCATTCATAAGAGTTTTTAGTTTAGTAGACTGAAAGGAACCACAATATAGTGACTATTTATAGCCCAAGATATTGTCATTTTGATCTATGCCAATACTCACCTGCTAAAATTATCTTTAATTTATAACATTTTAAACTTTCTTTTTAATTTAAAAAGTAGACTTTTTTAAGCAGCTTTATATTTACAGAAAATTTGAGTGGAAAGTACCAAATTTTCCATGGATCCCTTCTCTCCTCCCTACCACCACCCATAAACACACTTTTCCCCCCCTCTATTATGAATAAGTTGTATCGTTTGGTATATGTTATAATTAATGTCAATATTAATGCCTTGTCATTAAAATCCATAGTTTACAACAGAGTTCACTCTTTGCGTTATACATTCTATGCATCCTGATAAATGTATTATGACCTGTGTCCACTTAACAGTAGCACACAGAATAGCTCCATTGTCCCAAATCCTCCTTTTCCCCAACTATTCATTCCTCTCTTCCTCACTCCAAACCCCTGGTACCCACTGATTGTTGTAGTGCCTTTTCCAGTTTCTTTTAGTTGGAATTATACAGTAGGTAGCCTTTTCAGCTTGACTTCTTTCATTTAGCAGCATGCATTTAAGTTTCCTTCCTGTGTCCATGGCTTGACTCCTCATTTATTTTTATCACCAACCTGCTAGCTTTATAATTGAAGCTCCAACATCATATTTAAACTCAAACAATACCATTAAATCACCACCAAAAATGTCCAATATTACTCATCCTGTAATATTCAAAAGTGCTGGTGAAGAGAAGGCTCGCCCAGAACACTTACCAAGGGAGTTCATTCTGGCGCTGAAACTCTCCACTTTAGGACAAGCCTCAAGAAAGTCCTCTGACAGGGATGAAATGTTGTTTTTACTCAGATTTAAAATCTTCAGTTCCTTCAGGCTCAGGGGAGAACACATTCCTGATATTTTATTTCTAGTCAAGAGAGAAAATGAGGACTAAATTGCATGAACACCTATGCTTTAAAGAAAAAAGAAAAAAACAACTTGCCTTCAAAGTGTAGCATCAATCAGATTTATCAACTTTAAAATTAGTAACAGAGAAAATGAGAACTAAATTGCATGAATACCTATGCTTTAAAGAAAAAAGAAAAAACAACTTGCCTTCAAAGTTTAGCATCAATCAGATTTATCAACTTTAAAATTAGTTGTGAAAGTTTAAGTCAATTGATGCAAGCTGCAATATTAGTTGCCTCGGTCTTTTAACATGTTACAGTTTAAAATTTATTGCTGTAGAAATAATGTCAGCATATTTTGTCAACCTTACACAGCGTCCATGCAAGGCCACCCTTTGGTCTCTAATGAGCCCTTCCTACCCTTCTAAAGTCAGCTGCTCCAGTTTCTCTGCCACATCGCCCAAGTTCTCGGGAACAGAAGAGAGCTGGTTATATGACAGGTTGAACTGTTTCAAGGTCGGACACTTCACTGCAGGATCCAAAACTATCGAGGGCCCAATGTCATTTCGAGAGACATCAAGGTTGGCAATACAATTCATTTTCAACAAGTAGGAGGGAAACGCTGTGAACTTATTACTGTGCAAGTCCAAGTGCGTCAAACACTTCAGCACCTGGAAAGACAGTATTTTTAAAATTCCAAAATAAACCCCCTGAGAAACTTACTAGTAAATTTAGCTAAAATTTCTTGCCTGCCATAACTCCCATAACTAGAACCATTAAGAATTTTCTAAAACTTGAAAACATAACTCACAAGAGAGCTTTAGTACACTGACTGGTCCAACTTTCTCTGCTCTAAAATGGGTAAAACCAGGGGACATGTGGCAGGCAGGTTTTCAAAAGCAAGTTCACAAAAATAAAGTTTAGTATTTAACTCAGCTTCATTCCTTCAGCAAGTAAAAATGGAAGCAGCATTTAAACTAATGATTTCATGAATAAGCAGTATAACATAAGCCTGGGAATACATTTTTAAATGCTAGCTTCTGGAAATTGTTATACATTTTAATATAAATAAGATTTAACCATAAAATCAGTCACTGTACATAACATATATTTTATTTAGAGCCTCTTCTTTTTAGGGAACTTTTTGTTTCAAATCTCCATTTTTATTCTTAAGCCATTTCTAATCCTACTATCATAACAGCAAACCTTCCATTTACATATTATGTCAAATTTTTAATATTTGGTATGAATTATTGTCAAAGGGCTAAAATACCCAAACAATCACTTCTCTGTGCTCTTCTTTACTTAGCAATATATTTATCTTCACTTGGAATTCTAAAGAGTTTGACATGATTATAAAGGCTTATTAATGGATCTTTGCCCCAGAAGTTGTTTCAAAATTTCTGCCACTGTTTCAGATCCAACCAGATTATTCAGAAGATTTTAAAATTATTTATTCCCAAGGTTTAATTAGAAAATATTTTTATAAGAAAACACAGTTAGGCAGGAACAGAAACTGCCATCTAGGGGTGTCCATTTGAAATTTCCTGCAGAGAAGGTTCTGAGCTGGCTCAGTTTTGGAATGCCTTAACGTAGCTCATTAAGAGAACCTTGCCATGTTCTCTTCAAATTCCCTCTTTTTTAAGTAGACTGAATTCTAGTTTTCTTTTCCTATTCTTTAACAAATAATTATTTTTAAGTTACATATAATTTTAAAATTCAGTAAATGCTTTAGGAGTAGTTTAGTCCGGCCTCCGTGTTTGGCAGATGAGGAAATGAAAGACTTAGAGCAGTCGGAGTAACATTTTCTTATTATCACACAGTTGGTAGCTGAGCCAGAGCCAGTGCCACCCAAACCAGCTCTAAGTCTAGTCTATCAAGTTTAAGTCGTTTGAACCGCCTTACAACAATTAAATAATTGAAGGCATAACCAACATCTAGCCTTAAGAGAGTTTAACATGTACCATGTATCTTCAGGACAGGACCCTGAATTCCTTTTTAGCTACCGCTCCATTTCCACTGCCTGCCCTCAAAGATGTTTCTGAACACCACCCCGTCTAAGAGACTTGTGTGAAACCCAGAAGAATGGGGGACTTATTGTCCAAGGACACAAAAGCAGAACGTTCTTTTTAAAGATTTAACCATGCACATTAAATGTAAATGCCAAAGCACTTCAGATATGCTGAGAGTTAGTAGGACAGGTTAAATTTACTTCACATAGCCGCTGTGGGAAGCCCGTGAGTGCGTTCTGGTGAAGCTCCAGCCTTGCCAGGTGCTCCAGATGACCACTGATGCAGCACTTCTGGCTTAGGGCATCAATATCTCTGAGTTCGTTGGCTGAAAGATCTAGGGATGTAATATATTCTCTCTCAGAAGCCAGGGAAGAAGTGCTGTCTGAATGCCTCATATGGGATGGAAGTTTTGATGACCCTTTTGTCAAAAGCAGACAAACAATGGAAATATAAGTGGATAATTTAGCTGGGCAAATGGTTATTGATCACCTCATAATGTAGGCTCTCTTCAAGGTACTGGAGATTCAGCAAAAACCAAACTATGGAAACCAAACCAGTGTCAGAGATGGAGAGTAAATAATAAATATTTAATCAAGTGGTCTTAGCAGTGTAAAAAGAAAAAAAAAA
>NW_006293951.1:184821-185041 GCF_000327345.1 Myotis davidii
AAGAGCGAAGAGAACATTTCTTATCTGGTTTCCTTAGGAATCACTATAAGATTTCTATCTAAAGTATTCATGGGACCAGCAACACCATAAGACAGAGACCTAACATGGGCACATAGACATGGAACTCTGAAAAGAGAAAGAAGATAAAATCATAATGAAGTATACTTAGTACATGGAGGGTGGGGCCAAAGCAGGTTTACATTGTGAGTATGTGAAAACA
>NW_006293951.1:185136-193124 GCF_000327345.1 Myotis davidii
GACACCGTAAGACAGAGACCTAACATGGGCGCATAGACATGGAGCTCTGAAAAGAGAAAGAGGATAAAATCATAATGAAGTATACTTAGTACATAGAGGGTGGGGCAAAAGCAGGTTTACATTGTGAGTATGTGAAAACAGAGTTCATTCTTGTATTATTATTTTTTATTCATTATTGTATAATTTTCCATATGAACAACTGTAACCTATGTTTTTTGCCCCCACCCTGTATATGCCCCAAACATGCTTAAAAATCTACAAGTATAAACTCAAAATTATATATATGTAAATGTAGATATATATTTATATTCTGATATGAAGTTTTCATACATCAGGAAATTCCTACACCAACAGCTCCTAGCTTTTTTTTTTTCAATAGCTCAATTATCAAGAGAATGTCAGTAACAAAACACACAACATAATCACAATTTAACTTACCAGTGAACTGGAATGACTTTGCAAATTTGGTGAACAACGTTGCAAGGCAGGATCTCGGTAAAATTCTCCTACACGATATGAAGTTTTCATACATCAGGAAATTTCTGCACCAATAGCTCCTAGCTTTTTTTTTATCAATAGCTCAATTATCAAGAGAATGTCAGTAACAAAACACACAACATAATCACAATTTAACTTACCAGTGAACTGGAATGACTTTGCAAATTTGGTGAACAACGTTGCAAGGCAGGATCTCGGTAAAATTCTCCTACACTAATCGAACTTGACTTCTTTTTCACAAGAAATGAACCTTCACTTCCTATTTTTAAATAATAAATAAAGGCAAATAGAAAATGTTTAACCAATCATAAGATACTAATATCACACTCAATCATGAGATTAAAAATATTTTCATTAATAGAAATCACCTAATTTTTATTGTAACATTCTTAAAATAGAAATAATAAACTATGTTGGTTTTTCATTTTCAAAATTCAGTTACACTTTTCTTCATCCATAAATATTTACTGAATGGTTGTCATAGACTAGACACTGAATAAGTGTTGGATAGAGATAAACTGGAAAAATAATCCAGGCCTCCTGAGCTCATAGTACAGTAGAAAAGAGCCAAATGAAAAAAACTAGTTATATATACAATAATAAGTATGTGCATGTACAGCAAGCAGAGAAAGTTTATGTTCAAATCTGATCAAAACTATTCTGTTTCTCTAAATTTTTCTTAGAAATTTTTCAAACATTGTTTTCTATACTGAAATCACACTTGAAATTATTTAATATTCAGCAATCTTGAATACATCTCTATTTACATTTCATATTTTATGGTTTCACATAACAACATTAAATAACGTTATTTATTAAGGTAAAATAACATTAAATAAACACATTGTATTTAGTTAGCAATACTGTTTTGGGAGAGAAGAGATGAAAACTACTTTTAAAATTATGAATTTAAAAAATAGATCAGTAAATAAATCATATTACTAATGATATGTAATCTGAAGGCACTACTAAAAATTATGATTAAATTATACTTCTCTTTATCTTAAGAGAAAGCATAATCTTAAGTGTCAAAAAAATTATATAAAATCTATATATTCAGAAATCAACTTGATAATATTCTATATAAATTGTAAAACTGATACAAATACTTCCTACTTGATTAATTATTAAAATTTAATTCATCCTAAAATTTAAATGATCTTATGCTTAAGTATTTTAATAGACTTTATAATTTAATTGTGTACATATCTTATAATTATTACATTTTGATAATTATCCCCCTTTATGTTTGTGAAACTTCTATTAGCATACTGTTTTTACAAGCATCTATACATTTTATAATTTATTTTATGTTAGCATTTATTTAAATGTTTTCCTTTATTTATAAATAAAGAAGAATTCTTTACTTAAGAAGAATTCTTCTTTCAGCCATGATAGAGACAAAAGCACAGATCTTAACCAACCCCCACAAAGAAATGGAAAATTGGGCAAAATATTTTAAACAACTGGTTTCAGACATTGGGCAAGGGACAGTGCTGGACTGTGTAGTCCTTGAATGAAGGAAACAAAATCTGAAAGCCTATGATCACCCTGGCTTTCTGCCTCAGGGCAATTGGAGGGCCTGTGGCACAGTGAGAAGGAATTTAAACAAAGCTCAATGGCTTTCCTGAGATGAGATGAAGATAACATTCAGGGAGACTTCCTTAGCTGAGAGTTTAGGGGCAGAATCCTGGAAAAAGAGCTCCAGTAACCTGCAAAGAGGTTTCCCACAGATCTGCACTGTAAGAAATGAAAAAGGGGTTCTACAGGAGGAAGGAAGTGAGGATACTAGATGTAAGTTGGATCAATATGAAAGGGTAAAATCATTTAAAAAAATTAAAACCCTTATTGTTTCACACCCCATAACAGAGCTGCAAAATACATAAAGCATAAGCTGATCAAATTGAAAGAGTGACCAAATCCACAATTTTTATTTCAACATTTCTTTCTCCAGTCAAGTAGAGAGAAAAATCTGTAATGATACGGAAGACTGAAAACACTACCAAGCAATCAGACAAACTAATAGACTTAACTCCAGATCAGCCAAATATATATTCTTTTAAATTTCACATGGAGCGTTCACCATGTTAAGCCAGACAGTAGTCCAACAAAGCATCTCAATAAATTTAAAAGGATGAAAATCATCAGAGTATGTTCTCTGACCCAAAAATGTTAAATTTAAACCAATAAGAGAAAGTTATGTGGAAAATCCCAAATATCTGGAAAATAAACACTCTTCCAAATGACCCATAAGTCAAACTAAAAACCACATAGCAATTAGAAAATTTTTAAAACCTACTCTTTGAACAATACCATAAAAAGAAAGCCAGATGCATGGCGAGCGGGCATTGGGTGGAGGTGGGTAAGGAGGGGTGGGGAATGGGAACATCTCCAATAGTGTGAACAATAAGTAAATAAAACAAAAACTACTCATTACATACATGCACTCATTTAAGTTTAAAAAGTTAACAAAAGATGTGAACAAATATTTCACAAAGAAAATACATGAATGGTCAATGAGAACATGAAAATATTGTTAATATCAATAGTGATCAAAATTCAATAATATTCATCCCAACTAAAAATTCAACCCAAATGAGCTAGAATTGTGCCTTCACTAGAATGGCTAAAATTAATTTGACTGACTATATCAAGTGTTGTATGGTGACAAAGATGGAAAGCACCTAGAATTTTCATATATTGCTGGTGGGAGTATAATGTACAACTACTTTGGAAAACAGCCAGACATAAAAGAGAACATACTGTATGATTCCATTTCTATGCAACTGGAGAAAATACTAATGCAATCTATAGGAATAGAAAGCAGATCAATGGTTGCCAAGGACCAAGACTGGGGAACTACTTTATGAAGAGGCAACGAGGACTTGTTGAATGCTAGAAATGCTGTATAACTTGATAGTAGTGATTATTAAATGGATGTAAAAAATTTTCAAAACCCATGAAAATATATACTTAAGTAGGTGCATTTCTTTTATAATAATTATTTCTAAATAAAGTTTATTTTAAAAAATACTTGGACTTGAGACATGAGATCTTGGAATAATCCTTACTTTTTGCCCTCTCAAATACCTTTATTCTATCACCCAACGTTTACAATCACACTATGTTAATAAAAGAAAATACCTCACCCTATTTTTACCAAACTGTATTGCATTAAATGTCAGCCCAAATCACTATCATTATATATCTTGCTATGTCAATTTTTAAGTTATCTTGAGTGAGTCATTAAAAGATTAATATTATTCTTAATTCTAATAAAGGTAAATACATATTTTAAGTACTTCCTATTTGCCAAGAACTCTCCCAGAGAGTTTATACATTTCTTTATCTAATTCTTACCAAAAAATCCTAGAAGGTTGGCAATACTACTTTTAATAAGGTTTATACCTTATTAAAGGATATAGTCAATGATGGAACATGGAATACAATTGCAGTCACCAACTAAAGGCAGTATCAAAACATTGTTAAATGCAGAGATGAATTGTTTTTATAGCCATTGCCTGAATTGGAGTTAGTAAGCACTAACTATTTTCAATAATGAACACATTTTCCTCAAGTTTTTCCAAATAAATTAAATCAGGATTTTGTCTCAATTCTCATTTTTCAATGTCAGTGTGTAAGGGTTTTAAAACATATTATTCCAAGATCTCATGTCTCAAGTCCAGGGAACTATTTTTTTTTTATAATAAATACCTTCGCTATCTAGGTCATCACTTTGTCCAAACACACTGTCCACGTAGGACTCAGGAATGAAGGTCCATTGGTCAAATTTATCAAGTACTTGCTCAGAAAAATCCCCATTGCTGCCTGAGGCTGCTCCCTCTGCCACAGAACTTTTCGTCTGGTATCTGAGGACCATTCTCGCTAGTGTGGATCCTATATCTAAAAATAAAAAAGATACACCAGCAACTTAGACATCAACAGCTAAACAAATGTAAACATGTACCATACCAAAGCATATTCTCATATTTTTAGAAAATTGTTCATTCCTACTTCCAAAGTCACTTTACAATTGCGATATTACAGGAAGTCAATGTTAATTTTCAAAAAATCATACAAATTTATACAAAGCTTTGGTGTAGATGACAGAACTGAATATTTATGAAACTCACTTAACCTCAGAAAGGGCCTGGGCTGTGAAGCCAGACAAGCCTGTGCCCATATCATAGTAATGCCACCTGTGAACTGTATGACCCCCTACACATCAGTGTCTTCACTGCGGAAGTGAAGATGAGAATATATACAACGTAGGGTTACCGAAAAGATGAAATGATGCATATAAAATGTTTACCATAATGCCTAGGACAGAGAATATGCTTCACAAATGATATTTGTATTTTTACAAACTATTTGCTAAGTGTTTCATTCTATTGGGGAATTATGTGGAATTTCAAAGTTAACAATCTTATTAGTTGGCAGAGTCCTCATTGTCTACACAAAGTATGGGAAATTTCTTCCAATACTGTAACACATGTATGTGACTCAGTTCAATAGTACCTGAAAATGTTTTAAAGCTATGAATCCAAAATGTTCTTTACTCAGACAAGCTGCCAAAGAAATCATGCTATATCCTCAAATCAATCAAGTAACATTATTATATATTTTTAAATTAGGTAAGACTTGTCATGGTAAAAAAAATCCAAATTAAAAAATTTTAAAAAACATCATACAGAACAAAGGGAATAAATGGTAAATCTCCCTTTCTTTTTCTCCAATGAGCCTACAGTTCCTCGCTACCAAACACCAAAGCACCAAAGATTAAAGAAGTGAACAGGCTATTGCCATGAAACTGACTAAATTGATGAAACTAGGGATCTAATCATGACTTATTCATCTCCAAAGTCCCCAGAGGCAACCGAGAAGCCCATTTCTGTAGTATTTTTTCTGACATGTTCTTCTTCATATTCAAACATTTATGACTACGATATCACAATTGTGTGCTCACCTATAGTATACTAAAAACACTGCTTCAGTATACTGAAAACACTGTTCTGTGCCTCTTTTTTTACTTAACAATACATTCTGTGCCCAAACATTTGAATTTGCTAGATTTATTTGTCCCAATGATTGCAAAGCACTGAATGGATGTTCCATAATAATTTGAATAGTTTCTTTTGGGGAATACTTATGATTTTTCCCTAAATTTTTGCTATTATAAACAACACTTTAATGTGCATCCTTGAATACGCATTTTTATGTACATTGAGAATTTCTGTATCAGAGATTCCTATTAGAATATTGCTGGGTAAAAATTCTAATGGATATGGCCAAATTGTCCTCAAAATAAGGTGCAGGGGAAGGGGGGGGGTCGGTAGAAGGACCTTACACCCAGACTTCATAGGGGCAGGAACATTTTCTTGTGAAAAGTGACATGGTGCTGAGGCAGGAAGAATGAAGAGTTGGCCAGGTGAGAGAGAAGGTAAGGGAGTTAGGTGGAGAGAGTAACACTGGGAAAAGCCTGGAAGAGTATAGGGAGCATTTAAGAAGCTGAAGGAAACTCAGCCAGATGGGGTCTTCCAGGTCCCACCAGGAAGTTGGAGACCTTGACTATGCAGAAGCACCAACATGCACAGATGGATCCTTCAGCAGCATGCAGCTATCTCTGGGAAGGAGAGGAAAAATCAGACTGTTGGGCTGATGCGGAATGGGGTTTGGTCTGGTGAGTGTGTCAGAAAATGACAGTAGAGAGAACATGTTATTAACAAGAAAGTCCTTAAAGTGAAGAGTCAGAGAGTCCCACCACTGTGGGGAAAAGAGTGGGCATGGGGGTAAGGTCACAGAGGAAAAGCTGGGAGGTCACGCTTTAAAATACTGTCATACTTTAAACAATAAAGATTTTTTTAAAAAAGAAAAATACTGAAAAAAATACTCTTAGTGTGAGTAAATGAGGGACAGCTAAAAAGACAAATGTTAAAGAGATTCATGAAAACTTGTCATCATTATACTTAATATATAAAAAATATATATTAACTTGAAAATATGGAGAGAATATATCCTTAATTAAAATTCACATCCTGTGTTGGAGGAGGTCATCAAAAGGACATTACTGCTGGTGGATCCATGAGCTGGATGGGGCCATCGGAAGCCCCTCCCCTATCCCTGTCCTTGGATTTCACATCCTGCCCATCCTGCCCACAGTGGGAGCTGCCCACAGATGTAGCCTTTGAGAGAGTCAGACCTGTACATGACCTTTAAGATTCTGGCAGGTGGGGGTGGAGATTTACTCATCTTGCAGTTGCCCAGACAAGCCTCGTATGTTAAGTTCCCTTGTTCATTAAACCTGCCAGGGATCAATCTCGGTAGTCTGCCTCTTTCCTCTGTCTTTCCCTGGCCTCCAGGTATGGAGCCAGTGTCAGATTTCAGCCGGGAACATCCCCCCAAGGCAGTACCCTAACACTCAGAGATGCATTTTCTTGGCAGTTATGGCCTTACCTAGAGTTAGAAGTATTGACTAGTTCCAATAAGGAACACAATATTGGAACCAATAGTATGCTAACTTGAAAATGAAAGTATATATGTTACTACATATACATTTAAATGCATATGTATATATGAACAAATAAAAAGTATAGGGGAAATCTACATCATTGCCTATAAGGGATAAGTTATTATTTTCTTCCTTATGATTGTTTCCCTATCTTTAAAATGAGTATGAATTACTTTTATAATAAAAATTAAATATATAAAAAAAGTCCTGGCTGGTGGGGCTCAGTTGGTTGAAGTGTCGTCTAGTGCACTGAAGGATCTCACGTTCGATTCCCAATCAGGATACACACCGAGACTGCGGGTTCCATCCTTGGTCAGAGCACGTATGGGAAGCAACAGATCGATGTTTCTCTCTCACATCAATGTTTCACCTCTCTCACCCTCCCTCTCTCTCTCTCTCTGAAATTAATTAAAATTTTTAAAAAATAAAAGTAAATAAATAAAATATATTAAAAAGAAAAGTAACCCCTCAGAAAGATCCCACAGTCTTACACTATCTTTATAAAATATGCATTTGCTAGATCATAAAAAACTTAAATATAACATCACTTTCAAGCATTTCATGACAAGAAAAAGATACCCAAACGCTTACAATATTTTTGGCTTATGTTGCACCAATCTAGAAGAAAAACTAAAAGATTAGTGACAAAAAAAATACAACTAAAAATAAGACACACAAAGTGTTCTTTTAATACCTACTTATTTCTTTTCTTGAATTACATGTCTTGTCTGGAAATAAAGGACCAAGCCAAGAAGGTTCGATTTTCCCGATACAGAATCCGCCGAGGCATATGCTGTTGTTGGCCAGATCCAGGGCAAGTCTCTTTAACAGCAAACTGATGATCTGGCTGTCGCCTTTCCCGATGCTTATTGCCAGCGCTTTCCGTACGTCTTGTTCATGGGACCCACTATTCAGTAACAGTTCCACCAGTTTAGGACTGCTTGCTTTTTCACACACCTATTAAGAAAAAAAATTATATATA
>NW_006293951.1:193230-205943 GCF_000327345.1 Myotis davidii
CCTCTTCCCTTTGGGAGCCTGGGACATTGATGCTGGTGTCATTTTTCTCTACACTCTTAAATTTAGATAGAAACAAAATAAAATAAGGCAAAACCCATTCTTGAAATAGACTAGGAAAATAAATAAGATTAGCACCATCCCTATCAGAGTAGCATAAATCAAATAGTCTGCCACATGGAAGTCAGTTAGCATGAGAGAGGCAATATAATATGGAAGCTCATAAACGTGAAGTTACGCAAGTGCAAGTGAGGCTTACACTTTTCGGGCATCTGTTTCTTCATTGGAAGACATCTGACATACTAGTGCTTCAACACAGTAAATGCTTACTGCCCCGTCTTCCTTTGTAACAGAATATAAATATTATACTGTTCACTAATGCCCTGTGCAAAAGACAGACATCACTCATTTCTGGTTTTCCTGAACTCCTATGGACAAGAATCTGAATTATCACACAAGGATATATCTTGTCTCTCAGCTTTCCACCTTCCTTCGAGTGTTGCATTTTCAGAGCTGTGTTAGGTGGGTTAGCTCACTAGTGCTACAAAGGCTAGTGGCCACTGTAAGCAGAGAGCAGCCTACACTGCCTGAAGCACAGCACACAGACCCTGCTCAGGAACAGCTTCTCTAAGGCATGGAATGGAGTGTTTGACAAATAGAAGTTCAAAGTCACAGATAGTGGAAATATTATATATCAGATACTGTGCTGAATCCTGTCCAGATAGGATCTATAATCCTTACAATAACACATATGTAATACCTTAATCAATAAAGAACAAAATAAAATAAACAAAAATAAAATTAAATTAAAAAGTAAAACCCTATGCCACAGAAATGATTACCTATTTTATAGATTAATATTTAGAAAACATGTGTGATTTGCCCAAATCCTTACAGATAGTTGATAAGAGATTTGGAGTTAAAGTCAAATCTTCCGGCTCCAAAGCCTGTGCACCTTTCACTACCCAAAATTAAGGACAAAGAAAAGAAAAGAGAAGAAGAGAAAAGAAAAGAAGACCCTAAGATTTAAGGTACTAGGTCAGCAGTCTCCAGCATCGCCCACCTTCAACATATTCTCCCTAGAGCCACTAAAGTACCTTTCTACTGTGGATATGACCAGGTACGGTCCAATTTAAAAATCTTCTAAAACCCCTCTGCTCCAGGATATTGCCCCAAACACCACTTACAATTTTTCAAATCCCATTATCTCCATTTATGCTATTTCTATTGCCTAAGTGTCTCAACTAAGCTCTTCACCAACAAAATGAACAAAAAGAGGTTCGTTCTTCAAGGAATAGCTTCAAAGTCTCTTGCACAGTGAGTCCTTGCTGTCAACCTCCCAGGCCACACACTCCCTTCCTCCTCCAGGCTCCCATCTCACTTTGTTTCACATAGTGCTTAGCTCACTGAACCAGACAGGCCCATCTGTTTTATAACTAGAATGAAAGGCATGAATGCTATTGTAATTCAATTTGTACCTCTGTAGCCTAGTGCAATGCCTAAGAATATATGTAATTTAACTCGAAAAATTACTAAAATCCTCTTTAAGGGCCCATAGGGAATTTGGGTAAAAGGAAGTGAGGGAGGGAGAGAAGGGCCAAAAAACTCAATTACAAATGCCTTCTCTTGCAGCCCAGCCAACTTTTATCTCTACGTTATGGCACTTACTGCTCACTTTGTATTAAGATGATTTATGTTTTATCCTCTCTCCTCTCACAATATCCACTTAGAAAAAAATAAACATCTTGAAACAGGTAACCCTTTTATATTTTTTACTAATTATCTAGCACTGTGCTTTCCACATAGAAGGTGCTCAATACATTTTTGTAGGGATATTGTCCTTGGGGGTCCCAAACAATCCACACTGACTTTATGCACATGGTGCCATGAAGAGAGAGATATATAAGAAAGTGTAGCCCTAACTGGTTTGGCTCAGTGGACAGAGCATTGGCCTGCGGACTCAGGGGTCCTAGGTTCGATTCCGGTCAAGGGCATGTACCTGGGTTGTGGGCATATCCCCAGTAGGGGATGTGCAGGAGGCAGCTGATCGATGTTTCTGGTAAAAGTAATTTCAACTTCATGAGAGGAAAAGGTACTGCTCATAAATACAGTTTTATATTTAAATAATAATTAAGATAATTTATAATATGATCAGTTTATAAAAGTATAATTTGTTATCTTTTGAAATCTTCTATCTCATCTTCTAATTTATAATTAATGCAGTCAACAATCCAAACCAAATATTTGAAATAAGCATTTGAGAATGAATGGACAACCCAGGAACACGACTACCATGAATCTGCTGCGTAGACAAGAGATAAAAGCAGCGGACAGATGTATTGAGGCCTTGGATGCACTTGCATTACCAGCTCACAATGCAACAAGCTCAGAAACACAGAGGTGATTACACTAGAGAAAAAAAAAGATGGCGCTTCAAAGTGAGTCGTATTATCATGGAAACGTCTACAATGTTGTACAGCAAGTTTAAGAACACGTTTTTGGCTGGTGAAGGAGATTCTGTAATCACAGGAATGCTGAATAAATCTCTTGCCAAACAAAGACAGCACGAGGAAGGAAATAAAACCAAAGATCCAGGGAAGAAAGGGCCAAACAAAGTCTCGAAAAGGAGCAAACAGGCCCAAAGACTCGAGGATCTGATGCTCAAGACAGAAATCAACCACAACATAATGGAGACAGCAACGAAGAAGGCAGAGCCGAGGGGGCGGTAAGAACCAGCCATCCAGTGCAGAGAGAGACAGAAATATCCCCGCAGGACTCCACGCTACATAAGGAGGTTGACACACCTGGAAAATAAAAAACATCTGAGAAGTATGTAATGGTTTTAATTTGAAATATTCACCGTTGAAAATTTTAAATTTTTATAAGCATCGGTTTTGATGTTTCAAACTTGTTTGAGGGACAAAATCCCGCGGTCTTTGTTTCAAAGGAAACACTGCTCACTTGTACTTGTGCAGTAGTAACAGCTACATTATCCAGTAAATGTGAGGGAAATCCATTTAGGAAATGCTGAACTGCTTCTGAGACAGTGGTTGTAGAATATTCTCAATTAGTGCGTGTATGCTCACGTGTACTTGATAACAGAAAAAAGTTACATATTTAAAACGACTACTTATATAAACCTTCCCTCTTTTCCCAACTACCATGAGCTTTGTGCATAGTTTTTTCAAACCTTGAATTTATCAGACTGTCTTTCCACTGTTGGTGGGTTTTGTAGAAGTTACGCATTTTTATGATAGATAAATGTTACTTCAATATCATTCCTCCCTTCTTCTCCCTAAAGTTTATCTCACCCTGGCCTACATTGTGCTACATTGTCCTGCTGCTTTGTAACAATATGTGGTCTCTATGCCTTTTTATATGATATCCAAACTGTTCTACAAACAAATGGGGTGTAACAAAACCCATGTTAACTTTAGAGGGTAATTTAGTTCCGTGGCTAGGAATTCAGTGAAGCCGCATGCCTTTCCTGCAGAGAGCAGAGTGGGTGTATTTGGGAATGAACCTGGCTCTAGGGTTCAGCCACCTCAGATCCTATACAGGCAATAGCAGCTGAAACTGAAAACTAAATGATGAAAGTTCATTTTTGGTGCGTGGAACAACCCTCAACCAACTAAGCCACACTTGCCAGGGTAAAAGTTAAGTTTTTGAGATATTTCTGAATTTTTTTAAAAATCTTTATTGTTGAAAATATTACGTGTGTCTCCCTTTTTCTCCCATTGACCCCCTTATAGCCTGTCCCCAACCCCACCCCAAACCTCCACCACCCTATTGACTATGTCCATGGATTATGGGTACTATGCATACAAGTTCTTTGGTTGATCTTGTCCCACCCACTCACAACCACCTTTCTCATTAGCAAAGTCACACCCTAACCGGATTGGCTCAGTGGATACAGTGTCGGCCTGGGGACTAAAGGGTCCCAGGTTCGATTCCAGTCAAGGGCATGTACCTTGGTTGCGGGCACATCCCCAGTGGGGAGTGTGAAGGAGATAGCTGATCGATGTTTCTCTCTCATCAATGTTTCTAGCTCTCTATCCCTCTCCCTTCCTCTCTGTAAAAAACCAATAAAATATATTTTTAAATAAATAAGTCACTAAGTAGTATCTTTTTAATTGGAGAACAATCCATGATACTTATGCAATAAATAAAAGTAAATACCACATAACAAAACTAACCTATGTGAAAACATGGCTATATCAGAGGGGATTTTTATTTCTGTGTGGTTCACATGATAGGATTGCAAAGAGTGGGAACATTTGTTGCTCTGAGGCAAGAAGACAAAAGAGTGGTTTTTGATAGCCTGCATATTCACATATATGGACTAAATCAGGGTGAACCAAGGTTTATACACAGAACTTAAGGATCACTTAACAGATGGCATTTCGAAGATAATTTGATAGGTCAGTTGGTAGTTCTTAGTAGTTCTTTGAAACTATCAATATGGGAAAGGGGCTTTTAATACTTCACTGTTTGCATGAGCCATGCATTGTATGTTTTGACTTCTCGGATAATTGTTTTCATCTATAGATACTTTTTTATCATCAATTATTAATTTATTTCAGTAATTGGAGTTTCACTGTTTTGAAGGAACTCTTGCTATTACATCTGTTTGGTCTTTAGTACAATCAAAATTTGTACAGATTATTCTAGTTAAGCCGTTAAGTGTCAACATGTAAACTTGTTTTGATTAAAGAATTTTTCTGTCAAACTCTAAACAAAACAAACAAACAAACAAAATTTAAACCAGACACTCAGGAGGCACTACTTACCAGGAGAAGTGTTATCAGGCAACTCACCTAACCTCTCTGTGCCTCAATTCCTGCCCAAATGATGGAGATAACTGGGACCCACTCCTAAGGATGTGATGAGGAGTAAATTGTGGAAAGAACACAGAGCAGTGCCCAGGTGGTCATGAATACCACAAAAGCGTGTATACTTTTATTCAGACTTCATTATACTTGTTCTTCCCACCATGATTTGAAGAGTTATATCTTCAGGTCTCTATGCATGCATTTTCATACCCAGAATTAATCTTCCATATTCCTCTCTATCAATCATGCCCATCCTATATAATAAAAGGCTAGTATGCAAATCAGCCGAATGGTGGAAGGAGTGGTCACTATAACATACACTGACTACCAGGGGGCAAACGCTCAACACAGGAGCTGCCTCCTGGTGGTCAGTGCTCTCCCACAGGGGGAGCGCTGCTCAGCCACAAGCTAGGTTCACAGCTGGCAAATGCAGTGGTGGTGACTGGAGCCTCTCCCGCCTCCATAAAAGCACTAAGGAGGGCGCAGGCCGGACTGAGGGACCACCCCCTAGCCCCCCGCAGTGCATGAATGTCGTGCACTGGGCCTCTAGTTACAACATAAAATCTCCTCAGAAAGCCTAATAAGAATCACTCACCATTGCTCTGACTAGTCCTTAAATATGCAGTATTGCCAAATAAATAAACAGCCTTGATTATCTTATTTTGCACTAGTACACAATAAGGTATGGTCAATCAATCTACCCACATATTTAATCACAATTTATTATTTGATAGGCTAAAAAATTTGACAATGAGGACAAATTCTTTAAAGTTAATACACTCATCCACTTAAAGATCTGATTTTTTAAAAAATAAAAGATAATATATAAGCAATTAAGTTTAAAAGAACATGGGAAGAAAAATAAAAAGCTTTTTGTATAGAAAGAGTTGGTTAAGTTGAGAGACAAGTACAAGGCACTTCCGATGGAAAATGTAGAGTACCTGCACTCAGGTGCTTTGAGGTATGTTGTTTCCCAATGAAAAAAAACAAATGAAGGGGAAGATTCTTCTAAGTTCTTGGAATACCCAAAAACATTAATGCATTGATCTGCACATATCAGAAGAGATTCAGAATAAAAACATTAAGTTATTGAGGGGAATGATTTAATTACCTTTAAAGTAGAGAAGCAACTCTTTAATATTGCTAGCTTTTAAATTTTTGACTAAATTTGATTATTTGGTTTAATACATAAATTAATTATGCATGAAAATGAGTAACAGGTTTAGTTTTCTTTTATGCAGATTGCTAATTAGTACTAACTTAATCTCACAGTTGAAAAAACTGATATGAATCCATAGGCAAGTGAGAAATTAAATAAAGACTTTAAAGATAAATTATTAGAAAACAGTACTCTGCCGGTCATCTAATAATATATATTAAATCATTACATAATTGCTTTGGTAGAATTGTTTATTACATTTCTAGAAAATATACATGATACTACCTGAATGCTATCAGAGACTCCAAAATTTAGACCACACACACAAACTTGAAAAAACATGCAATGCACTTTATTAAATACTTATTGAATCATACTGAGAACTGGACATTGCACATTTCTACTTTCAGACAACTCACAAGAGATACAAGAGGTGTACATAAATTGTCATGGACTTCAGAAGAAGTAAATATTTATTTTGTCTGGAGGTCGGGGAGTGTGAGGAGGGCTTTATCCAGGAAAGAGAATTTGCGTTAGAAATTGAAGGAAAGTATAACAATTAGGGAGATGTGTCTGCTCAGTGCAGGAGGGAAGGGAGAGAAGGAAGGCAGGACCACAGTGCTACACAACAGTGGGGGAGCAATTGCAGGAGATGTGAACGAGGCCACTGAGGTGTTCGGTACAAGCCTACATGGCCACATGCAATAACCTTGAGGGGGGAACTTTCTAGGCAAAGAAATACAAAAGGAAGACAAAATGGTTGAAAAATGTTCAGTACCAAATAAAGCCATGGGTTGAGGGAATGTGGCTGCTGAATGATGTGTACAGAGATGCAGAGGAGAACATCTGAAAAGTTACTAATCAGCCTAACAAAGTAGGTAGACAAGTAAAATGAAGGATTCGACAACAATGCCTAAGGACCCTATTACCTCTGAAATTCCACGAACGAAACTCCTGTTACAAATCACAAGGAGTTTGAAATAAACTGGCCAATTCTGTAGTAAGGAATAACGGGATGCAAGTAAGAGTTATACAGTGGCAGCGTCAACGGAATAAAACAAGTGTCGCCTTGAAAGTTTACCTGACAAATTAAAGAAGTTCCCTCCTTTGCTCGATTGGCGTCTGCTCCCAGCAGAAGCAAGCATTCAACCATGATGCTGTTATTCTGATCGCATGCTCTCTCTAGCATCACACCTTTTAACTCATCATCCATGGCTAATTTTGCAAAGCACTTGCAACAAAGGCTTAGAAACTAAAAAGAATGGAAATAAGGATTAGAGTTGGCTAAATACATGACAGTTAGCACACAGGGGAGAAACTTGGTACCTGTTGATCCTTCTGTTCCATGAGACTGGAGGACATCTGATGGAATATTACTAAGTCAAAGGAATAATGCACCAACAGCTTGGAAAAAGACTCTGAACATTCCAGCACGGTCAAGACTGTCTGAAATCCCTGCAAGCATGATCACAAATAATAATGGAAACAGAAGCAATTATGAGCAAAAAAAGAATGAATAAATAAATAATATAAAAAGCATGTATCTGATATTAAAAACCTGAATTGTTCGCTTAACTAAGTAGATATATTTGTTGGGTGTGGACTTTAAAGCTACAAACCTTGAAATAATCCTATAAATACACCTTGCTCTCTCATTACTAAGAAACAGAGCAGGCCCACAGAAAATAAAATGCTAACAAACCATTGTCTAGCAAAGCAGGAAAAACTCCTAATTCAATAATATTTAGCTTTTAAAGATTCCTGGCTGAAGCTATTGCTACACGATGCAAGCCAGGTATTCATTGGGATGGAAACATCACAGGCTGCAGTGTTGCAGACCCAAATAGGCCAGTAAAGTTATGTTTTTATTATGAGGTTGCAATTGGGTTTTATAGATAACCCAGCATTTCCCCCAACGTTTTGCGCTTTCTTCTAAAATTTTAACCTCAGAGACAAATGTGAGCCCTTGGATCTCATTCACATTCAGTGTATTTGAGAGAAGCTCTCAAGGCACTCTGAAGTTTACATCCTTGAAGCAAATTATTTATAAAGAACTGATCAGTCATGCCATTCCTTTTTAGAACCACCTAAACGTATTTCCAAGAGTTCTGGGCTCTCCACCCAGGCGAGATTTAAAGGAAAGAATGAACTTTCTTGTCTTTTCTATTACTTAGTGTGAGTAAACTCACCAAAGATCAGCTTAACTTTTTTGATGTTTAACATCTTTCAATTTCATATATTAATAAGATCATCAAAATATTAAAATAATTATTTTGAGCACTTAAGATGCTGAGTTCCTAGAAATAATTCCTAATATTTGATAAGAGGCATAATCTTAATTTATGCAGGTCTAGGGACATATGGTTCACCCACCTCTATAGCAGAGGTCCCTGCAAACTCAAATGCAGCGGCAAAGTAGGTAATGCGAATGAATGTGTAGAAGGCACCTAGTTCAAATTAAAAACACATAAACACTGAACCAGCCAAATAAAGTATGTTGGCAGGTTGAATGCATGAGGTCAATAGTTTGCAACCTCTACTATAGGGATCCTAGAATTTATGCCCAGATGACTTCTCACTGAGTCACTGAGAGTCCCATACCTGCACAAAACCATATCCTTCCCCTTGGATTACTTTTAACCAATTCTGCCTTGGCGTTAAGCAGTCTCAGTAGAGGCACATTATAAAGAGCCTATTTATAAAGCGCATTGTTGTTTTTAATCTAAGAATATTGTGTGTTCAGCAGCACTTCATAATTGAAAACTTTATATCCATTATCTCATTTACTAATAATGTCCCTGCAAAGGTTAGAGCCAAGACATTTTTATTCCTGGTCAATGCTTCCATTTGTGAAACTATTTGCTGAGCATGGTTTATGAAAGTTGCAAACTCTATTACTAAAAACCACAACCAGGGCAGAAATCTTAAAGAAACTATTTGTTTTCCCAACATTCGAAGGGGGTGGGGGGGACTTGAAAGAATGTATTTCTTTTTTAATATATTTTTTATTGTTTTTTGTTTTTATTGTTTTTTGTTTTTTTTTACAGAGAGGAAGGGGGAGGGATAGAGAGTTAGAAACATCGATGAGAGAGAAACATCGGTAAGCTGCCTCTTGCACACCCCCTACTGGAGATGTGTCCGCAACCAAGGTACATATCCTTGACTGGAACCGAACCTGGGACACTTCAGTCCACAGGCTGATGCTCTATTATCCACTGAGCCAAACCGCTTAGGGCAAAAGAATGTATTTCTTAAATCTTGCCTTAATTAACCCTAAGGCAGTATCTTGGATTCCTCATAAAAACAGTGATTGATTATATATCATATTTTAAATGTTGCTTGATGGAAAAAAAATTTAATATTGTTTCACTGCAAGGAAAAAATTCGAGGAGCAAAAATACTACAGGTAAGCAGCCCACAACAAAACACAGAGAATGACAAACCAGAATAATTATAGCTTCTATTTATACAAACTCTAAGCAAATGCAGCTCAGCTACCTAGAATCTCTTCAGCACACTCTCTGCTCTTTCATGGAAAAGACAAACGGCAAATAAACAAGCTGATCTTGGAGATTTAATGAAGAAACATAGGATCTTTGAGATTTAATCCAATTCTCTGTCCCTTCTATAATTAAAATATTACAAAATGATAGATGGTTTTCAATTAACTAGAATATCTCCATTAAGTGGGAATTATACCAACTTCTCTGAAAGAAATCTGCACAAGATCAAATTCCCTTCAAGATAATGCACATACTTTAGTCTGTAATTCAGTAATATCCTTAAATCGTTGCAAACTGGAAACCAGAATTTTTGCCAGCGGATTCTCAATTCCTAGGATTAAATTCTTCTTTGTAATCAAGCATCCTATAAGACTTAAACCCAGACGCTGAATTTCTAGAAGAAAGGGGAAAAAATAAACAATATTAAGTGTTTTAAATCTCAAAACTAAAGAAAAAACTTTAAAGACACCCCACCAGCAGCTAAAGGCCTATAAAAATCTACTCTAAACTCTGCGTTCAAATTGTACCAACCTTGGTCATCCGGATACATCTTCAGTGTTTGCAGCACCGATTCAATAGCACCTTCCAGAGATAACACCTCTAAGGCATCAGGAAAACGTGCTATAGAAGAAATTACTTTTAATCCACATTTTTGAATCCCAGGATTTCCAATGAACTAAAATCAAAAGGACAATTCAAAATATTTGCTTTTAAAAATGAGTCCTTAGTACTTATTTTAGTTAATGCCAGTTATAGACTGATCAAATATAAAGTATTTAAATAAAGATTAATATGCTTGATTCTGCCTCATACTAATAATTACTATTATTCATTATTAAGGTTAAAAAGCTAATACTTCAATACATATTGAGTACCTGTTCCATGTCAGGGACTGTGCTAAATACTTTACATGCATTTTCATAATCTTAGTAAATATCATACTCTACTGACTTCATTGATGAGTTCACAAATGGTTAAAGGGCTTGAATAACTATTCCTACAGTCGCACAGATTGTAAATTGCTAAGTTAAGATCATATCAGGGATGTTTGATTCCACAGCCTGCATGTTTAACCAGGAAAATGCAATGCTGCTTGTCACTATAGAAAATACTAATTGAGAATTTACTCTTTAAGTGCTTTACTTGCCTTATCTGTCCATTTCCCCTCCACCTCCTCAGGGAATAGATTCACCAAACTTTAAAGACATGGGAACAGAGCTGAAGTCACACAGCTAAAAAGTGTCAGGCCTGAGACTTGAACATACACATGTCTACTTTCAAAGCCCAGGATCTTAATCCACTTCCAACCTTCCATCTCAATTCTTCCAGGTGATTTGTCATTATTTACGATATTCTTTAATAGAGGCCACTTCTTTTTCCAGGCCACCACACTAACTGAGAATAACACAGTCAACACACTTTCCAACCACATGACAATCACAGCCATACCTCCCTTCCTTGGACATCGGTGATGTATAGCTAACTCTTACTGATCCTCTCTGCTTTTCCATGATGCTCTCCTAACTTCTACCATGATGCACATGTCCCCCAAATAAATAGCTTTCCTTTCAAAAAAAATGACGTTATCCTTACCAGCACTTTTCCTTTCACGGACACTGGTTTCATGGTATCTCCACTCCAAATCTCTGGTTGATGTCAGCACAGGTCACCATAGAGCTAAGTGGCTTCAAGCCAGGTGTAAAACTTCTCAACCAACACCTTCTACCCTGTCACCATTCTCCCACCCATTCTGTTAAAGAACAGATGTTCATTCCTTTACCAATCTAGTCCCTCGGTGCCTAGCAACTGTCCTTATTCAGCATCTTTTTGTGAATAGGGTGTGGCTAAGCATCATTTGCTCACCGTGTGCCCTTCTCCTCCACATGTCTGGTATCTCCCAACCTAAGCATGTTTACTGTAAATGCTGAAAACATTTTCGAGGCACAACCAATTGGCTATAAGGCAATTTCACCATAAAAGATAAAATAACAACAAATAAGAAACACTAAAAAGGACAAAATAAAACATGAAAAATTAATAACAAAATTTTAAAAACCTAATTGTGAAAAATGAACATATATTGTTTTGGAAGTCTTTCATTCACAGTATTATACTGTACTTTTGCTTTATAGGCTGTGGATTCATCTCCTTGTTTAGCTTCACACTTTTTCACTTTAGATACTAATTTTTCCTTCCTTAAGAGAGATATCAATTTCAAAGAAGCAAAAATGAATGCTCCTGAAACTGTTGAGAATTAGTAGTCACATCTTTCCTGTTTGCCATAGCTTGGTAAACTTTTGGTGTTGATGGTGGAAGGGATGACTGTGCACACCAAAGGATTTTCAAACTACATTACCGTTTTCCAACATAGTATAAAATCTGGCTTTACGTGTGGTTTTTCAATCTGGCCTCATATATAGTACTTGTCATCCACTACTTTAGGATCACCATGTCTACTCCTTACTATAGAGACCATTAAGAGGGCTAAGCCAGTGGTTCTCAACCTTCCTAATGCCACAACCCTTTAATACAGTTCCTCATGTTGTGGTGACCCCCAACCATAAAATTATTTTCGTTGCTACTTCATAACTGAATTTTGCTACTGTTATGAATCATAATGTAAATATCTGATATGCAGGATTTATGTACATTGTTACAAATTGAACATAATTAAAGCATAGTGATTAATCACAAAAACAATATGTAATTATATATTGTGTTTTCCGATGGTCTTAGGCAACCCCTGTGAAAGGGTCGTTCGACCCCCAAAGAGATTGTGACCCACAGGTTGAGAACCGCTGGGCTAAGCTCTATATAATACTAGAGGCCCGGTGCATAAATTTGGGCACCAGTGGGGTCCCTCGGCCTGTCCTGCAGGATCAGGCCAAAATCAGCTCTCTGACATCCCCTGAGGGGTCCCGGATTGCAAGAGGGTGCAGGCCAGGCTGAGGGACCCCACCAGTACACGACTGGGGCCGGAGGGACGTGGTAGGTTGGCCAGCCAGGGAGGAGCCACAGGAGGGCTCCAGGGCATGTCCGGCCCATGTGACCCACAGGTTGAGAACCGCTGGGCTAAGCTCTATATAATACTAGAGGCCCGGTGCATAAATTTGGGCACCAGTGGGGTCCCTCGGCCTGTCCTGCAGGATCAGGCCAAAATCAGCTCTCTGACATCCCCTGAGGGGTCCCGGATTGCAAGAGGGTGCAGGCCAGGCTGAGGGA
>NW_006293951.1:205999-214452 GCF_000327345.1 Myotis davidii
GGTGCCGGGGAGGGAGGCGGGAGGTTTGCCAGCCTTGGAGGGCTCCTGGGCATGCCCAGCCTGTCTCGCTAAGTGCCAATCGGCCGGACCCCAGCTGCAAGCTAACCTATTGGTCAGAGTGTCTGCCCCCTGGTGGCAGTGCATGTCATAGCGAGTGGCTGAGAGCCTTAGCCTATCATTAGCATATTACTGGTTGAACAGATGACCAGACAACTGGACACTTAGCATATTAGGTTTTTATTATATGGGATAACAATGGGGATACTGTAAGAATTTAGTCAATGGAGAATTAAGACCAAACCCACAACTAGCTAAAATACATTAAGTCTGTCAAATGTAAACCAAACCGTCAACTGGTTATTTTATCTTTGAGAAATGGCCTTTGCGTCAATTTGTCACTCAGCAAAAATACTTGCGGCCAAGATGTTCGTGGCAAAAGAATGCTTGTGATGAAAATACCTAGAACTCTCCTCCTCAGCCTCACTCACTGTTCAGTGGGACATCATTTCACCTAGCATTTCAACAGGACACCTCTCGCCTTGCCTCCCTTTTCCCACCATTGTTTCCATCCTCACAAATCTCTAGGTAGTGAGCCAGCTCTAGAGCCAATGAAATTCGAGTTTAAATCCTGTCTCATCACTTAACAGTTCCATGAATTTGAGAACCATTAAAATGAATTACATAACATTTTTCTCACAAGTGGTCTTTATTCAGACAGTGTTATTCAGAAAATATTTAAAAATTTAAAAGTGGTGCAAGCTGAAGCCAGCGGGATGGCTCAGTATCCATCTTGGCTTCCTCACCTCTAAAATGATCCTAATGCCAGGTGGTACTTGAAATATCCGGGGAATCACTTTGTACATTGTGGTTGTCAAACCACTATCCTGCATACCTAAAGCTAATATAAAATAATATTAAATGTCAACTGTCACTGAAAAATAAAATGAAATAGTTGAATGATCCTAATAATGCTGGGTTCTTTTGAGGATGATATTACTCATTGTGTAATAAACATTGAGTGATATCCACAGTTCAGGCCTGGGGCTGACATTCTCCTCAGATAAAAGAATACTTCTAAGTGGGAGACAGAGTATAATTAAATCGGTCTTCCATTCCATCAAGCTACCACTTCCCTTCATTTCTAAACTTATTAAGAGAAAAGTCTATACCCACTAACTCCACATTCTCCCCACCCCTTAGTTTCCTATAATCAGACTTCGGTCCTGACCACTCTGAATTCAAACCATTCAAAGAAAAAATGTCCTTTAATAACTGACTTGCTGCTTTTCCCTCCCTTGATTTCCATGACACAATATGCCCCCAAAGCCATTCTATTGCCCCTCTCCTTTACAATCTCTTCTTTCAACATCAAACTTTGTCCAAAGGTCTTTTCTTATGACTCTTCTATTCATGGATGGAATTCCATCATGACACAACCTCAAGTCACCGTAACAACAATAGCAACAACCATGAGGATAATGCCAAGACCCATGGAGCACTTGCTATGTGCCAGATATTCGCATATATTAACTCATTTGATCTTCACAACCAACCCTATAATGTAGAGTAAACAGACTATTAGCCCTACTTTATAAATGGGAAAAATTGAGATTGAAACTTTTGAGCTGATAACTCAAGGTACAGGTGTAAACTGCTTTAAGCTCTCAGCCCACATTTCTTGGGATTATATAGCAAAAAAATTGTTAAAAAGTAAGACATAGGAGTTGACTGATTTCTTGGCATCAAGGTACTTACTGGCAGATCTGGGCCTCTTGACTCCTCACTGTCAACTATATCACACTCATATTCAATAACTTTAGAAAACATTGGGCTAACTAGACTCAGAACTAGCTTAAGGCGTTTCTGGTACCTCCTGCTTCTCACAAACACATACCATGAAAAAAAAAATGACCTGCCGGCTCTTCTAAGTTCCTAAAATACTGTTCACAAAGCTAGGAGAGCTCAGAAATGCTCATGTAGAACACCTGGTTTCATGCACGCCTTTATTCTCCTCGCTGGGTTACGGGATCCATGACAGAGGGTACTAAAATGTATTCATTTTTGGCTTCCCGATGCCTAACACAGTTCCTTCCACATCCTTACTTTGACCAAATATTCCTAGAATCAAATTCAACCTATTATATTGCTATATTCAAGGATCATATTAAGGTTTAAGTATAAATGCTTTAAATATATCATAGACAATTACATGACAATTTCAGTTGAAATTGAATTTGTAAAGGAGATCTCTCTGCAGGCTATATTCTAATTAATTCATGACATTTTTCAAAGTACATTAAATCACATGAAATCATTTCCATTAATGACCTTTTCTGCTCTCTTCCTTTCACAAAAGCATTAAACCTAATCATTCTTTACTTCTTTACTCTTACATCTTTCATGAAGAACCAATTTATAGTATGTTAAACTTCCTAACCACCTTAATCCCATCAATACCTTTGCCTTGCACAATAGAAACATAATTTAGCTCTTCTCCTCTTTTCATACTTAGTATGATTATTGATTATATTAATTATAACATATTATCATAAATGTGCATAGATATGTAACTACCTAAAAATGGGAAGAAACAATGCCACACGGAACCACTTCAGAGGTTATCTCTGAGGAGAGCAACAAAAGCAAGCAAAGGCAATAGAAGAAGACTTCCATGCTGCGCCACATGTGTCTTCATGGGCCAAACTTTTTGAAATGGGACCAGAAAAGAAAGACAAGCAGCTGGGAGGAGAGATAGAGAAAACAGCAGCCATAGCTCCTGACATCACCCCAGAGGCTCAGCTGTGTATCTGGCTCTTCAGTTCTGTTTCTGGTTGGGCAAACGTGAGTGGCTTTATGTTAGTAGCAATCAAAATAACCTGTCTAAGCCAGGGGTTGATAGCACACTCACAGTTGATCGTTGTAGTTAAAAGTATACTTATCTTAGCGGGAATGGCACACCTCTTCACTCCTGTATCCCTACTGTCATCTTACCACACAACTTCTCTAACCACAGAACTTCCTACTATCAGAGTAAACAGAACATAGAAAACTTACACTAAAAATGCCTCCTATTTCCCCAAACTTCATATCCTGATTAACAGTATAAAGACAGAAAATCCATATTGTACCTACCCTGTTTAAAGATCCCAGGACCAGTTTGTGAATATCATTCCTGAAACACTGATTTGTAACAATTTTTAGCTTGTGTTTATATTCGGTATCTTCTGTGACTTCCTCTGGCATGCCTAAAGGCAAAAATACATACATAGATACATACATATATACATACTTTTCTCATAAATATTTAAGCTGAACAGATTGTCACTTGCTAGGAATGATCATAATTAATATACTGTACTTTTTTTCTAATACATTTTTTCTTACCAAGGGGAAAAAGAACCCTAGCCTCACTTAGGAATTTATAGAAGTAGTTCATCATTGAATATAAAATAAATACAGTGAGTGTGGATGTTTACTGAAAGGAGCAAAAAGCAAGAAATTATTTTGGTTGAGGAATTTTCTGTGGCAAACAATCTCTTTTTTGTATGAGTAGGCTGTACTCATACAAGGAGCTAGAAGATTTTTGTGCAACAATGGACAACTTGAGAAAAGTTCAAATTTATTTGAGCTACCAAAAAAAAAAAGTCAGATATAAAATGTAGGCAAAAAGAGCAGTTGAAATAATAGTGAAAAAATAAAGATTGCATTTTAGTGCTGGGCTGGGAAAGAGCATAGAGTTTCCTGAAAAATTCCCTAAGGCTGTATATTGTTATTTAAAGGAAACATGTGCCTTATTAAGCCACGTTGTAGCTAACCTATCCAAAACTGTTAGAAAAAACCTGGACGTTAAAAAATTGATTATGCAATAGAATATTAAGTAAAATTATTATGAATGAATGAGGTTTCCAAAACCTGAGACAATAAAAACAATTATTAATAACCAATTATTTATCTTTTACTTTAAAAATTATATTAACACAAATTATAAATTGGCTGTGTGTAGCTTTTCATTTTTTAGCAAATGTATGCATGCCTGCTATCAGTTAGTAACTATGGTATCATGAAATTTTCTAAAATGCAGGGAATACCACAGTGGATAAGCCAGGCTGGATTCTCAGACTCCTGGAATTTGCAGCCCTCTTTTTTTTTCTATTGTTTTATTAGGTATCATCTGCATATTGCCAAGCAAATACATTTTTACTTAATTCAGTTTATTTGTTTTAACAATCCATCCGCAATATTTGTCCTTCTAGCATCATAGTTCTTCTAGCTATTTGAATACAGCTTCTCTCTCTTTTTTTTCTGCTTAAATACCATAAGATCTTATTTATATGTGGAATCTAATGAAAAAATAAACTGATAAACAAAATAGGACCAGAGGAATGAATACATGAAACAGATTGACAGATCTCAGAGGCTGGGGGCTAGGGGAGAACTGGAAGAGAGTAACCAAAGAACATATATGCACAAATGCATAGTCCATGGACACAGACAATAATATGGTGAAGGCCCGGGGGCGGGGGGGAAGATGAGTGAAAATGGGAGAAATCTGTAATAGTGTCAATAAAAAAATCAGTCCTTATTTTAAAATTTATTCAAACAGGTTCTGACATTCGCTATTGCTGTAGGATCTTGGGGAAGTCACTTAAACTCTGTGTCTCACTTTCAGTGACCAAGACCACATTAACCTCTGAAGCTGCCCATTACATCACAGCAGATGTGCCAAGAAAAAGCAGGCCTCTTGAGTAGTAAAAACCTTATGCCACATGTAACAAGTCTTATTAGACATCTTTCTTTTATTAAGACCGAATGAACATTTCCATAAATTTCATTTCTGGATTCTGTTACATCACTGAAGTTCTACTATCCAGAATGCATCTAATTTTCTTTCCACATAATAGCCCTTTAAACTGTATGGACAGCAAAGTTAATGAGAGCAGAATCCATAATTCAATCATCTCCAGACCCCACAAGGATTTCAAGCAAAGTGCTTTAGATATAACTGCTGTTCGATACACTGTAGTTGTACAAATGTGTATTTAAAAGTGCCTACTCAAGAGTCAGGCTGCAGTTGAACATCTGGCTCCATTATTTACGATGTCACCTTAAAATATCTGCATCTTTGACTCAGTTTCATCATCTGTAAAATGGCAACAACAACAAAAAGTAGCAACTGCTTGGTGGGATGCTGCAAGAATTTAAAAAGTTTATATACATACAGCACTTCCAATATACCTGACACATGGTTAGGTATTATTGTTATTAGCTATAAAAGAGGGGACTTTAATATAGTTTTTGTATCCTCCTGAGTCATCTCTTCTCCAAATTAAACAGATTCAGCCCCTCTTACTGCTATTATGGATGTGGTTTTATACTACTAATCACTTTCTTCTATGCACTTTCCAATTTACCTATGCCCCTTCTTAAAGAATTTTATGTTATTTCCACTAGAACTGACATGAGTCAAGAAAGAACAAGCCAAATGATATTTCATTAAAATAACTGGGTCTTGATTATTATTTTTTAAAGCAACTGGCTCAATCATTTCAATAAGTTAATGGTATTTTTAAAAGGTAGGAATTGAACAATACTAGATTTAAAGAAATTTAAGAGCCATAACACCAGAGGATATATGTGGTCTTAAATTGGATGCTGAATTATACAAACGTGCTATAATGAACATCTTTGTTTCAATTAAGGAAGTATGAATATGGTCTGGTTAATAAATGATGGCATGTACATCCAGATATCCTAAAAGCACCTCAAACTAACATGTTCAAATCAGAATTATATTTAACCTCAAAACTACTGGAGTACTGATACCACAGTTACTAAAAGCTATATAGACTGGTATGATAGGTTGTAGTATTGTACAGTAAGGTATGGTGCAGCATGGTGTGGTAGAGTATCAATATGATATGGTAGCATAGAGTAAAGTAGATGATTAAGCCTTTACCTAATAGAGAAATGTATGGTAATGGTAGGTTTAGGAGGATTTCATTTCAAAAGAAAAAAAAAACTGGGCTTCCAAAAAACTGGAAATTTTATAGAACCAAAAAAAAGTAATGTCCCTGATATCAATGATCAGAAAGTCATGCCAAATGTATCTCCGATGCCTTCATCCTCTCCTCCACCGCTGGGCCCCCGCCATATCATCCCCTGCAACCCTACATCCCTGTAACCAGGCTCTCCCCAATGCCCCTTGCCCTGTACACCACTGTGCTATTGTTATAAACTGCAGATCCGGTCATGACACAACAAGCTTAACCACCTTTAATAAGGTAGAACTGACTTCCATGAATAAAGCACAAGTTTCTCAGTGTTGCATTCAAGGCCCTACACTTCCAGGCCTGTGCCTGTCCTTCCACATTCGCCCTCAGGCACTGCTCTCCTCTGCAGCAGGCCGCATGGTGCACTTTCTCCTGCTTGAAATATCCTTCCTGACCTTTCTACCAGGTCAGCCCTGCTCACCCTTCCACCGCATTATCACTGTCTCTGACCTACTCCTTTGAATACATTCGTTATGTCTCCATCAAGTATGATCGTAACCTTTATACAAAGATCTAAAACAGCTCCTCTTCCATTGTCTGAAAATTCATTATTTACATGTTTATCTACCTCTGAGCTCCTAAAATAGTACAATTATGCTTGTTTCCCCCCACACACACACTTATCTTTCATACCCTGTAGCCATCACAATGTTTAGAACATGAGGCACTTAATAAATATGTGTTGAATGAATGGAGGAGCAGATGTTTTGAATGGCCTCTGAAGGACAAACAGGTCATAATAGATGTAAATAGGAGGTAGACGGGGGAGGAGATGGGAGCTATTCAGGTTAATGAGTAAAAATCACATGGTTCTGTTTGAGAAAGATTAATTCAGCAACAGTGTAAAAGGTCTGAAAAGAGCCAAGAGGAGCGTGAAAATTAGTTAGCTATTTTTATAGTTCAGACAAAAACAAAACAAAAATAACTTGGACTCAGTGATGCCAACAGAAATAGAAAAGACTTATTAAAGACTGATACTCTCCTTGGAAATACTTGCACTGTAATTACTTCTTGTGTAAATAAGTTATTGAACTTTCTTATTAAATTTCCTTATACATTAATCTGTTCCACATCATTTTCCTTTATTTTGGATTAGTGGAAAGAATTGCATTCGTTAGGCAGAAAATGGCCCTTTAATTTTTGCCTAGAAAGTTCATACTTGTAAGAAGACAAAACCCCATTTAAATTGCTATCTCTTCCCACAGTCAATTATGTAGCTTACCTGGAAGCAGGAAATGTAAAATGGCTCGAAGAGCCTCCAGCTGCACTGACAATGATGCCCCGTGACTTTTCATAACTGTTATTATTTTGGGGGCCACTGCTGCCATTACATCCAGGGAAACGTTACTAGAGATACAAGATTGAAATGCTTATTAAAAATACAAACTGATTTCCTTGTACAAGCACCAATTTGAAACAAGTGCATGGGAACAGAACCAATACATTCTATCAGAAAAGGCTATCTGAAAATGCATTTGAATTCAGTGATATGAGCATGCATAATTTTAATTATTCTTTCATTAAACTTTAACCTCAAGAAGTTGAATTCACAGTCACCTGGACATTCTTTTATTCCCTTTCAAATACTAATAACTCCCATATGAGCACCACATGGGTTACTGGCAACATCCCTGAAAAGTAGAAGTTATTCTCCCCATTTTCCAGATGAAGAACTTAAGCTGATAGAGGTTAAATATCAAGGTCCTATCACTAGAAGGTGAAAGAGCCAGGGCTAGAAGGTAAACTCACCTGACCCTCAAGGTAAGGGCTCTTTACATCATACTGCACGTCTCTTCTAGAAAAACAGCACCAGACTCCTCATGTCGTTTTCTTATTAGTTTTATTTGCATTAAAGTCTTGATTTCTTTAAGGCATTTTAACTATTCTTTCTTAATTTTATTTTACTAGAGACCCGATGCACAAAAATTTGTGCAAGAGAGGCCTTCCTTCCCCTGGCTGCTGACACCGGCTTCCCTCTGGCACCAGGGACCTGGGCTGGCTTCCCTCTGGCCCCGGCTTCATCAGGAAGGATGTCCGGAAGATGTCCGGTCTAATTAGCACATTACCTTTTTATTATTATAGATTTTCAATTACAGTTTCCATTTAATATTATTTTATATTAATAATCATAAACTTTACAAATTAAAGTGGTCCCCTCGATATTTCAAATACCCACCTGGCCCCATACATAGTTATTACAATATTATTGATTATATTTCCTATGTTGAACCTTACATCCCATGACTAGTTTGTTAACTACCAATTTGTACCTCTTCAGCACTTCACCTTTGTGCCCCCGTCCCCCAACGCCCCTCCCCTCTGGCAACCATCAGTCTGTTCTCTGTACCTATACGTCTGTTTGTGTTTTGATTGTTTGTTTGTTTTGTTCTTTAGATTTCACAT
>NW_006293951.1:214519-246576 GCF_000327345.1 Myotis davidii
TCTTCCCCACTACAGTTTAAGCTCCATGAGCCTGAGATTTCTATTAAATTGTTTTATCCCAAGTACCTAAGGCGTGGGGTGGTACATAACAGGACCTCAATAATTAATTATTTCATTTTAATTAATTAAAAATGAAAACATATGTCACTACGTTTGATTCCTTGCCTTAAGACCACAATGGCAGAGTATATCCTAGTCTATGTCCATCCATGGTGGTGCAGATGGTAAAATTTCATTCTTTTTTATGACCAACTAGTATTCACTAAGAACCATATCCTCACTTTGCATGGTTCTATGGTCATTGAAATACAGTCCCTCTTTTCCACCTTAAAGTTCCAGTTTAAACACATCCCCTCTTTGTACCTTCCCTCATTGGGCAATCCCAGCTGGGTTCTTACCACTATGCCTCTTACACATCACTGCCATTGCATTATCACACAGTATGTGATTATCTGTTGACATATCAGTCTCCCCAACTACACAATGAATTTTCAGCATAGGTGTGTTGCCAGTTAACTCTTAATCTCCAGGACTGGAAACTGTATGCATATTATATATGAGCAAATAGCCAGAAACACGAATTGCCCAGAATCTACAAAATCTTAAACTGTAGGTTAACTCCACTGTGTTTTCACCTCATTTATAAAGATTCACACACTTGCAGGACCATGAAAATCACTATCTATGATAAACTTCATTTAAATATTCAAGAGCAACTTTTAAATAAGAGAAATTCAACTCAAAGATATGACATATATAGACACAAATAGATTAGCTGGGCTGATGAAGAAAACAATGTAATTCTATTCCTTTTACATCTATAGATGTGCAATATACAATTCCTCATGCTGTATGCATTCCATTTATTCATATTTAATAACAATATTAATAATAATTATGATTTATTGCACCCCAGATCTGGCAGGAATTATCCTATTCCCTTTCTTTAAATTAATTCATTTAATTCTTACACTCTAAACGTACAACTGATGAGATTATTGTTATACCTCTTTACTAATGAGGCACCTGAAATTTAGAGGCAAAAACAGTTGGCTCAGATTAGTAGGACAACCAGGACACGAAATCAGTTTTCTGTGCCATGCAGTTTTCCTATTATGCATGACAGAGTTCTATACAGCCTATTTTTGTTTGAAATTTACTCAGACTATGACAAAGTTACCTCACATTCTTTGGCATAAATGTAAAAAGGCCCTGAGCGTATCCTGTAGCCCCATCACCACCCCAGATCTGGTCTCTGCTGTGCCTCTAACCAGCCAGCTAGTCTTGACATCTCTGCAGTTGGCTCAGATTAGTAGGAAAACCAGGACACGAAATCAGTTTTCAGTGCAACATCTGTGCCATGCAGTTTTCTTATTATGCATGACAGCGTTCTATACAGCCTATTTTTGTTTGAAATTTACTCAGACTATGACAAAGTTACCTCACATTCTTTGGCATAAATGTAAAAAGGCCCTGAGCGTATCCTGTAGCCCCATCACCCACCCCAGATCTGGTCTCTGCTGTGCCTCTAACCAGCCAGCTAGTCTTGCCATCTCTGGACTTGGACTAGCTGTGAATAAAAGTTTCCCAGCTAAGGAATAAACAGGAAAAGACAAAGTTAATTTAAATGAAGGGACAACCATAAAAGTTAGTTGTGAAAAATCAACAATTAGAAGCCATATCCTGATCTGAACTTTTATACCTTTCATATACAATAATTTGAAAAACTATTTGAGGTTATGTGCTTTATAATTGCCACTTTGAAAACCGTAGTCAGCACCAAGCATGAAGCACAGATGCAAACCTTCAACATATTTCTACAATCTCCACCATCCTTTTCAATATTCAGATAAGTCTGTGATATCTTGATATGATATATTACACAATGTTTCAATTATCAAATGCCTTATTTTTTTTTCATTCTTAGAAATATGCTTGAAATATTTCTATTCTACCTGATCCAATATTACATATTCTGCATAAGTTTATGAATCTATATTACCTTCCTTCAAAAAGATGGTTCAGCATTTTGCAGCCACTTTCAGCCACTTCAGGGGAGTGTAGATGCCTCTTCATCAACTCCAGCACGTTCAGGTAGATTCCTTTTGACAACAGGATTTTTCTGAAATTAACTACAAGATTTTTAAATGTTACTTGTAGAAATGAATACACATAGACTACTAAAGAGTCCAAAATCAGAGAAGAGTATATATACAAGTTTATATGTAATTTATATTTCATTGACAACTTTAGAATCATTAATATTTGCTTCATTATAATATATACATACTATTTCCAGTGGTTTTTCATTTATGAACTATTTGTGGAGGTTTTAATTTTAAAAGTTTTATTCACCAAGTAGATGGCTACCAATGTAATCACCATACCCTTGGCCATGTGAAAAGAGTGTTTTTGCAGAATGTTTTAAAATATTGCCCTCCAAAGTAAGATTGAAAGTTAAGTTTCATTCGAATATTTAAAATAATTTCATGAAATAACTGTTTTTATATAGAGCTAAGACTCACTAGGTATACTAGACACTAGTGACCTGGGAAAAGTTACAGGTGTGTGGAGATATTGACCATCCTCTCTCTTTCCTTGAGGGACCATAAGGTGGGGCCAGAGACCGGAACCACACTGGGCCGCCTTGAGCTACCTTCTCCATTTGCCCTAGTGGACTGTACAAACATTTTCATATCTATGTGTGCCTTCATAGGCGAAGTAATGGAGAGCCCTGATATAGACTGTAATAATTACTTATTTTCACAAGACTTAAGAAACATAGATATGTTTTACAGCTACTTTTACATTGCATGTAAATAACCATATCCCAACAATAATGATTACAGAATAATTTTCCTCTTCCAATAAACTTCCTTCACTAAATACAAATCCAATGTCTTAAAGTCTCCATATAAATATAAATTGTTTTGAAACTTCTCTAAAAATATTAATTCCATCATTATAAAGTATAATTCAATACTTTGAAAGTCGTAGAAAATGAAACTTACAACATTTTAACTTATGTGCTTTTAAAAAATGAATTATCAATCTCAAATTGGGAAAGGAAAAAAAGAAGACAAAACTCAGAAGGAAGTGGAAGTGATATACACATTCTAAATTACTGCCAATGCCTGAAAAACTCATACCTTTCAAAGACATCTAAAATATCACACATTAAAATGTGGTAAGACCTTGGTTCTTCTGCTTGGTTACATCAGAAGTTTTAATAACCCCTCCTAAAGTGGTTAAAGTCTAACCAAGGAGATACTTTAAAATATAGAAGTTATTCTAGACAAGCAGTTTGCACATGTTAAGGGTGCCTCAGAGTCACCTGTGAGTTTGTTAAAACATAGATTGACTGGGTCCCAACTCCAGAATTTATGATTCAGTAGGTCCATATAGGGGTCTAGAATTTACATTTTTTAACAAGTTCCCTGGCAATGTTCCTGGTCCAGAGACCACACTTTAAGAACCACTATCTTGGACACTAACTCAATTTGAGACTTGAAAATTGAGAACAGAAATTTCATGAAACACTAGACCTAGAGAAGAAATTTCATCATAGAGTCACTTTACAGTTTACAGAACACTTTGTACATTTTATCTCATTTACCAACTGCCTACATAATATTCTTGACTTCATTCCATTTCAGTGATAAATTATCTGCTTTAAAAGACCATTAGCAAGAGGCAACTTCCTTCAGGGCTTTACTTCAATAGTCACCTTCTTTCATGGCTGCCTAGTCTCAATTTCATCTCTTCTGACCCCTAACACATTTCCTCCAAAAACCTGTTTTATTCTTTTTTCTTAGCTACCGGGCATATCAGATATTTTTATTTAGTCTTATTATCTCTCTTCCCCACTACAGTTTAAGCTCCATGAGCCTGAGATTTCTATTAGATTGTTTTATCCCAAGTGCCTAAGGCGTGGGGGTGGTACATAACAGGACCTCAATAATTAATTAATTAATTATTTCATTTTAATTAATTAAAAATGAAAACATATGTCACTACGTTTGATTCCTTGCCTTAAGACCACAATGGCAGAGTCTAATGGACTGGCTGCCAATCCAGTCATATTTCTAGCAAAACCACAGCCAGCCCTGCACATTCAATGTGCTCAAGTGTATTTCAAGGAGAAGTTTCCCATGAAGGCTGGTGAGCGAGCTGCTCAATGTCTTGATGTTCTCCTAAGGCAGAACTCCAAGGATGATTCAAACTGTCTGTGGGCAGTTTACCTGGCAGGTGGCCACGAGCAAAGAAGTAAGGAACCAGAAAGAGCAGAAAACTGGTTCTGAACAAAAATATCAAGGTCGACTTCAAATGTAACTGATCTCCTGACACCCTCATAAAGGAGCAGGCCAAATCTCACAGGTTATGACTGTTTTGTTGACCTATCAATGACGGCGATTTCTAGGTAAAGAATTACAGCTCCGACGCCATGTTGTTCGTGCATGGCACTCCACGCAATGACAGCCCCGTGTGGCCCTTACTTTCAGGAGCGAGGTCCCTATCCAGGCCCTGTGCAGTACAAGCTGGGATTGGAGAAGAGCAATGCCTTTTTTTACCGCTCCTGCCCCGTTATTATCCCCACACACCCCCTGTCTGCCTGCAAGGACTCCTGCCACCCCAAGCCTTTTATTCAAGTGCCACCAGAGAGGTGGAGTGAGAGAGGAAGAAAAGGAAGAACAAATGCTTTTTCCCCTGGATTTCACTTCCATGACAGCATAAGAAAACATGCAAGAGGTAGTTTCTTGATTCTTTTCACTAAACGCAGGTTCTCTGGTACACTGGTCCCTGTCTCAGGTTTTCAGTATTTTCCTCTGTTTTTCTTTCTCCAAAAATATCCTGCAAGAGCTGTCAACTCCCAGTGCCTTTATAATAAGTTCTCTCCCAAGATTTTTGGGCAGTATTTCCTGTTCATGAGAGCTGAAACCTAAATGGGCTGAATCTCATTTTTAAACCTGAAGAGCCTTTCCAAAGCTATAACAGCCATTTTTTTTCTCTTCTTAATAATATAAACTGTAAGATTTAATATGAGAAAGACTATTTTCCAAAAATAATTTATAATGGACAATTTTACCAAATTTTAAAATGACGAATACCTCTTTGCCCATTCCATTTATAAAAAGATTTCCTAAGAAAATAACAGGAACGGTGTATAAAGCAAAATGAAAAAGACTGACAATTTAGTGTTTATTATAGGTACCCACAAAAAATCCCACCAGACACAAGCTGAAAGTCCATCAACAATAAACTGGTTCGACAGAGAACCAAGATGGCAGTGTAGGCAAATGCCTGTACTCGCTGCCTCCCACAGCCACATCCAAATTACAACTAAAATACAGAACCACTGGAAACCTGGCTGAATGGAAGTCCTACAAAAAAAGAAGTAAAGAAGAAAGCACACTGAGACTGGTAGGAGGTGCAGAGGCATGGAACAGGCTGGTCCGGCACCCACATGTGCCTCTTTTTTAATCAGAAGGAAGATCGTCTTTGCCGAAACCGGTTTGGCTCAGTGGATTCAGAAGGAAGATCGTCTCTGCAGAGGTCGCCCAGAGGAGCCAGGGGTCCCAGCCCTATACCAGACGCCCAGCCCAGGGTCCAAGAACTGGGAAAAGAAGTCCCCGTAACTACCAGTGCAGATTGGGGCTCAGTGACACAGAGGCTACTGGAGACTCAGCTGCTCCTCTTGAAATGTTGGCACCACAATATGAACTTACAAGGTCCTGCTTCCTCTGAGCTCCAGTGGTGGGCAAGGCTGGGGGACCCAGACACACACAAGGAAAAACTGGACTGTATGGCAGCAGGGCAGGAACTCAGGGGCAGCTTTCTCCCAGACAGAGGTGCTCACAGAAGTCATTGTTCCTATGCTGGGACCTTCCAGGTCACAGTGCTGACTGGCAACCATTTCTGTTTGCTCCACTCTAGTGATTCCCTAAGACCCTGACTCATCCAATTTACAACCCCACCTTATGCAGCTGCTTTTGCATATGAATCACCTGTCCTGGCTCAGGCAAAATCTCTCGAACAAGCTGCAGCTGGGTCAGGGAACCCCAAACCTATCAATAAAAGGCCCAAGGCTGGCACCAGAACCAGCCTGCCTTGCTTCACTGCTGGGCCTCATCTGGGCACTTCCAAACCCAATAAAAAGAGGAGGAATTTGCAGATCTCTCTGTAGCTTCTGTTGGGTAGCCGCAGGCAGTGGTTGACTTTACACTTCCCTGGAGACCCAAGAGCCAGTGGTCAGTGGTCAGTGTCAGACCATACCAGATTATAACTCTACACTTCCATACGCGTCTCACTCAAGGGGCAGACTCAGTGAACACCAAAGCCCCATTGAAGCATATCCTGCTTCATAAGGGTGTCTCCTGCACAGCAGCTCTTCCACTATAATCACAGGTGGTCCCCACAGCCAATTGGCCTGGAGGTCAATTCCTCCCAGTAACACCAACAGCAATTAAGGCCAGCTACAACAAGACTGCACACAGCACACAAAGGGGTGCACATAGAGCAAGCATGTCAATCTCATGGCCAGGGGGCTGTGAGTTTGACATGCTTGACCTAGAGCCATGGTCGGCAAACCGCAGCTTGCGAGCAACATGCAGCTCTTTGGCCCCTTGAGTGTGGCTTTTCCACAAAATACTACATGCGGGCGCGCAGTACAGTGTGATTGAAACTTCGTGGCCCATGCACAGAAGTCGGTATTTTGTGGAAGAGCACATGTGGCTCGCGAGCAGCGGGTTGCCGAGCCACAGTTTGCCGACCACTGACCTAGAGTGTCTACCTCAGGTGATCGGGGAGGCTGAGCCACTGGGGCCTATAGGACACCTACCACATAATGCCACTCTATCAACCTAAGGAGACTTAGCAGCTCTATCCAATACATAGAAACAAACACAGGGCAGCAGCCAAAATGCAGGACAAAGAAATATGTCACAAATAAAAGAAATGGAAACTACTGGATATAGAGTTCAAAACCAAGGTTATAAGGTTACTCAACAATCTTCTAGAGACCTCCAGGGGACTTAGTGAGACTTTCAAAGATCTTAGTGAGAATGCCAAAAAAAATTAGAAAAAGACCAGTCAAAAATTAAGCATACACCAACTTAAATAAAGAATAATATACAGGGATTCAATAGTAGACTAGTGGATCCCAAGAATCAAATCAATGATTTGAAAAATGAGGAAGCAAAAAACACCCAACTAGAAGAGCAAAAAGAAAAAAGAATCCAAAAATATGAAGATAGTGTAAGAAGCCTCTGGGGCAACTTCAAGCATACCAACATCCGAATTATGGGGGTGCCAGAAGAAGAGAGAGAGCAAGATATTAAAAACCTATTTGAAGAAATAATGACAGAAAACTTCCCCTACCTGGTGAAAGAAATAGACTTACAAGTCCAGGAAGCACAGAGAACCCCAAACAAGAGGATCCCATCAAGCCACATTATAATTAAAATCCCAAGGGCTAAAGACAAAGTGAGAATCTTAAAAGCAGCAAGAGAAAAGCAGTTACCTACAGGGACTACAGGGACTGCCCACTCAACTGTCAGCTGATTTCTCAACAGAAACTATGCAGGACAGAAGGGAATGGCAAGAAATATTCAAAGTGATGAATAACAAGGACCTAGCAAAGCTATCATTTAGAATTGAAAGTCAAATAAAGAGCTTCACAAACAAGAAAAAGCTAAAAGAGTTCACCACCACCAAACCAGTATTATATTAAATTTTGAAGAGTATTCTTTAAGAAGAGGAAGAAGAAAAAGGTGAAGATAAAAATATCAACAACAAAATGGCAACAAATACATATGTATCAACAATTGAATCTAAAAATCAAACAAATAAGAACTCTAATAAACAGAATAAACTGGTGAATAAAATAGAATCATTGGCATGGAAATGGAACAGACTGATGATTCTCAAAGGAAAGGGAGAGGGGCGGGAAGAGATTAAACAAAGATCTTATATGAATGTATGCATTACCTATGGACACAGACAATAGAGTGGGGAAGGCTTGGGGCGGGGTAGGGCAGAAACCAGGTTGAGGAGAGCTATGGGGGGAAGAAAGAGGGACATCTGTAATAATCTCAACAATAAAGATTTTTTTAAAAAGAAACTGGTTCATAAAATAGAAAATGGCATACATTGGAAAACTATCCAGGCATTAAAAAATGAAAATGTAAGGAATTATGTTTATCAACACAAAAAAATGTGCACTTTGTCTGTATAAGAGTATATGATTCCATTTCTGCAAAAAAGGAAATATTTTGTCTATATCATGTATGAGTACATACAGAGAAGTCCAGAAGAAACACATCAAAGTATTTATTTTCTTCATTTTTTTACCTATATATCAGATATGTATATATAGAGAGATGTATAATATACATGATGCATGTATATACTTACTATCTATATCAGATATATACATATGACATTTTTAACAATGTGTTGCTTATATAATGTAAAAAACACAAAATGTGTTTCTTTTTATTAAAAACGATGGTGTACCCCTTACCATTTTGTTCTAGAAGGGTGCACAAAGCGTTCGCAGATGCCTGAAAGACTTCTTTTGATGAAGAATGCATCAGCATGGAGAGCATCACTTCCCGATGAGCTGGGAACCTTGCACAAATTCAACCACAATGTTAATCTTTCCAATCATGATCCCAAATATTCACTTCTCTACTCCCTCTAATACAAGGGCATCTACATATTTTATGTCACTTCCACTTACAAGAGTGAATTATGGGTAATCAGTTTTATATGTATTTAAAAGTTAGATTTAAATCCATTAAATGCTAATAAATTAGTATTTCTGTCTTCAAAGTTGATAAGCAGTAGAGGGGGAAAAAGACTTAGCAAATCTATGAAGAAGTGGTTAGATTTAAAAGAGAAAGATAGCCTGGCTGGCGTGGCTCAGTGGTTGAGCGTCGACCTATGAACCAGGAGGTCAAGGTTCGATTCCTGGTCAGGGCATATGCCTGGGTTGTGTGCTTGATCTCCAGTAGGGGGCATGCGCGAGGCAGCTAATCAATGATTCTCATCATTGATGTTTCTCTCTCTCTCCCCGTCTCCTTCCTTTCTGAAATAAAAAAGTATATTTTAATAAAAGACTCAACCTAATAGTAGTTTCAGCTTCCCAGGAATGTAAACTTCAACATGGAATTGCCTGTTCATCAGTAGAGAGATAATCCACCCAACAGGCCCCTTCTGTTCCCCTTGGGAAGGCAATCTTGCCCCAAACAATGCATTCTTTGCTAATAATTTCTTTTTTTCTACCCCCTTTCCACCTTTAAAAATATTTCCTTCCCTATAGCTTGTTTCACTGATTCACCATTGATGTTTCTCTCTCTCTCTTCCTCTCCAAAATCTATCTATCTATTTATCTATCTATCTATCTATCTATCTATCTATGTATATATATATATATATATATATATTAAAATGGATAAAATGAGAAAAAGGATATAATGGAAGCAAGAAAGGAAAAACAAAAAATTGTAAAGAAGCAGTGTGAGTTTTTGAAATACAGAGCACAGGTATTTTCTTTTAATAATGTATTTCTTTTAAAGATTCCTATGGCTATTGACAAATCAGTGTGCTATGAAGTGAAATTTATAACTGCAACATGAATCTACCTTACCCAAACCTCTTGGAAAGATTGCTCAAGGTAAATCAGGATTAGCATTTCCTTTCAAAATAGAGATGTTTAATTAAATAGCAGTGTGTTATTAATTCTATTCTAATTGGCAGTGGGTCACTATGCAAATGGGCTATCAGGAATGGATATTACTATTTAAGTTTCCAAGATAAGTCATTTAAATACTGAGAGCAAACAGCACAAATGTAAGCAGCTGCCACAAGACATGGGTGTGGCCCTGATACAAATCCGATATACACAGATCTCCTGTTTACAGTTTGTATCTTTGGAAAGAAGGTCCGTCTTATGAGGCTTGACTAGCATTCCCATAGAAAGCCTCCTCAAGAGGTATCAGCTACAAAAAATGCTCCCAGGAGAAGGCAGGTCAACCCTGCAACATCAAGTAGGGAATCACTACAGGAGTCTTCTAAACACATTTAACTCCTGATAGTGACAACCTGCTGGCTAGCCACTGCAACAAAAAAGGCCACAGGTGACTGCGATTTTTATCACCTGAGACTATTTAAAATGGCATTATTTAAAATACATATTTTTGTTGATCTCAGAAAAGAAGGGAGAGGGAGAGAGAGATAGAAACATCAATATTGAGAGAATCATTGATCGGCTGCCTCCTGCACGCCCTCTACTGGGGATCAAGCCTGCAACTTGGGCAACTGCTCTTACGAGGAATCTAACAAGGATCTCCTGGATGCTCAACCCCTGAGCCACGCCAGCCAGGCTAAAATGGCATTTTCAAATGAACAGCCATAAAATTATAAGGTTCTTTCTTGATGATTCATAGTTTACTGGATGACTCTTGACTCCAAATGTCACAGTAATAACTCAAACACACAACCTTTTATTAATTCCTGAAGGCAACGGGATCACAATATTATATATCCACTACTATTTTGTGAAGGGACTTAAAACATATGTGCCTATATCAAAAATCTAACAATGAAATTCGCAGTGATGGTATTTTATATGCATTGATTAGAAATATAACTAAAACACATAAAATCAAAACAACTCACTGGCCATCTTCATCTCCGATCTTCTCGTGCAAACTGTTCTGGTACATAAGGAGATTGTTTAAGGCCCAGCAGGCAGCCTCCTGGTTTAGGGGAGGGGAAAAAAAAAACTTGTCAAAACATAAACCATTGAACAAACGATTTTGAATAACTGTAATTTTTATGGAGTCCAACCTGCACATGCTTGTTCTTTCTATGCCAAGTTAGGGCTTTGTAACAGGCTTCTAGCCAAAACAATTTATCTTCTTCCTCATCATCTTCATTCTCCTCGTTTTCATTCTTTACCTCTAAGTCTTGATTTAAAAAAATGGTCTCAGCTTGAAAAGAACATAAATATATGTCTTACTTACAGTTTGAACAACCAGCTCTAAGTCCATATTTTGAAACAAAACAAACATAGTGAGGTATTCATTAGTAGCGGCTTTGGTTAATTATAAAGAACTTTTTAATAATATATCACACACCTCATGACACTGCTATCCCATCTAGCTAATTGGCCAAATGAAGAAGAGGAAATCAAACAAAACTAATGGACTGGAGGAAGATTAATGAAGATTAGCTGCCCCATAACAAAGTCACGTCAAAGATGTACTGGTGTATGAACTTGGGAAATGTTAATCCCCTTGAAAGTATCCTCTACTGGAAAATGAATTACATTAGGACAGAAAGGGCACTTAATGGGTCCTTCTCTACATATGACTTTCTTGTTGTGATGTTATCTTGTTATAATGTGAATAGTCAGGATCAAATGTACCTGTAAGAATTTCCTTTTTAGTAAAGTTACTTACTGAGGAGCGCTAAACAGCTGAGCCCTGCGATTTGCAACGTTGCGTTCTTTGAGTACCGCTGCACAGCTTCCACCACAAACTCATGCACCTCGTTTAATACCAGGATATTAAAAAAATTACCTGAAAGTTAAGTGAAATATTAGATGTATTCTCACTCAGAGAACTTAAATTAACTTTAATTATATAACAGTATTTAAACCAGTAAATTTAAGTAGTGAATAGTTTAATGACATTAAAACATACATTTACCTTAATTAAAATAGCTTAATATGATGGCATTAAGTTTTGAAAATTTATTTCATGCAGTCATTCAATAATCTTACGCAGGCAATGGAACTGACTGGGCAAAAATAATATGGTTGGGTGATATTAACTTTGTGTTCTTTGACTCCCTCTCATGCCATCATTATATGAAAACAATGAGGTGTCTGTTATACATGGCTCTACAATTCATTGTACATAATAGTTTAATTTTCCTGTCTTCTGAAAGATGGGGGGGGGGGGTGTTAAGGCCCTCCTTTGTCATTAAATGCTTTTGCTGAAACATCATTCTTTCGCTTAAAGGAACACTGCTAAGAAAATCCATTGGCACACTTATTATTACTTGATCTTGTCTGTGGAAATCCTAGAAGAAAACCAAGCAAATATTTCAACAACTTTAACCCAACCCAAAAGAAGTCCCCCACCTTTTTACACTCATTCTTCCAAGAATCAACACATCATTCAAAAAACCTAAATCCTGAAGAGGAAAAAATAAATGATAATTCCTGAAAGATGCGCCTCTTTCCATTCAGCTTGTTTGTAATTCACTAATCGTTGCCAGGTTTCCTTCTAAAAGTAAGAATGGCACTCCTATTTGGCCGCAAGCGTAATTAAACGATCCCTGAGAAACAAAGCCAGAATTGGAAAAGATCCTATATAATAAAACACCTAAAACACACGAAATAGCAACCAGTGCTTTCAAAATCAAAAGGTAGCTTTACCAGGCATAGCTCTTCGATACCAATACGATCATACGTTCTGCCTCTTCCAGATGCACCCACTAAGCAGACACGCTCCCAGCCCTTCGTGATCTCTGGTCTTGGAGTCATTTTAAAAAGATTCTCTTCTACTTTTATCCATTTGCCTAAACTTGGTTCTTCTTTCTACTATTATTCCCCTGCCACTGCCAGCTCTGTGACTGGGCAAATACCAGTAAGACTGGCCCCATCTTATTTTCAGATAATTTCTGTAAAAGTACATAGTAAATTATGTAAGGCTTTCAATGCGTTAAACCCCTAATTAGATTACATAATTTGACAAAATGCTAAGTATTTATATCTGGACTTTGAGTTTTTAATTATGAAGAGAAAGCTAAAAGTTTTATCCAGCTTCTTTTGAAACAATAACAAAGACAATAAATTATCTAGTTTTTAAATGGAACACATACTAAACCTGTTGAGAAATCAATGAGAGAGAAAAATGCATCCTTATCTGAAGATAAATTTGATGGCTTTTTATTTTCAAAAAGTTACAGAACAACACAAAACTTAGTGATTTGCTATTTTTTCTGGTTCATTTAATTTCAATAGCATAATGCTGAGCACCCTTCATGAGCCATGACAGACTTATTTGGTAAGCAAGTACCATTTCCCTACGCCCAACAATGAAACCATTTCCTCTGATTCATTACCGGGGATTAAGGTGAACTCAGATTTGTAATATAAGTGGAGCAAGCAGTAACTTGACTGTGGTAAATCGGAGAACATGAAATAGAGGATTGCATGTTAGTATGGTACTCCATTGTCTATTTTAAGAAATGAACAGTGGAATTACATTAAAATGCTGTCAAATATCATGTAGCAAGATCTTCATGAAGATTATGACCTTCATGAAACATAACAAATAAAAATCTCACCTGATAAAAAATGATAAACTAGTAAATGGCTACTACATCTTAGAAGAAATGCTTTTGTTTAGGGGATGCAGAAATCCCAGCTCGCAGCCTGATTTCACCACTTACTCACTACATGATCTTGGGTGGCACACACAGACTTGGGTGGCACACACAGACGTGCTGAACTGGAGCCTCATCTGTAGGTATGGCAATGTGGTAACATGTCTTAATATTTGAACTTTTATTTCATAGTTTCCAAAGTCATGTCTTATATACAATATTGTTGTTTTATTGATCCTTTAAATCAGGGGTCCTCAAACTACAGCCCACGGGCCACATGCAAATACAAATACTGTATCTGTTCCTGTTTTGTTTTTTTTACTTCAAAATAAGATATGTGCAGTGTGCACAGGAATTTGTTCATAGTTTTTTTAAAAAACTATAGTCTGGCCCTCCAACGGTCTGAGGGATAGTGAACTGGCCCCCTGTTTAAAAGTTTGAGGACCCCTGCTTTAAATGATTCTGGAAGATGGGTTGGGGAGGAGTGGGGTAGGGAGGTTCAACAGGAAGTTGAAACAAGGACTGTGAGGTGAAGGGAAATGGACTAGCCAGGGTAGCCTTGTAGGAAAGTATGGGTCACTCAGATCAACGGACCAGCCCCAGACTCTCTCCAAGGTAGGGTAGCTCAACCAGAGTCCCCCACATCCAGCTGGGACCTTAAAACGATTCTGAAGTGCTCCTAGATCAGTCCTGTACCCTAACTCCTGCAAGTCCTGAGGATCTGTAACTTAGATCTTCAGTATTTGCAGAGATTAAGCTCAATCAGAGATGCTCACGAGCATACGGGAAGACAAGACTGTGGCAGGCTGGCAGCACAGAAGCACTAAGGTTAAACTCCCAAGAACTTCTCATATTGGAATTCTCAGATACAAAACACATGATAGCTATGGATTAATGATTAAAGAAAACCAAAATATATTTCAACACAAAATTCTGGATAGTCTTAACCTCTGTAGAGAAAGCAGAGAAAGAAAGAGCCCAGAGCAGCTTTTATCAAACTGGCAATGTACTAACATCCAAGTTGGCTGGAGAGTCCTTTTGCCTTGTGCTTCACATTTTCTGCATATTATTCTCATTCTTTATACGTGAACTCTTTACATAAAGATACTTTAAATACTGCACTAACAATAAGACTTCTCTTAGCCACATCTATTTCTGCCACTACTTTTAAAATTCCTCCTAAACATGGCAGGACAGTTTATAATTTTACAGTATTTCCATCTAACATATGTCAGAATGTTACTTTTCCATCAACATAAGATATACATATGTTATATATACTTACATCATAGAGACTGTGATAATAAATGAACCAAGAATTATAACTCACCTAACGTAAGTCTATGGAGCAAGCAGCAACTCACTTCTTGAATTTTTTCATGGACAGGGAATGCTTTCATGGCTTCTACCACAATGTTGTAACACCTGACGTTGCCACTCATGAGGACTTCAACATTGTTGCCTAAATTTAGAGAAATCCTAATCGTCATTAAGGTAAGAATTTTCCCTCGTACATACACATACCAAGACTTCTTACTGTAAATCTCTGGCAGCATAATGGCTACATTTCCAAATTTAAATACCGTGTTTTGTCAAACAGCTATAAAAATACTATGCTGTTCATTGCAAATATAATAGGATTTAGGATTCATCTCTAGCATTAAAGGAAAGTTGCTTTATTCCTGTTTCTTGGCTTAAAAACTTAAACAAGATAAAAGGGAAATTGAGAGTGTTTTTATATAAGTATAAAAATATCATTATTACATAAAAATATAATGCCTTGGCCATAAATTTTCCAATAAGTGAATTTAGGGCCTAGTCCCTAATGAGGCACTAGTATATCAGATAAAGGCTTTTAATTGTTCCTTTTCCTCAAATCAACAAAAGAAAAATGAAGATGCCATTCCATAATTAAACAGCTAAAGTCAGCTAAAAGCAATTTTCTGTCCATTCCAGAAGGGGAGCAGAACAGCCAGTGTGCAAGGCAACAAAGGGTGGGGGCGGGGAGGAGAGGCAGCATACTAAACTATATGTCTAAGGGCCAAAAACTGGTGAACAGAAAGGCAGGAAAGAATCTACTGGGAAAGGCAGTTAATTAACAGAGAGAGGGAGTATGAGAGCAGAACCTATATGGAAAAAAACTACATGGCTGAATGAAATGTTGACTATTATTAAAACAAAAAAAAAGATGTTTGCAAAGTATTTTTATTTCTTTTTCAGCATAGCCAAACTAACCATTTTCCGAAAAAATATATTTTTATGTTTAAGTTGTACTAAAAATATTAAATATGGAAAAACATGTTAAAATGAAAGAAAAACGGCCTCTTAAAACAATTTTCTGCATTTACTCAGAATAGCAGACATGATTTTCTCTATGACTCAATGGTAAATGTCTTCCAAGTACCATCAATGTTCAAAACACTGACTGTTTAAATTTGCTACTGTCTTTGACCTTTACATTATGAATCAACACATTTTCCCTGGGGTTATGGCAGATGTGGGTGGGAAACACTGAATTTCAAAAGCAGCCAGCCCCAAATCTATACTAATAAAAGCATAATATGCTAATTAGACCGGATGTCCTTCCGGACGAAGCTGGGACTGCGAGGGAAGCACAGGTTCTGGGTGCCAGAGGGAAGTCGGTGCCAGCAGCCAGGGGAAGGAAGGCCTACTCTTGTATGAATGTTGTGCATCGGGCCTCTGGTAGATAAATAAATGTATAAATATAGCCAAGGAAAAGTAAAATTAAGAATATATTCAGTTTGTTGACAGTGGATGACTCAGAGAAATCTAAAAGTATGTCCATTATCTATTATTGCTCAGCCCCATCTACTTCCAAGTGGTTAATTTCCTAGGGATAAAAAAAAATGATGGATTTTAAAACCATCACAAAGAAAGGGCTTTCTTTCACAAGGGACCGGGGTTTTTACTGAAATCTCAGACCTGCAGATTTCCATGTCTGAAACCATGCGTGCATATTTATGTACAATACCATATATGTGAAATACTTTCAAAACATCAAAAAATGCTAAACAAGATCACAACAAAGTTTAAACTCCTTCCTGTGGCTGTTGGGTCCTTTAAGATCTTGCTATGTCTCTATTCTTATCCACTGACTCTTATCAAGCCCTGCCACCACCTCCATTAAATGACACCCGAACACACACTTGGGGCTGTGCATGTGCATACACACACACACGCACATGCACACACACACGCATGCATGCGCACATACACATACACACTCTGAAACACACAGTTTACTGAGCTACTTTTATCTTCTTAAATGCACTGTGCTCTCTCTTGCTCTGGAAGCTATACTTATCATGCCCCCTCTCTGGGCCACTTTGCCTACACTTCCACCTCCCTAAACACAAAAAAGCTCTTCTCATCATTCAAGTCTTTGTTGAGAGATCATGCCTCATGCACTGTTTGTTCTCCTAATCCAAGGTACTTCGGCCAACTCTTGCCTTATAATACATCGCAGTCACCTATGTACTTATCTGTATCTCATAGTACTATGGGCTCCAAAAAGGCAATAAATATGTTTATATTTTCTACTAACAGTTTTCCCCATACCAAGCCCACAGCCAACTCCAGTACAGCATCAATAAATAAAAACCAATTAAATGAATAAATAAGTGAATGGGTTCAGCATCCACAAGTTTCTAAATAATAAAAATATTTTTAAAACACACTCAGGAAAAAATATATTGTGATTGTTCACACACACAAAAAGAAATCATGTATATAGACTACTTACAAGGACTTGCTAGGGAATGTAAACAGCGCAGTACGTAAAGCACAATTTCCTCCTCATCTTTAAAGTTTTTTAACGCAGTTAGCAATATCATATAATCTTTATTCTCGACAAATTCAGTCAGTTGCTCCTCTGAAACTAAAAAATGAAAGGCAAAATACCGAAAAAGCTTAAAGATGACATGAAATTTTTAATTAATCAAAAATATAATATTCATGATAGTTGTGCGAGACACAATAAATACAATAGAGATATGTTCCTATATATCAGAAAAAAGCCCTTCCTAAATTTTTTAAAATATATTTTCATTGATTTCAGAGAGGAAGGAAGAGAGAAAGAGATAGAAACATCCATGATGAGAGAGAATCATGGACCAGCTGCCTCCTGCAAGTCCCCAACTGGGGATCGAGCCCACAACCCGGGCATGTGACCTTGACTGGAATTGAAACTCTCCGCGATTTCAAATGTAAGAGTGTTAGTCATCAGTTCTCAGAAAAACAAAATTATTTACAGTTCCATTTGGGGGGTTTGGGAGAATCCTGACCAATGACTAATAAAGATAACCTATGGGAAGTAAACATACCACAATACTGAAAAGGGAGTGGTTAACTGTAACTGTTGAAGGACAGCTCAGCTAAATCTATCAAGAGGAATGAATGTCAGCAAATGACAAGTAATTAGACTTTCAAACACTCTGTCTTAATGGTCTTGATTTCATCAGCAGTCAAAAATTATCATTAATTTTCATAATAAAAGTCTCTTGATCAAGCCAATGAGTTCCATTTAGAGTTGTTTTATTGGATGGGAACTTCAAACACATGTACAAAAATCTGATTTATCCAGACTGAGCAAAGCACTGGTAATGTTAGAAAATGCAGCACTCTTCATGATCCATATTACTTTTTGTTTTTCAGCTTTTTACCAATAGCCCATATAATATAATGTGAAATTAGGTTCTTCTAATAAGTATCATGAACCTTTCATTTTGTGGAGCAGCCTTGCTGTAAGATAAAACATTTATAGAAGATAGCCCAAAAGACATGCAGTTCTTCCATTCATTACTCACAGCAAATTCTTCTCCCCAAGCATGATCATCTAGCGGCCCATGCTGCTCTGACCCTTGACAGAGTGCCTTTCACTGAAATACATTTTGTATTCCTTGCATATTGTGTGTACTTTATCATCTCATCCAAGGAAACCTTTGGGATGATTTCTCAGGTCTCTCATGAGACCCATTGCCTGTCCTCATAAGTGAGTTTTCTTTTATCTCAAGTAAATTTGTAACCAATGATGTTTACCTCTTTTCTTTGCCAGATAGGAAGCAAAGAGCCACATTTCTGGTCCAATACTTTGCAAATGCACAGGACCTGAGGTAGGTAGTAAATTGAACCTATCATTTTCTTATCATTTTCCCTTCACCCATTTCCTCATCATTTTTTTTCTCTAGTGTGTATAAATATCTATACGCTGTTTAAAGTCCTCCTGGAATGAGATGGAATTCAACAGTATAAGGTGATCTATCCTATTCCTGGAGCTGCCAGGCACTAGAGTGGTAAACTAATAAGAACACAGGGCCCACATAAATTATTCTCATCCTAAACCTCCAGCACAGTCAGCTCTCATAATGATGCAAAAGCTGCTCTCAAAATATAGTGGTAAATTGAACTGCAATGATGGCAGCTAGCTGTGTGCCCTCAGGCAGGTTGCTCATTTCACCTGATCCATTTCCCCATCCGGCCAGTGAAAGGATGAAAGGATCCGAACAACTCTAAAATTACATGATAATTTCTGTTATCAATCTCAGTGCCATCTGATTAAAAAAAAACTATTGGGCTTTTTTCCTAAGGGGCACTTTGTAAACCTCCTGAGTCTGTAATGCAGAGCTGTTACCAATTTCTAAAATCTCCGGTGATGACTCAACGTCATAAACCCAAATTTAACCTGTGCTTGTCTTCAGTTTTATTTTTTCTTTCTTAACACCTACACATTTGGTTTGCAAAGTGAACCTTATGTCTTGTTAAGCAATGGAAGAAAGTGTACTATGATTACATAATTTATGGCCCATGAATAAAATTCATTCCACAAAAGCAAGCAATATTTCTGAATGAACACCATTACTCATCCAAGACTGCCAACGCCTACCTCTTAATAAATAGTACCTACCTTCTTGGTATCATAATTATGTTCTACTTTTCCCATTATAAACCTCTTTTTCTTATATAAATCTCTTATATAAATATAAAAATAAAGAATTTGACATCTTAAAATACCTCTCTCAAATAGCACATGTAAAGCTTTGCATCCAAGTTTCTGGACCTCGTCATTGGCTGAAAACTTTTTCATGGCATCAAAAATTAATAAGAAAATATCGCTGTCTTCATCCAATATCAGCAAAGTGATTTTACCTATAATGAAGAGAAAATATGTCCCAAGTGAACAGCTGCTTTAACATTTAATGTGTTAATTTTAACATGAGGACTACAAATGGTTTGTGGGCTTTTTATTTTTGATAAACCACGAAATTGCCCCAGATGTTAGACCTATCAGGCTCTATATACCTGTAGCCAAGACATCTTGCCTTCAATTCCTGAAACATATTTCGATCTGCCTCTTAGACAACACTATTTGAATATCCCAAACATAGGCTACTCCGGTTCCCTATCTTCATCAATGATACCATCACCCAATAGTTACCCAAGAGAGAAACCACCGGGTCATCTTCCTTCTTCACATTCTCTTCATACTCTCTGCCCAACCAAACAATCAACTCATTACCAAGTCCTTTTAATCTATCTGCTAAATATCTTGAAAATTCCTTATGATCTAGGCCCTTCCATGCCTATTGTATTCAGGACCTCATCATCTCTCACCTGGAATGCAAATACAATTGCTTAATTGCTGGGCCTGGCCCAAATTTCTACTTAATTTATTCCTTGAATGATATTTCTAATACTTTCTATTGAAAAATATCTTAACATCCTCTGGTACTTCTCCTTATGTCATGCGATGTTTTGAAACAAGAAATGGAAATAGACATATAGAGCTTCTACTATAAACCTACAGAACCAGGAACTAATAATTCAATTATGTCATGCATAGTGGCCCTTTAAAGAATTATCTTACCTTATCAAAGGGAAGGTATTCAGTAAACCTCTTGCTGAAACTGTCGAAGGCCTTATCATACCCTTCAGTCTGACAAACAAGACTCTTCACAAACTGGCTGCTGGCTGCTTTATTTCATAAGCCCCATGTCTCTCCATGCATTGCTGATTCGAAACATGCTAAACTCCTTACTGATCACTAAACATTTTCTTTGATATCCCTCTGCACTTGCACTAGTTCCTTGCCCTTTTCCATCACCAACATGCTCCTACCATAATTCAAGAAATAACACTAACAATACCTATTCTGTCAATGAAAACAGTAGCCCTGGAATGAAAGCGGTGGCAGTAGTAGCAAACCCTGTATAGTACATAGCATGATGGATACGGGTTGAAGCACTTCCTGCTACCACGTGTAAATCCACCACAGTCCCCACAAGGTAGGGGCAATCCCCATTTGAGAGATAAGAAAACTGAAGTAAGAAAACTGAAGAAACTTGAGAGTGACTTTGCCCAAGGTCCAACAACTAATAAGAGGCAGGGCTGGATTAAACTTGTTCCTGTCCATGGTCTTAACTTCCACAAATGAGTTCAGCGCTCTCTTTTCTGTATTCCTATGCTGGTTTTCTTCATATCCATGTTGTAGTGCTTTTCTTAATAAATTGAAATTATTTATTTAAATACCCTTGATGTCTCTGCCTGTGCTGTCCATTCGGTACCCACTAAGCACATCTAGCTTTTCAACTCTAAATTAATTAAAATTAAATAAAATTAAGATTCAGTTTCTCACATTCTAGATGTTCAACAGCTACCATATGGCCATGATATCACAAAGTATAGATATTCAACATTTCCTTCATTTCAAAATGTAATACTGGACAGTGGTGCTGAGCTGTCCAATATTTCTATGTTGTAGGAATCCTGCCTTATCTCTCTTGCAGTTCTCCAACACAAAGGAAGTACCCAGTAACTATTAAGTCAACTAGCTAATAAGCCAAACAATAAACATGATTCATAAATTAACCTTCAATAACTATCTGGGATAAACTTGAAAACACATTAAAAACTTGCCTTACAGGGCAAAATTATGAAAGTTAGGTGGAAGAAATTAAATTGACTAGTCTTTTCAAAACACATGGCTGCACACACTGCTATATAGTCCAGTGTTGGTAGATTTTTTAAATTCAGAAACCCTCAGCAGCTTCCTGTCCACTGCCAAATAGAGCATGACCCCTCTCCCCTCAAAAAGAAAAAGAAGCTCCCAAGGATGAGTTTAAAATAAATCATGGCTGAGAATCGTTAGGAGGTTCCATTACACATTTTAATAAAAGGTTGTGGTGAAGTGGGGAGTATATTCAGGCCTTTCCTCTCCCTCTTCCCTTGTACTCTGATCTTTACCTTCTTTGTTCCTTTCCCTCTCCTTTTGGGTCCTCAAGACTAAGGGAGTCCGACCCATGGGTCCAGCCCCTACGGTGCTATCCTCATAGGCCTCTCAACTCTGGCCCTGCTGCTCTCCTGACCTAAAGTACCCTCCACCACTTGGAAGGAAATGCCTCCCTACCCTTCCTGATTCGCTTTCCTGTACCAGCCTTTCTTCTGAGAACCTTCTATCAGAGCAGGCACCCATCGCAGCAATGAGCCCAACTATTTCCAAATATGAAGAGTCTTTGTTTTCTGATCCGGACAGAAGTTTCCTCAGGGAAAGAACCTGACATGTGGAACCAGACCCTAATTCTGTTGCTTACAGGATGAGGCAACCTCTCTGCTTCAGTGTTCCTTTCCTAGGAAACTGAGAGAAAGCACCTATCTCAAGAGATGTTTTGAGGATTATGTTTTCAAAGCCATGGGAAGTATTTCATAAGTGAAACATGGCATCTGTCAAGCACTCAAGAAGCAATGTTATATATTTTTTAAATATTACTATTATGTCATATTCTAAAAATATATGTTATATTATATTATATTATATTACATTATATTAATTATATTTTATTATATGCCCGATGCACGAAATTCATGCAAGAGTAAGCCTTCCATCCCTTGGCTGCCGGCACCGGCTTCCCTCTCACACCCGGGACCCAGGCTTCCCTCCAGCACCTGGGGCCTGGGCTTCCCTCTGGCCACCAGCAGGCACCCAGGACCCAGGCTTCCCTTGCAGCCTCGGCTTCATCCAGAAGGTCGCCCGGAAGGACGTCTGGTCTAATTAGCATATTATGCTTTTATTATTATAGATATTATCGTAACACATTGCATGTCGGAAACGTATTTATATGTTATGCGTTGACTGGTAGTAGAGCACGGGACACATATTTTATAGATGCGGGATACGTTTTTTATAGACTAGCGGTAGAATGCGGGTAACATATAAACATGTAAACTAAAGTTATCGCAAAAAATTAGCAAAAATGGCCTGCGCCACCTGTTAGTGTGCGACAAAAACTACCAGCAAACAACGTGTTAATATATAAAAACCCAGGGGCCGTCACAACTGCAACAACCAGATGGACGACCAAGACCAAACAGCAGGCTTCGTGGGGCAACCAGGCCTGCAGGGGGTTAGTGAGGAATGACCAAACAACTGAACAGCAGGCTGCAGGGGACAACCAGGTCTGCAGGGGTTTAGTGAGGAATGACCAAACCACTGAACAGCAGGCTGCAGGGGGCAACCAGGCAGGCAGGGGGGTTAGTGAGGGACGACTGAACAGCAGACTGTGTGGGGCAACCAGGTTAGCAGGGGGGGCAATTGGAGGCTACCATGCTGGCAGAGGGGTAGTTTGGGGTGACCAGGCCAGCAGAGGGGGAGTTGGAGGGGAAACCAGGCCAGCAGGCAGAGAGGCAGAGGTGGTTAGAGGTGGTTAGGGGGGATCCGGCTGGCAGGGGGGCCAGTGCGGGCAGCTATCACTAGAGGCCCGGTGCATGGGATGTCCAACTGATCAGGCCTAAAGCGGCAGTCAGACATCCCCCAAGGGGTCCCGGATTGGAGAGGGTGCAGGCTGGGCTGAGGGAACCCCCCCTCCCCCGTGCACTAATTTCATGCATCAGGCCTCTAGTATTATATAAAATATATTAAAGATATAACGAAGAAAGATATAATAATGACAAGGATCTGTTTGGATCACAAGCTAATGGGAATATGAGATGTAAGACCAGATTTTAGGAGTCAAGCTGGGCTAGATATATAAATTGGGGTATAGTTCTATATAAGGTAATATTAAAAGCCAAGATATTATGTGTGATTTGATAGACAAGGTTAGAGAAAAAGAGATAAGGAAAGAAAAATGGAAACAAAGAATTTGGGGATCATCAATATTTAGGTTATATTATGTTATTATACTTTAAAACATTAAAACACAGCAAATGGTTTAAAATATTTGTTAAATAAGCAACATTAAAAATATATGTGTATATATTACCTGAAGTTAGAAGGAGATCTAAGGCCTTCAGTCCAACCATTGACAGGTTCATACTGGCATTATGAACTGTAAGCATTTTAATAATCAGCCTGTAATTAAAGAGAAATTGAGATCAGTGAAATATAATGCCCAGATATTTGTTTTTTTTAGCTATTGTTTTTATTCGCCTATATTTTATTCATCTCATTGTATTTCATTCCCTATACTGAAGTTCATGTATTTTTTTCTTCCTATAAACCTGAGCCAGGCTTATGACAATTCAACAGGGAACCATTATGAGTCTCAATATAAAAGTTATAACTTCTTCCTCAAAATATTCAAATTTAATTATAAATGATTTTCTATGTCTAAGATATGAAGATTTATATGCATCAAGAGATCAAGCCCATTTTTATATTATATAAACTTATGAAATACATGTAATGCATATTGATGTCTTAAAATATAGAGAGATGTTATAAAGATGTTAGTTTGCATATATAAATTCAGAATCCTTTGAATATACAAATTATTGATATTCAAAAAACTAGTGGTTTATATTAGGTTTATAATTTAAAAGTTCTATTTTTGAAAAAGAAATTGATAATATTTTACAATAGAAAGTGAACCTAGGATATCAGTAATATTCAATTAGTATTTATTAAATTTGAGTCTCTGAGTTATCAATTCTAAAATATGCAATCATTAGTCTATTCCCACCCAGCACTGCTTGGCTTTCCATTGTTAGGTAGCATCCATAGCTTCATTTTAGATCCAAGAAACTTGTTACATGGTCTCCAGTTGGTGAGGTGAGAAAGTGAGTGACCCCATACTTCAACACTGTGGATTCTCCTATCCACGCTATCCCTACCTCTCCCTACACCATTCCCTCTATTCAGAACTTCATCATCCAAGGGATTTCTTCTTCAATACTGTAAGCCTTTTGGGGGGGGGGGGAATCCTTGAATATAGGGAGAAATGTTTTACAATAAACTTTTGCAGGGAACTATCTAATATGCTCCACTATAGAGAGCAGTGTCTATCTTCTTCACACTTCTTGCCTAAAGAAGGAGTGTAATAAACAATTGATGGATGAAGGGTAAATGAATGAATGATCCAATTAGTGAATGAGTGACTGCATGAATGAGTAAACAAATAGCTCTTATTTTTCTAAATTTGCAGCTATCGCTGATATCAATAAACAACACAAAGATGTAAAATTTCATTTTGCATATATTACATTTTTCACAAGCAAAATGCCATTGGGAACAATATGTATTCAGTTCTCTATGCTACAGGAAAGTCCCATTAAGAACAAAGAACACAAAAGTTAATGACAGGACGTAGTTTTTAAATGTCACAAAACAAAGTTATCTAAAAGGAATTTTCCTGGAAACAGATTTTCCTTTGGAACATTTTTTCTTAACTAATTACGGCTAAATAAGTGATTTAATCTACAAAGTAATTACGATGCAAACTACAATAATGTAGCCAGTAAAACAGCTATCAAGATGGGCTGCAGATGTGCTGCAAGGTAATTTCTTCTTTTCATTTTGAAAGCTGTGGTTTAAGCTCATTAAATATATATGTATGAGCATACATAAATGTGCTTCTTAAAAACAGTAAAGCATAAACTTCTAAATTACTGTTCAAACAACTAACTTTTCATTTCCCTCTTTTTAAAAACTAGTGGTTTTTATCAGTTTTATAATTTAAAAGTAAAAAAAAAAGTCTCTTGGTTTGAATTCATAAGTAGTCATCAAAATTGTACAACTTAACCAATTGTACAACTGTATTGCTTATTTTACTAAAATAACTCCAGACATTTTACCTCAAATATTAGTTTTCTTATTCAATTAGATAATATACTTCTGAGCTGAAAGCTCTCTATAAGTGTCAATCATTGATGCCCTGGCCAATGCTTCCACTGAAAGATCTCGGGTTCCACTCCTAGTCAAGGACACATACCAGGATTGCAGGTTCAATCCCCAGCCCCCGTTGGGGCATGTGTGGGAGGCAACCAATCAATGTGTCCCTCTCACATCCCTGTCTCTCTCTCTCCCTCTTTCCTTCCCTCCCTCCCTCTCTCCCTCCCTTCCACTCTCTCTAAAAAAAATCAATGGGGAAAAAATCCTCAGGTGAAGATTAAGCCAAAAAAAGTAAATCATTGATTCAAGAAATAAATAACCTTGTATTTTAAATAATTTTACTAGATTGACTTGGATTACAAATACAATGTATCAAGAAAAGGGTTGTCATATGTATAGAGAAATATTTAATGCGGTTTTTGACACATCTGTCATACTTACTGGTGAATACCAAGGACTTCCCAATCGCATCCAATGTCCTGGGGTCCCGTTAAGCTTTGCATTATATCTGGACAGATTTCTATTAATTTGCATAGAAGTGACCAACCCACCTGAAAGCAAGAAAGCCAAATAGTCACACTTTTTAAAACATGCTAATGGAACATTTTCAGTCAAATGTGAATATCTTCATTCCTAGGACAGGTGATTAGATTATTTTAAAATAGTTATGTTTAAACAAAATGATAATCTAACATGCTTCCTAAGAAAAGCAAGCAATGTACTTACAATACATCTTGTTCCAAAAATCATACCAGAAGGTCACACAAAAAATATTACATCTTTCTGAATGACAAAGGAAATGGACATGCCTGTTGTCTAAATATTAAAAAGAGTAAAACACAAACAAATAGTTCTCAAGGGCATAGCGAGATTATGAAGTGCAAGAGAGGCTATACTCAGGCCTCAGTATTATTTAAGTCATATCTACCTGACAGAATTTCTTCGAAATATTTAGGATTTTAATAATAGGAAAAAGTGAAGTGGCTTGGAATGGAGGATTAGGGGAAGTCGAAGATTTTTATGGCAAAGTGTGAGTTATCAGGAAAGACTGCATCCCAGGTAATGGACCTAGAAAAGCAGCATTATTGTCTGATAACAATATAACATCTGTTCCAGAACAAAGAGAAAGGCAATATAAGATAGAGAGAAGGTAGAATCTGTTCAGGGAACCTTCTAAATTTCTTTAGAACATCTAAAAAATGAGCTGATGATGTCTAGACATCAAAAATGTCCCTAGGCTCTTTCATATTTCCAAATGAAATACTATCTTACCGATGCTTTTTTTTTTTTGCTTTTTTTTCTGTGTTTTTCTTTTTTTTTGGTGGGGGGTGGGTGGGGGTTGTTTTCCTTTTTATTAAATTTACTAGAGGCCCAGTACATGAAATTGATTATATAGGATTGGAGTGACACTGGTTAACAAAATATACAGGTTTCACATGCACAATTCTATAGCACATCACCTATACACTGTACGTGTGTTCACCACCCCAAGTCAGGTCTCCATCCATCACCATTTATCGCCCTTACACACTCCTCCATCTCCCCAATCACTACACTGTTGTCTGTGTCCATGCATTTTTTCTCTCTCTTTTTTCTTTTTTGCTCAGTCCCTCTGCCCCTCCAGCTCCTTAACCCCCACCCCTCCAATAGCTGTTGGCCTGATCTCTATCTATGAGTCAGTCTGTATTTTGCTTGTTAATTTTATTCATTAGATTCCACATATGAGTGAAATCAAATGGGCACTTGTCTTTCTCTGACTGGCTTATTTCACTGAGCATTATGCTCTCCAGGTCCATCCATACTTTTCAAATATATCTTCATTCTAAGACTGGATGCATAAGTGGAACTGAGGGATGCAAAGAGTTGAATGACAAGGATGAGACATTTCTGTGCATCTAATAAGGAACAATGGTACAACATTCTTGTTTACAGGAATAAGGAGTATTTCACAAGATAAAAATAAGTACACAAGATCTCTTCACCATATCATTTCTGGATCTTTTCTGGATTAAGCATGAATTGCTTTACTCCATCATTACTTCCTTTTACATGCTTTCAAATTATTCAAAAATGCAGCAATTTCTGACAGTTATTTTTCTATACTTAAGTAAGACACCCTCCTCCATATAAGCTGAACAGACATTGACAATGCAGCTGTCATAGAAACCGGCTATTTTTGTGCTTTCATAAAATACATTGAGACTTTTCCCCCAAGTATTTAAGAAAATAACATTTGAAACAGCTTCCGGTGGAAAATAAATCATTAATCACATAGGATGCTATATTCATGTCTGTAGCTGCATGGCTTTTTCAAGAAGAAACCTATTTTGTTTTGGTTGGTGAAGCAACAGCATCAGAAATTACTTTGCAAAAAGACTGAGGCAACTGGGCTGCTATGATTAAATAGAATTTCTGGGCCTTAGCTGGTTTGGCTCAATGGATAGAGCATCGGCCTGCAGACCGAAGGGTCCAGAGTTCAATTCCAGTTAAGGGCACATGCCCAGTTTGCAAGCTCAATTCCCCAGTAGGGGCATGCAGGAGGCAGCTGGTCAATGATTCTCTCTCATCATTGATGTTTCTATTTTTCTCCCCCTCTCCCTTCCTCTCTGAAAAAAACAAAAATATATTTTAAATAAATAAATAAATACAATAAATAGAATTGTTGGCCCTAAAACATGGGTAGCAAGTGATCTATTGACCTGTTCAATTAAAAGCTTATCTTTCAAAGAGAGAAGGTTCCCATCCAACAGTTATAATACAACTAGCAGCTCAGTGCACAGATTTGTGCACCAGTGGAGTCCCTCAGCCTGGCCTGTGGGATTGGGCCCAAACCAGTTCTCTTACATCCCCCAGGGGTTCAGAGTGTGAGAGGGCGGTTCTTGGGTCGCATTTCAAGAGGGCGGTTCTCGGGTGATGCACCCCAGAATTGAGCTCTCTCCTCTGGTTCTGTCACCTGAGAACCACAGCTGCCAAGTCACCACAGCTCAGCAGCTCCTGCGTTGCATGTCTGCCTCCTGGTGGTCAGTGTACATCATAGCTACCGGTTGAACGGTCAGATGATCAGACGGTTGCTTAGGCTTTTATATATATAGATCAAATTGGTAGCTTCACTTTATTATAATTAGTCTATAAACTCAAAGATCTAATTAAAGCACAATGGGAAACAGTATAGAGCAGGGGTGGGCAAACTTTTTGACTCAAGGGCCACAATGGCTTCTTAAACTGGACCGGAGGGCCGGAACAAAAGCATGGATGGAGTGTTTGTGTGAACTAATATAAATTCAAAGTAAACATCATTACATAAAAGGGTACGGTCTTTTTTTTTTTTTAGTTTTATTCATTTCAAATGGCCAGATCTGGCCCGCGAGCCATAGTTTGCCCACGGCTGGTATAGAGGGTTAAAGAAAATTTTAGGCCCCTTCATTTACTTCACTCCCTTACTTCAAAGGTTGAAAAACTGTGGATAAAGACAAGTAAAGTAAAATTGAGGAGCACAGAGAATGACCAGATGACTGGCAGGAAGAGAAAAGTAATTAGGACAGCTAGCCTAATGACCAATTCCCTGAAGGTTGTCATTTGTTAAGGAGCATGAATAAAATATGAAAAGACCTTGAAAATAAAAATTCAGAATCTGGATTATCATGCTAAATGAATTTTTGAAACATTAATATTTTATTATGAAGAACAATTTACCTGAACTCCTTTAATTCATCATTAAGAGCTTTTCATTCAGCACTCCCAGCTAATTCAACATACAAAGCATGAAAGGATATCTATATTAATTGCAAAAGTAATATAAAAAGACGTGAAGAAAAAAACACATCACTTTCTTTTAAGTGGAGTATTAAACTATCAGGGAGAGATCCCTTTCTGCAGTCCTTTGATAAGACCGTTGATAATTAAAATTGATAATGTCATTGTGTCTAGAGTGGCCACAATATTTGCGCCAAATGCCCGTGATTTTTACTTGCACGAAAAGCTTGTGAATTCAGACAGCTAGTGGACTGTCTGATGGGAAGATATTCTTAAGTGTGTGAAGACTTGAGTCCCAGCTCTGTCACTGCTTAGGCAGTTCCTAAAATAAAGAATTAGGTGGTGGGTTTGTCCCAGGCTCCCCTTGGTTCTCAAGTCTAGCACTGCCTCCTCTGGACCCTGCAGACCAAAGCCCAGCCCACCCAGGGTCCAATTGTTCTGAGTGGCACACAACAGATGTGGCTCCACCAAACACAGAACTCAAGGAGTGGGGTGGGGTGCGAGACAAGGACTTTTGAACACCAAAGAACAGGCCAGTAAGAGGGTATGATGTGGGTTGAAAGCTCAAAGGGCCAGAGCTGAAAAATGACTCATATTTCATGGACGACATTCAGACACTGGACGCTAAAAAGAACGGTATCGCCGTAACCGGTTTGGCTCAGTGGATAGAGCGCTGGCCTGCAGACTGAAGGGTCCCAGGTTTGATTCCAGTCAAGGGCATGTACCTTGTGATGTTTCTCTCTCATTGATGTTTCTAACTCTATCCCTCTCCCTTCCTCTCTGTAAAAAAAATCAATAAAATATATTTTTTAAAAAAATAATAAAAAGAACAGTGTCTTTATCATGCCTCCATTTTTTCATAGTTTATTAGATGACAGCCTGAACATCAATAGTCAGATGATAAATATTTCAGTTGAAGAAAAACAAAAGTAACTATATATCTCAGATATAAATGTCCTTATATAAAAGAAGCTAGGTATATGTTCACCCAAGAGAGACTAGCTGGATAAAGAGATAGGCAGGAGATAGAGATTAGAGATACAGATAATTCTTACAGCTGTCTAGCCTCACAAGTAGGTGTTATGACTGCACCTCAATAGAGTTCAAAGTTCAATTCTCTTTCACTCAGGACCTTACATGCAAATGACAACACTGATTTCAGTTCTCTAAATCTCTAAATCTACAAAGGAAGTTAACAGGTTAGGAGGTATTTGTTTTGACTGGTTATCATCCTTAATTATCTCCTTAGGGCTCCTTTTTCAAAAAATATATATCTAATAGATCTAGTGAATTTCTGGCTTTCCGATGGTGCACATTCTAAATTTCACTTCTACATTCATTTTTATGTGAAAACAGTTGAAAAGTATAAATCTGAGTTTATAGAGGAATCATAAACCATGACTTTATTTAGACACTACAAGATATACTACAACTAAAGACAGAAATCTGTCTTTAAATTTGAAAAAGCTTAACCCTCTGAAAATTTGTGAGTTACCTCATTTTACTAATTTATTATTAATTTTATTACTGTTAGTTGTTCCATTTTCGAAAATTATTCACAATGCTGTCATCTGGAGCCTGCTGTACATTGGCAGGATTGTTGGGATAACTTTTACTTAAATACTGATGAGCTCAGATAGCCCTGTCATCTGGAGTCTGCTGTACATTGGCAGGATTGTTGGGATAACTTTTACTTAAATACTGATGAGCTCAGATAGCCAATAACAGAACTAAACCTCAACCTATTATTCACCTCCCACCACCACCCATATTGTCAGTCAACTGTACAAAGTTACTTCTTAAAGACAATTAGAGAGCACAGCTAGGGTGTCCTTTGACACCGTTAACTTTTGATAATGATTTGACAGTCCTTCTCCATCTTAAAATCACAGTCAGGGTTTATCAAGCCAAATCTCTGAAATGACTCATAGCTCTAGGTATGCAAAACTGACAGGAAAACATCCCTTTCCAAAAAGAAGGGGAAATAAGGGACATGAAAACTTTACCTGCTGCACGCAGGCCACTCTCACATAGGAGTCCAAGACGATCAACAGAGGCACGTGGACATTTTTGCCTTGAAATAACTTGGCGGCTGGAAAAGAAGGGGGTGGGGGCAGAAAAAAAACAGCAAAGTCACCATTCCCAGTGGCACCCCCTTTCAGTCTGAAAAGGGGGGAGAAAGCCAAAGGAGTCACCTCAAGCCCTTCCTAGAACTCTCAGCTGCTTTCTGCGCTAAGGAGTGGAGTTCGTGGTTTCCCAAGAGTCCAGGTTTGCGCAAAGAGCAGAGGAGAAAGTTTGCAAAAGAGGAGGAGGGGTTGGGAGGGAGGGAGGGAGGGGGAGAGAAAGGAACGGTAGCAAATGATTACCGTGGTCAGCGTAGGTGAACACCTGCATATCCTCCAGAATTTGGACCAGCGTCTCTATCTGCTTTCCTTCCTGGAGATTGTTCAGCCTGACTATCAACTTCTTCAAAGTTTCCTCGTCCTCCTCCTCGCACCCCTGACAGCTGCCACTGGCCATGATGGACCCTGCGCCCAGCAGGCCTCCCCTCCTGCGCCAAGGCCAGCTGCTCCCGGCCGCTGCTCCCAGGCCGCTGCTCCGCGAGCACAGCTCACTGCCCGCAGCCCGAGCGCCCCGCACGCCCCATGCGCACCCACGCCCGCCTGTTTATGCCGAGGGCGGCAACTCCCCTCCCAGCTCGCCCGGCCCTCCCAGAGCCTCCTCCTCCTGCTTCCTCCTCCCCCACCCAGGCCCCAAAAAGGAGCTCAGTGGCCTGCGAGAG
>NW_006293951.1:246803-260554 GCF_000327345.1 Myotis davidii
GGACAGGCCACCCGCTCCAACCCGCCAGCCTGGGCTCCCTCTGCCCCGCGGAAGGTCTGGGAATTAGGAAGAGGAAAATGAAAGCTGCCTCCTATCTCCAGATCTAAGAATAGAAATCTGGGCGTTGGGAAAAGAGGACACCGCCCAGCTGGCCCCTTTTTGGAAAACATTCTCTTTAGAGTTCCCCCTGTAGGAAGATGAGTAATTTCCCCTCAAGGATGGAGAGAGATTTTTGCAAAAAAAAAGAAAAGAAAGAAAGAAATTAATTTTGCAAGCCATCTGCATACTTTTCTATGGTCGCTGCAGCCCTTTGTAAGGGAAGAAATTTAAAAAAAAAAAATGTTTTCCCTGATAGTTATTTGAAGTTCTGTTGGCTAAAAATCCACTAAAATTAACTTTTAAATTTTTGAGTTTGCACTCAGGAGATTCCTGATCATTGGGGCACAAGAGAAGCACAAGGTAACCTGAAGTGAAAAGGTGAGAGATGCAAACCTTAATAAACATTGTTCTCTTGGTATTCAAAATTATGAGTATGCCCTGCTAGAACCCTAAAGTTAAAAGAAAAACAGTAGGAAACACTGTAACTGTAAACCAGGCTAACCAAGGCATCTATTGCCTTCAGATGGTTTGTCCTGGGGGTCATTTACAAAATAGAGGATTGGACTGGGAAGTGGAGTATTTCACATTTGTTTTCAATTCTGTTACCTCATCCTGATGGCAATGCTGAAATGGATAAGCCGGCTGCTTATCTTTGGTTTACTAACGAAGCAATGGAGATGTAGAGGTGATAAAAGAGCATCCTTGGAGTAGCACAAATAAGTTGAGGGCCATGACTTAAACCCAGGTAGATTGCCTAAAGCCCACCTGAAGGTTCTTTGCACTCTACCACTTTAATCAAGATGAGCAAGATTGGTTGTTGGGGAGCACACAAGACTTGGTTGGAAAGTTTGTAAGGAAAGTACTGAAGGCGGCATACCCTGTTTATCGGAAATCCAACTTAGGGGAGTGCCAAAGGCAGTGCCCCTAATTATTCCTTGAACTTTCCAAACAAGCCTGTGCATGTGCAGACCCCTGGGTGTTTACTGGAATCCTTACGCTTAATCTTTAGGTGTCCTTTGCTTAAAGGACATTGCAGACACATGTGTCCTCCCAAGATTACTTTTCCTACTGATTGTATCTAAAAGATAAACTTTCTCTCAAACTGCTGTTACAATAAAAGCCTAAAGAGTCAGGTCATTGGGGCTGTCTGGTTCCTTTAGCCAGGCAGTCCCTTAGCCCTCTCTTTCACAGCAAATGCTGTGTCAGAGTAGTCATTCATCCGTGGCTCAGGGTCTGCTTTCCTTTCTGTTTTCTGAACATGTTTCAACTTCTAACTAACAAATCAAGCAATCCTAGTAATTCTCCCTTTCATGCCTCCTTCCCAAAGTTCCTCTGCATCAGTTTCTCCTTCCCAGTCTCCTGGATTATTATCTTGCAAAAAATCAAAACCTAGCTTCCTCCCAAAGAGAACTAAATCTAAGTAAAAAGGTGTCCCCTCTTTTCCTCAATTCATTCATCCATCTATTATCTATTTATTGTCCACTATCTGTTAGCCAGACTGGGAGTAAGCAATATAGGAACCCGAATTCTCTGTTGGGAGCACTTTCGCACACTACTGCGGTCAGAAGTCAAAGTATCCTCTTAGCTTTCAGAAATGTTTAATTGATTGACTAAAATATAAGACATTCATGCTTCGGGTAATTAACAAGACTGAAAAGGAAGGATACAGAGACAAAGTCACGATCCAGGTGGTGTTCAGTGGAGAATTAAATAGTGCCAGAACACTTGGCTAATTTCCTGAGAAGAAAAAAATAAAATGGACATTGCCAATTATAGCAAAGGCCCATACAAATTCCAGATGGGTTAAAGTTAAATGAAAATGATTTTAAATAGAAAATATAAATTAGTATTTATTTAATCTTGGCAAAGGAAACATAAAAACTAAGAAAGAAACCACAGAAGAGTAAGTATATGTGACTCCACAAACATTTAAATTTTCTACAGTAAAAAAAAAAAATAAATGAAACAAAAGCAAATGAAAAACTGAACAAGAAAAAGGTTGCAATGGCAAAAGTTAAGTAACCTTGATCTCTCAAAAGTTCTTACAAGTCATTGGGTAGAGGAGACACTCTACAGATACCCCAGGAGAAAAATGGGTGAAAGTTTTGAAATTTGCTGTGAGTGGACAATAAGTATAAGAAAAGTATGTTCATATACAGTATGAATACAGTATGTTCAATATATAAAATTTGTGTAGCTAAACATCAATAACAGTTATAAAATGTAATTTTATGTGTTTTTATGTGTGGATACAATAAAAACAATGAGAGAAAACTTAGAAATTAACCCCACAAAATATTTTCAAAATATTTTATGAAGGAATTATTAATCTATATTAAAAGGTATTAACAAGATGCAAATAAATAGGCCATATTAATTAATGAAATAAAACACACACAAAATGTCAGTTCTTCATAAAGTAATACAAAACAATGCAAATCCAATGGAATCCTCAGCAAAAAAAAAAAATGTAGATTTCAACAAGCGTGGAGAGCCTAGAATAGCCAAGACATTATTGAAGAAAAACAAAGCGAAATAATAGCCCAATTAGGCATTGACTCAGGGGTCTCTACTAGGGTTTATCAATTTCCAGAGGAAGGAAAAGTACGTGATGATGTCTTCCTGTAAATTAGGAAAATGTGCCCCTCCTTGCAGACAGACAGCGCCCTATGCCAGGGTGTAGAAAGCAGGAGGTAGATTTCAGGCAGCACCTATCCCTTCAGCTTGCTGGTCATGTGGATTATAGAGAGCAAGAAAGGGGGCCTTTAAATCCACGGGCACATGGAACTATGCCAAATTTGCCATGCTCTCTGGGAGAAGGCTTCTTGGAAGAGAGCCATCCAGACTACTCCTGATTTCCTCTGTCTTGAATTTTATATATTCTTTAAGTGTTCCATGATCAATTCTGCGACACCCTCAAAACCAGAGCCAAATTAGAGTAAACAGAACTGGAAGTACTACAAGATGTCTGAAACAGTTTAGGTCAATTCCAAAAGAAAAGGATCAGAAAGGGAACATTTTGATAGAAAACTAGAATAAAAATGTATTGACAGTTAAGGCAACCATCTTCTCTAAAAGGCATATCAATTTAGCACTATTCATTCAGTAAATACTTATTGATTAATCACCTACTGGATAGTTATGAGCTAGTGAGATTAGTGCCTTTTCTTCTAGTATCTACTGCCAAATATTGCCAAGATGAAAAGTTTACTTAGAGAATAATAGAATAGAATGAATACAAAGGATACTCAAATATGTCAGTCTCTTGCTGACAAATTTCTTTTGTAACTCCATCCAATTGCTGAAAATTGACAGAAATAAACTGAAAAATTTTATACTATGTTTAACATAGAAGATAACATTAATGTGTTAAAGTCTTTTAAAAAGGAATTTTTAGAAGTTGGAAATTGGATAAAGGCCCTGGCCAGTGTTTTTCAGTGGTTAGAGCATCAGCCTGCCCACCGAAGGGTCATGAGTTCAATTCCCTACCAAAGGTTGCAGGTAGGGTTGCAGGTTCCATCCCCAGCCCTCCTGGTCAGGGTGGTGCTGGAGGCAACCAATCCATATGTCTCTCTCACAATGATGATATCCTCTCTCTCTCTCTCTCTCTCTCTCTCTCTCTTTCTCCTCCCTCCTACCCTTCCACTCTATCTAAAAATCAATGGAAAAAATATCTTCAAGTGAGGATTAACAAAAAATTCCTAAATTAAAATTTTAAAATTGGATAAAGGAATCAAGGAATGCCTTGAGAAAAGATGTATAAAGAATCAAGGAATGTTCAGCTTTATTTTTCTGATTTGAAGAATAAACAGAAGAAAATGACAGAGGACATTTTCATACAACAAGTTAGTACAAACGTTGCAACTGAAAGATGTCTCAATGCTAAAAAAAATAATAATTAATTAATGCCAACTTCCTTTAGGAATGTTTATAGCAAGCTCTCTAGACATGAGGCTAAAAAAGGAAGTCACAGGGGATCCTTGCAATACAAAATTACACAGTTCACCATATTTCATAGTAGAGGTCTTGCAAAATAAGAGAAATAGAAAAGATGGAAAAGGTAACAGAAGTCTACTGGCTGCTAAAGCTAACTGGGCTTTTTTTCATTGTTATACATCAGTGGTTCTCAACCTTCCTAATGCCACGACCCTTTAACACAGTTCCTCATGTTGTGGTAACCCCCAATTTCATTGTTACAAATTGAACATAATTAAGCATAGTGATTAATCACAAAAACAATATGTAATTATATATGTGTTTTCTGATGGTCTTAGGCAACCCCTGTGAAAGGGTGGTTTGACCCCCAAAGGGGTCGCAACCCACAGGTTGAGAACCTCTGTTATACATTCTACATACATACATACATACACACATACACACAACACACACACATACACACACACACTTTCTGTCTATAAATTATCCCAACGAAGAGTAACAACTTTTTTCAAATGTTAGAATCTTAAAGTCCTGAGCACTTGCTACAGCAGAAAGAAGAGGGAAAAAGAAAAACCATAGCTTGCCAGTGTCGAACAAATAACCATGAGAGAGTGACAGTGCTTCACTGGAATGTGATTTTTTTGTGCTTCTGGCTCATGGGTATTATGTCAACATCCTGGGTGGACTCAACGCCATTTTCCTCAGTGTTTAGCAAAGATTATGTAGGCCAGGAGGGATTTTGTGCATAGTTTTAAATGACTACATAGAAAATAAAAGGGGGATGGGCAATTGGAAATAAAAGGAGACAATTTACTGAGAATGTATGAATAATAGCATAACAGCGATGGGTGTTAGGATTTGCTTTGGCTCAGAGCATAATAAAACCACAAGTATGAGTCTCTCTCACTTTAACTCATCACTTAAAAATAACAACATGAGAAGACGTCTTTTCAAAATGGAGAACTAAATTTGGGTTCCTACACAGCTAAGTGACATGCCATAAAAGGTAATCCACATTTTGTTGGCCAGACTAGGGGTCCACGGAGATGCACAGCAAACAGCCATTTTCGGGAGTTGTCACTCCCAGCCTGGGCCAACATGGGGCCCTTCATGTTCTTCCAGACATGCCTGGGTCCACAGGAGGTATATCGTATGTGCCCCCAAACATTCTTTTGCTTACCAAGTAGAAACTAACTTTATTTTTTTCTGCTCTGCATTGATTGGAGTATAAGCTCCATGATTTTCTCACTCCTGTGCCCTCAGAGTTTAGCCAAGTTCCTTAATTCACGAGATAGTCAATGAGTATTTCATAAATAGGGAATTGTGGGGAAGCATGAGACTTGGTTGGAAAGCTTGTAAGGAGGATATTCCCAGGAAAGGGAAGAGTGTAGAAGGCCACCTGCCCTGTTTATCAAATTCCGACTTAGGGAAGACTTAGGGGAGTGTCAAAGGCGGTGCCCCTACTTATTCCTTGACAAGTCTGTGCATGTGCAGACCCCTGGTGTTTACTGGAATCCTTATGCTTAATCCCTGGATGCCCTTGCCTACAGGACAATGTAAACACATGTGTCCCCCCAAGATTCCTCACCCTACTGATTGTATCTAAAAGATAAACTTTATCTCAAACTGTAAAAAAAGCCTAGTGAGGCAGGCAATCAGGGGCTGCCTGGCTCCTTCAGCCAGGCCATCCCTTAGCCTTCTCTTCCACAATGAAACAGTAATTATTCATCCATCACTCAGGGTCTGCTGGCCAGCCACTGCAGACCTTGAATTGCCCCTATTTCTGTCACAGCAAAAGCAAGATGACTACAGCTGACAAACAATTTGTTTAAGCACAACATACCTAAGAGGTTGCTATGAGTCCTATTTTTCAAGAAATAGTGTTAGTGCCCTAGTTGGTTTGGCTCAGTGGATAGAGTATCAGCCTACAGACTGAAAGGTCCCAGGTTCTACCCCAGTCAGGGGCACATGCCAGGGTTGCAGGCTCAGTCCCAGGTAGGAGGTGTGTAGGAGGCAACTGATCAGTGATTCTCTCTCATCATTGATGTTTCTATCTCTTTCTCCCTCTCCCTTCCTCTGTGAAATCAATAAAAATATAATTTTTTAAACAAAAATAATGGCCCTGACCAGTTTGGTTCAGTGGATAGAGCGTCAGCCTGCAGACTCAAGGGTCCCAGGTTCGATTCCAGACAAGGGCATGTACCTTAGTTGCGGGCACATCCCCAGTGGTGGGTGTGCAGGAGGCAGCTGATCGATGTTTCTCTCTCATCAAAGTTTCTAACTCTCTATCCCTCTCCCTTCCTCTCTGAAAAAATCAATAAAATATATTTTTTAAAAAAGAAATAATGTTAGAAAAAATATATATTGCCTAAATAAGAGGTGGAGCTAGGCAATTACTTAGGCATTATGTAAGGCGGAGGGCTCCATTCCCTCCCACCCCCCACCCCCCGCCCAATGGCTGAAGCCAGGGAGACCAAGCCCAGTTCCTCCAAATCTGTCCTTGCATGTAGCCAGATTCTGCTGATGCCAAAGCTGCTGCTGCCAAAGCTGCTGGTGCCCTCTGTATGCCATGACTACCTCACAGTGATGTCAATGATATACTGATGTTAGTTTTCATTTACATAATTTCTGCAGTCCTCTTGTTTCATGTCTTGGGCTAGAGGACAATCTACATGACAGATACTATGCTATTCTCAGAAATACCTCCTCACCCTTCTGAATTTTGTCCCATTGTCTTTGAGATAACCATGTCTCCATAATTCTCTTTTCCTCTTAGAATAACCATTCTTAACTGTATTATATATGTATTTTTTATCATATACAAGCCTATCATATACATGCATACTAGTATGTATGTATATATACATATATTATATATAACAGCATATGTAGTACATATTGCCTGTTTATTATCTATAATAATAAAAGTGTAATATGCTAATTAGACCAGATGTCCTTCCAGACGATCTTCTGGACAAAGCCAGGGCTGTGAGGGAAGCCTGGGTCCCAGATGCTGGTGGCAGAGGGAAGCCTGGGTCCTGGGTGCCAGAGGGAAGCTGGTGCCGGCAGCTGGGGGAAGGAAGGCCTACCATTGCATGAAGTTCATGCATCAGGCCTCTAGTATTGTACATATTATATTATATACCATATAGTATACATATTATATATTGAAATATAATTGCAACACTTATGTTACATAATTATATATAGTTTGTTATATTATAATGTATAATTATATATTTTCATATACATATATATTTATAGAGGGTGAGGCACAGTAGGTTTACAGTTGTGATTAAACAAAACACAGTTTATTATTGTACTAGAGGCCTGGTGCATGAACTCATGCATGATTGGGGTCCCTCAACCTGGCTGGCAATCAGGGCCAATTGGGAACATCTCACCTAGTCCAGGGGGAGGGACTGCAGGAACTTGGCTGGCCACAGGAGGTTGGCTGTGGGATCATACTGACCACCCAGTGGTTACTGTGCATCATAGTGACCGGTTGACCAGTCATTTGGTCCACCAGTAATAATGGTCACTTAGGCTTTTATATATATAGATTATTATTTAGTAGAGACCCAGTGCACAAAATTCGTGCACTCAGGGGTCCCTCAGCCCGGCATGCACCCTCTCACAGTCTAGCAGCCCTCGGGGGATGTCTGACTGATGGCTTAGGCCCTCTTCCTGCGGAGGGTGGACCTAAGCCATTAGGTGGACATCCTTAGCTCTGCTGTGGAGGTGGGAGAGGCTCCCGCCACCACCACTGTGCTCGCCAGCCGTGAGCCCTGTGGGAGCACACTGACCACCAGGGGGCAGCTCCTGCGTTGAGCATCTGCCCCCTGGTGGTCAGTGCACATCATAGTGACTGGTCGTTCCACTGTTTGGTCAATTTGCATATTAGCCTTTTATTATATAGGATTATTATTTGTGGGTTTTTTAAATTGATTTCAGAGAGAGGGAGGGAGGAAGAGAAGCATCAATGATGAGAGAAAATCATTGATTGGCTATTTACTACACACTCCCTACTGGGAATTAAGCCTGCAACCTGGGCACGTGCCCTGACTGGGAATCAAACCATGACCTCCTAGTTCATAGGTCAATGCTCAACCACTGAGCCACACCAGCTGGGCTATTATTGTATTATTTTCCATACAAACAACTGTAGGCCTACTTTTGCCAACTCTGTATGTATGTGTGTGTGTGTGTGTATGTATGTATGTATATATATATATATATATAAACTTTATATATATGAAAAGGAAAGAGAGGGGGAAAAAATCTTCAAATGAAATTAGTGGGTTTGGGGTTTTAATTTCCAGAAGTTCCTTTGTTCCTTTCCAGAAATTGGTGCTCATCTTAGCTTGTACCTGAGGGAAATGGCTCTGATCTATGACCATTTGCTTTAGCTCTGAGCCTGTATTTAACACTACTTACATCCTAATCCATCTGGCCTAAATTATCACTGGGTAAGTCAAAAGGAAGCAGGATTTTGTCATTTTCATTATTGCTGAAAATTACTGTATTTTGGATTTTTGCTCTCAGTATTTTTCCTTCCACTTCCCATTTCTAACTGATTATTCATGCCCTTTGTTTTTCTTGCTCAAGATTTCTGGGGCTCAGAGAGAAGATTCTTTCCCAGCTTATGTTATTGTAAGGCCTATCCGTTTGAATGGATAAAGCTGATTGCCAATAAAAATGAGGTGCTATTTGGTGGAGAGAGGAAATGGGAGTCAGGGAGGTAAGATTTTTTTCTTAATGTCGTAGCTGAGGATGAGAGAACTGGGAGAGATGAGGCAGTGAGGCTGCAAAGCAAAGTCCTTCCAGATATAAATAGGAAGGCTGGGCTTTCCTCGGGGTCTTAGAAGCAGCTCAGATCCCTGAACGCCTAAGTAGCCCCAAAGCAGAGATGGGCGGGACTTCTGCAGGCGTGGACAAAAGCAGGACCAGAGAACCCTGGAGTCCTTTCAGCCCTTTTCGGAATTCCACATAAACCTCTCTGATTCACTACAACCTCAGGGGAGGACCCAGAGACTGAATTTCCTGCCACACAGTAGAATTCAGCTGATTTAACGAAAATAAAGATAGTAATAATGTTTAGACAATCAAGTGTGCCATCTGAGATATGGTTCTGTTGGTAAGACTTTTTTAAATAAAAATTATTTAATGCTTCCTCAATGAACTCATTCATTCAAGAAATATTGATTGAAGGACTTCTAAGGGCAAGACATTCAGGATAAAATGGTGAACAGGAGAGACATGGCAGAGGTTGCAGCCGAGCAGCCGGATAAGCTAGTAAATGGAATGAATACAGTATGCTAAGAACATTGACAGGGTAAGTTAAGTTTATTAGGGGAGGCATAGGCGATCACTTAACTGGGACGTGGGGAGTCAGAGGAGAGAATATTCATCCAGGAACAGGCCTGGAGAGGAGTGAGTGCAGTGAATACTGGAGAAAGCAAGATAAATATGGAGTGGCTACAAATGAATCCAAAAAGACCACTAAAGTCCAAGTCACTGATGGCTTTGAAGGCCACATTAAGGGACTTGGGCTTTTCATATGGGACTGCTCAAACTTTTCATATCTAGTACAAAACTTAATTAAGCTTCTAAAGTTTTCTTTTTCCCATTGCATTTTGCATACATAGTGGCTACAGCTACTGATTCGGCAGGGGTCACCTCTCTGATTTGTAAATTTGCTGGTTTGGATCTCTGTTTCTCTCAGAGCTGTACTCTGCAGTAAGCCACTGAAAGGAGGTTTTAGGGGTGAAATAGGCAGGTTTAAGAAATTTTAGGAGTTAAGGGTCCATGGGAAAAAAATACAGGGCTACAGAGCTACAAAGGGTACATTTCCATAGAATAAGGGAGCTGGGAGCTGCAGAAGGTATACATTTACAGAATAAAGGGAAGGAAGCCCCTCATTAAGAGAAGGAAGAGGAAAGCCCAAAGGGAATTGGGAAACAATAAGGGAGAAGAAAAGGAGAACCTCACATATCTCATGTGAGGTTTGAGCGCTGAAGTTGCTAAGGTGACCAATCAGAGGGGATAGTGACCAATCAGAGGGAATATCAAGGCACAAAGATCTGCATCCTTTATAAACCGTAGAGAAAAGGAACTTGTGGGCATCTTTCCCCCTCTCCACATGGCAGTCTGTGCTTGTTTCTCAATAAATTTCCACCTCTTACTATACTACCTTTCAACCTTGGTTTCATTCTTCAACTCCACCAGGACAAGAGCCCGGGAACCATCCTGCCCAGAGGAACACCACACGTTCCAGTCCAACTTTCCTATAGCACCGTGAGAGAAGTGTTATGAGTTTAATGAGAAAAGGGCTGTTTCCAATCTGTTACCTGCAAACAGCCCTCTGTGCACAGGAGTCCTTCGCCTCTGCCTGGCTTCCTTTGTTGCAATATCAAACATCCCCAGGATTGCAGCAGCTCAGGCCCACTTCTGTCTGAAATAAGGAAGGGGAAATTTACTTCTACTTTCAATATAGCTTTATATCATCATTCTTTTATACTTCAGTTCTGAAAGTGAGCCTATATTCAAAAATTAGCCAGATGAACTAAGCTACTAGATGAGGCACAAGTCGTAGAACCGACTCAGAACTACACAGGTCCAGGCATCGTGAGGCTCACCACCGGTGGGTGATTTGCTCAAGGATGGAATAAGATAAGACTTCCTAACGTGAAAATTGGATATGGCCATATTGAAAAGAAATTGCCTTTCCACACATTTGGAAAATTAAAGAGAGCTTAAACATTAACTTTGGAGTCACTGGTTCAAACACAAGGAGTGTTGCCTTGCCCATAGCTAGAAATTTCCACTTTGCAAGGGCTGGAAAAATTCCAGTGAATGCTTTAACCTGTTCAAGGAGCTTGGATGAACAAACCATTATTGTGTAGCTGAGTTTATATTCAGGCTCTACTAACTCTCCTTAGGTGGTGCTCCTGGGCAAGAAAGGTGTACAGCTCTACATGGGGACTCTCCAGTTCACCTGCTCACAGCCAAACAGGCAATTTTTTTAAAAAAATCATCAATTGAACAACTACCATGCAAGCACATACGCTGTACTGAGGAAGCTAGGGAGGAGCTGGGAGAAGTGGCAATGAAACTGAGAGTGAGCAAGGCTTATACATAGACTCAGAAAAGCACACCTGCAAGGTGAGATCCTCATTTTTGTAAAAAGCAACCAATGAAGAAAAAATAGAACTAGGCAAAATACACTATAATTTATAGGATGTTAATCAAGGAACATGAAAATTTGCTCATTCTCCCAAGTAATCTTAGAAATGCAAACTGAACCAACAACCGAGATACAATTTTCTTCTATAAACCTCACAATACTTGATAATACGTTTGTGTTAAAAGCTCTGAAAGTATTCATACACTTTATTTCAATATTTTTACTTTTAAGTTCTAGTATCAAACAATAATAATAATAGAAATGCAAAGATATAACTGTAAGTTTATTCATTGTTAAACATGTATGCCATCAACTGACAAATGGATAAATAAAGGTTATATATCTAATGGAATGAAGTTCTAATACATGCCACACCATAAATGATCCTTGACAACATAATGGTAAATGAAATAAGCCAGCCACAAAAGACCAAGTAGAGTAGTGGTGGCTGCTTAGAATTTGGTGGTGGGAAGTAATAGGGAGGGGTAATGGTAACTCAAGGGTACAAGTTTTCTTTTAAGATGATAAAAATGTTCTAAAATTAACTGTTACTGGTTGCACATATTTGTAAATATACTAAAAACCATGGACTCATATACACTTTAAATGGATGAATTGTATGCTCTAGGAATTATATCTCAATAAAGCTTTCAACAAAACATGTGTAATAGCAAATAAAAAATTAAAAAACTAATATTCAAAACATTTGAAACAAACAATATCATGGTACTGTTGTCAGAGAAAAGTGTGGATGATCTTTCTCTGTTGCTGGTGCGAGTGGGGTTCTTGGGGTACCGCTGGAATAAGCATTTTCAGAGGCTCCCACAGAAGGATAAGATGATGTGGTAGAAAGCTTTATTTTCATGGAATTACATCCTTAGGTTTCCAAAGCCCAATTTCCCTTAATCCAGTCCTGGAAGATGTGGAGCTGGGGATTCAGCAGAGCCAGAAACAAAGCCCGTGTCCAGAGCTTCTGTTGCATGTTGGGATTTTAGTCCGTATAGCATCAGACTAGATGCAGTCTGTTAGTCCGCTGTGTGGGGCCCACGCGGCAGGGAGCCATGTGGGCATATGCAGGGGAGCCAAGACAGTGGCCCCCGCAACAAGAGTCCCAAGAGTTCTAAAAATACAAGAGTGTGTACTTCTTTGTGCAGTGGTCGGCAAACTGCGGCTCTTTGGCCCCTTGAGTGTGGCTCTTCCTGAGCCTTAGGAGTACCCTAATTAAGTTAATAACAGTGTACCTACCTATATAGGTTAAGTTTAAAAAATTTGGCTCTCAAAAGAAATTTCAATCGTTGTACTGTTGATATTTGGCTCTGTTGACTAATGAGTTTGCCGTGGTAGGGGATTAAACATCTCAATCTCCCCATGCTTTCAGTAGCCACATATATGCTGGCCAATGACCTGTTCCCAGGTGTGACTGACAGACAAGTACCTTCCTTATGTCACCCAGACTTTACAGGGCATGCCTCTACTCCCCCCTCCCCATGTCCAGTCCCTTTCCCCTCTATGTGGTCTGTGGGGGAATAGACCGCTAGCTCCCTGGGAGCGTTAAACTGCAGCTCCCTGGCAAAGCTGCACAAATGCATGCCTATACTATTTGGCCTTCCCTTTGCTCCTTTCCTGTTTTCAGGTTAATTACATATCAGTATCAATATAAGTTGGAAAAGTATCTGAGAAACACTGCATAATATAATGGGAAGGTGTAAAAACAGTACTATTTATATCTGTCTACATAACATTGACATTGGTTATGTAATTATTTCAGGATGTTGGCATTTGTGGGTAATTTTTATCTTTTTTTTTTTTCATTGAAACTCCATTGTAGCATAGACATCTGATTATTTTAACAATTGAAGGAAATGATACATTGGGGAGGAAAGATTAAAACAAATGGGTAATTTTTTTCAATGCCCAAAATTAAACCCCTGGAAAAACAGTATATGGCCTGGAAGTCAGAATACTGAAAGTTAGTAGTTTATTTGAGTTTCTTTTTCGTTTGTTCCCTTTTTAAAAAATGTTTGTAATATTTTACGCAATTAATTTTATGCTCTACACTTCCTGTGGTGAACCACAAGCTATTTAAAACTTTCTTTCTCTCATGTTAATCGTTCAGTAGAAAGGGCAAGCTGTTCACCAATGATATACTCATGGCTTTAAAAATCCTATGTTGCCGAAACCGGTTTGGCTCAGTGGATAGAGCCTCGGCCTGTCGACTGAAAGGTCCCAGGTTCGATTCCGGTCAAGGGCATGTACCTGGGTTGCGGGCACATCCCCAGTAGATGTGCAGGAGGCAGCTGATCGATGTCTCTCTCTCATCGATGTTTCTAACTCTATCTCTCCCTTCCTCTCTGTAAAAAATCAATAAAATATATTTTTAAAAAAATCCTATGTTATTCTTGCAACTTCAATGTTAAGAAAAAAAAATGATTCAATGGGCACTCCATAATAAGATTTTTAAGCTGCTGATTCACTTAGAAATGAAAAAATCTAACGAACTATTAAAATTCTTGAACCCGTAATATAC
>NW_006293951.1:262313-268644 GCF_000327345.1 Myotis davidii
GATTTATTTTAAGATCTTTGCAAGAAAAGTTAAGAAATGTAAAATATGAGCATTGTGACATTTTAAAACAGGCTGTTACAAACTCAGCATCTAAGGGAAAAAACCACTATATTTACTGTTCTGATTCACGAGAGACATCCTACTACAGTTTGAGATGCACTGCTTTCTTGTCAAATAAATCTCTTTTAGTAATGCCTGTATAGTTATTTCATTCCATGTCTCTGTAACTGAAGCAAGAACTTCAAAACTAAAGGCACTCTGAATCAGTTTTAAATATGAAACATGAAATTTCGCATCAACATCTAGCATGAAGGTCTTGCTTTAGTAAGTGCCCAAAAAACATATATAGAATATAATTTAAGAAATTATCCAAAATAAGTGACCTCTGCCATTTAGCAGTATTAAAAATGCATTACGGGAAGGTAAAAGAAAGCTTAAGTCATTGTATCAAGTAGTTATTGCTAAGCCTGGCCAAAAAAAAAGTTATAATATATGTAAAAGCCCTTAAACATTTTACCATTATTATATTTGTGAATATTAACTCAGTATTAAAAGTAAAAGATATCCATCAGAGCCTGTTTTATGAGATTTTTTTTCTTAGTATAAACTATTTCAATTTTAGATGAACATTTTCTCTAAAAGGTGATTTCTTATTGAAAATATTCTAGATAAAAGTAAAGATAAAATTTTCTGGAAAATTTTATTAAGTAAAATAGAAAATTTATAGTGAGAGATTAAAATTAATATTTTGTTGGCTCAACTGAACTAGTACATTAAAATTGTAGAACATTTTAAAATGTAATCTATCAACTGTTTTTGAAGTTTTAAGGTTTAAATCTTCTAAAACATTCTATAGTACGTCAACCTTTAAGTTATTAGTGAGAGTATAGAATATGGACCTCATTTGGGGATGAGGCCACATCCAAGAGTTAAAGGAAGCTAGGCCTTGGTAATGCCAAGAGCTGGCCTGGCCCTCATATCTAGACCTTGCAGGGAGCATTTGCTAAGAGCCCCCTGGGTTGGAGCAGAGCAGAGGAACCCTTAGATCTGTTGGGCCTAAAATTTCATCAAACATTAACATCAGACAAGGCCACTCTTTGTGATAAATCAAGACAAAACCTGGACCACTGTGCAATCATGTTTGAAAACATACTAACAGGTGAACTTTGTCCAACTCATAAAAATAACCCAACCTTGCCTCTATTGGCTGCTATTGACTGAACTCATACGTTGAAACCTAGTCCCCAGTGTAATGGTTTTAGGAGATGATTCGGTCATGAGGGTGGAACCCTCTTGAATGAGATCAGTGTACTTATAAAGGAGACCCCAGAGAGAAACTAGAACAGACTAAGGTGCTAGCTAATAGAAGTTATTGTTGCTTCTTAACCAATTATCTCTTGAGCCTTTTCTCATAAATAAGTTCTATTTAGATATTAATCATAGAATTACTCCCTCTTCCTAAATCAAGCCCCCTTCTATAGACCCTCCCCAAATCACCTAACTCAAGTAAAAATTCGGTAAATACTTTCAACCAGCCTTTGACTGAGATCCCCTAAGTTTTTCAAGGTTTGCATTCTACTTGGCTGCCAAAAGTAATAAACCTGAAGTCTTCAATTATAGTAGTTCCCATTTGATCTTGGGCTACAGACAATGTAGGACAGAATCCCTTTTCTTTCCTACTTTGCCAACATTTTCTTTCTCTCTCCCTCCTTTTCTCAGCATATAAACTTTTAAACTAATGACTCCTCTGAAGCACTTTCCTTGTATCTGCTCCCTTTTTATCCTCACAGGTGCTCTATGAGGGGCTGGAGGGGGGGTGAGAGGGGGGGAGGCCAGATTAAGTAACACAGCTGATGAGCAGCCTGCCTGGGATTCATTCCAGTGGGTGCAGTCTGGATGAAGAACATGTATCCTAATCCTATATAATAAAAGGCTAATATGCAAATTGACCCTAAAGGCGGAACCACCAGGATGATCGGTCACTATGACGCACACTGACCACCAGGGGACAGACGCTCAATGCAGGAGCTGCCCCCTGGTGGTCAGTGCACTCCTACAGGGGGAGCTCCACTCAGCCACAAGCCAAACTGAGGGCTGTGAGTGCAGCAATGGTGGCAGGAACCTCTCCTGCCTCCTCAGCAGCGCTAAGGATGTCCGACTGCTGGCTTAGGCCTGCTCCCCCCTGCAGTTGGACATCCCCCAAGGGGTCCTGGACTGCAAGAGGGCACAGGCCAGGCTGAGGGATGCCCCCCCCTCCAGTGCATAAATTTTCATGCACCGGGCCTCTAGTCACTAAATAAACTGGATCTTATAATCAAAGCATAAGCTGTACTCCATTTCTCCTAGCTGGTTTCAATTCTCGCATTTTTTATTGTTAATCCTCACCCAAGGATATTTTTTCATTGATTTTTAGAGTGGAAGGGAGAGGAAGAGACAGAAAGAGAGAAACATTGATGTGAGAGAAACACATTGATTGGTTGCCTCCTGCATGCCCCGACCAGGGCCTGGTGTAGAACCTGCAACCGAGGTATGTGCCCTTGACTGGAATTGAACCTAGGACCCATCAGTCCACAAGCCCAAACTCTATCCAATGAGCCAAACCGGCTAGGGTATCTCTTGCATTTTTTGTCACAGTTACATTTCAGTGTCCTTTGCCTACTTTCCCTTAACCCCCATTAATAGTGTGTGAACTTAAAGCACTCTGACTTCCATTCCCCAGTTTCTACCAAGACCACCAGCAACCTCAGAACAGCATGGAAAGAGGATGTGTTTTAGAAGTACACAGACCAGAATGAAAATCCCAACAAGTTCCTTAATGTCTCTAAGGATCTTCAGTTTTTCTTCATGCAGTTCCAGAGGGATAAAATGAGGTTACATGTACAGAACAGCCCATACATTATTGTCATTAAAATGATAACATTATTAAAATTACTGATAATATTATTAAATGATAATATTATTAAAATCAGCAACATGTGATGTTGTTAACTATTCTACCTTGAAGCAATCCATCCTTTAAGATTCTAGAACTCCATCCTCTCTTGGCATTCCCCCAATTTTCTAGAAGATTCTTGGTCTATTTTATATGTTTACCTTCATTTGCTTAAATTTCAAACATTAAATCTCAAGTATTCCCTAGGGCTTATTCTTGGCACTCCTACCTTCTTGCTCGAGATCAATGGTTCTCAATTTGTGTGAGGGAGATGGAGGAGGGAGGAAAAAGAGCTGAAGGGGGTTTTCAGAATTTGTAGAGGAGCTTTTTCAAACTAGACATCTCCATCCCTGACCTACAGGAGAGATTGATTCATCCCATGTATTGGGGCATAATACACTAGCATCTCTTTGATTTTGTGGCAACATAAAAGCTAACATCTAAAAATGCCAGAGGACAGCCTTCTCTTCCTCTCCCTACATTCCTTTCTTAGGTCCTAAAGTAGGCACTCCCATCAACAGCCTGACCTGTCAGAGAGTGTTAGAAGGTTTCATTCCATACTTGACTCCCCTTGAGGATGTGCTGGGAGGAAGCAGTCATCATTCTTTCCATCCTTTCACTAGGTCCCTCCTGAGAAAAGAGGGGAGACTTACTTAACTGGGAAAATTGGTGAGAGACTGGTATCCACTGGCTCGTGTTTCTTTACTGGCCAAGTGAATGTATTAGAGGTTATTGTCCATAAATTATCTTACTTATTGGATCTAATTATTTCTCTTCTTTGTACTTGATTCTTGTGCACCTGTGCATGGGTGCATGTGTGTGCTCATACACATATGCACACACACACTTCAAGGCTACAAGTGTCCTATTCATTTCCTGTTTTGAGGTAGTAACTGTTAGTTGCCACATCCTACCTGAGCAAGAAGCCTGTAATTCTCCCAGTTCTCATCCTGTGCCAAGAAGATTAAGTCCAAACCGCAATAGAGATAAGGGACCCGGTAGCATTCACACATGTAGGGGAATATCACGAAAAGCTGACATCCAATCACCTCTTCCTCAGTTCCCGTGTGCCCACTCTATCAGTCGGGACACTGGAGGGGAGAGAAGGTGAACAGCACTCAGCAGAGCTGAGTAAAATTGAAACATTGTATGGCATCTGCTTTTTTCATTAAGAGAACTTAACTCCTTCCTATGAGTTGTCCTTCACTGAATTCTGCACCTGCAGAGAATAGTAAGGAACACCAACACTCTCAGCTAGCCTCACTAATTGAGAAGAGTCGTGACCACAAAAGCTACATAACGCAGTGTTTTTCAAATGTGACCCACAACCCATTAGTGTGTCAAGCAATCAGTTTAACAGATTATTACCAGGATTTTTTTTTATGAACTAGAAAACAACAAATTTTAAGGAACACCAACACTCTCAGCCAGCCTCCCTAATTGAGAAAGATTCATGGCCACCAAAACTACAAGACGCCGTGTTTTTTAAATGTGACCCCCCACCCATTAGTGTGTCAAGCAATCAGTTTAACAGATTATTACCAGGATTTTTTTTTTTTATGAACTAGAAAACAACAAATTTTCAGAGTGCATTGGAAGGAATTAAAAAAATATCTTAGTGTGGCTAACAGTCTTAACCTTACACATTTGTGAGCAGGATTATAAGAATTTGAATTCAGACCAGCTGAATTCATACCATATGCTTTTGGCTGCACAATCCATCTTCAATTTTGCTGGTTTCCAATAACGTATCTCCCAAATTTCTGAGTTGATTGCATTCTTAAACATAACTGTGGTGATTAAATGCATAGATCGTGAAGTTCAAATTCTAGGTAAGTTACCTTACCTCTCTGAGTCTCATCTGTGAAGATAATGATTGTCCCTACTCACAGGATTTGTTATAGGGTGAATTGTGTAGCCACCCCTCCCCCCCCACACACACATATTTATTTGTTGAAATCCTAACCCCTACTTATCACAGAATGTGACTGTATTCAGAATCTTTAAAGAGGTAATTAAATTAAAATGGGGTAGTTAGCAGTGGCCCTACTCCAATTCTATAAGAGATTAGGACACACAGAAAGACACTAGGGATATTCCCACAAAGGGAAGACCAGGTGAGGACCCAGTGAGAAAATAACCCTCCACAAGCCAAGAAGAGAGGCCTCAGGAGAAAATCTGTCAACACCTTCCTCTTGGACTTTTGGCCTCCAGAACTGTGAGAAAGTAAGTTTCTGCTGTTTAAGCCACCCAGTCTGTGGGATTTTGTTAAGGCAACAAACTAAAATTAAAAGTTAATTACAAAAATTAAAAGATAATATATAAAAAGTGATTGACAATAGGGCTTTCCTATTGTTGCTGCTTGACTTGAAGTCAGTTTCTCTATATCTCCAATTCTTAAAGCTTACTTCCTTTTTATATGTAACTATATTCACTTGTTTACTGTTTGCCCTTTTGGCTAATTTGTAAGCCTCAAAAGAGGAGGTACCATGTTGGCCTGTTCAACTAGAAAAGTGTTTGAAACATGTTAACAATTCACTAAATATTTACTCAATTAATGAAGGCCTATGACAGGTATCTCTCCCACTCTCTACTATAGATAGTCTCTACCCCTATGACAGAAGAGGATTCAAGACAGGGACAGGAGTCATCTGTGATTCCTGAGTTTGATGTAACAGGGTCAAAGCCACCCACAAAAATATCCCCGGTCTCTTCCAGAAACACAGACACCATTCATTAATGTTGCATCTATCAATGTTCAAGCCCTAGAGCTTACATTGGGGAATACAATCCTGCTTGTGGCCCAGACCCTCCAGAGAATCAGTTGAGATTTCTGTTTCCTTAGAATGAAGTAGGAAGATGAAAAGGCAGTATTCAGATTGAGGAAGAAGGTCTGTTCCTCTACGTGAGAATATGGCAGTACATAAGAATATTACAGGTGGTGTGGTGTGGGGGGGGAGGGGGTTGGGCAATGCAGCCAGGCACTAAAGTAGCAGATAAGGTTCAGTAGAGACAAAAGCAATATAACCTAATGAGTTAAAACTAATCCATAGTCTATTGATAAGACAATGACATTAACTCATTCCTTAGCAAAGACAGGAGCATCATTTGGGCTTGAAAATATCCATGTAGGGTATTTTTTGGTCAAAAGAATCAATAAAGCAGCAGTCATTTTTAGGAAGGAAGCAATTGTGAAAGAGGATGCTTGCCTTGTTTACTTTTTTTATATGCATCTGGTCTCTGAGGCAATGAATGGAAGTTCTGGGTCAAGAAACTTTAAAGATAACTTAAGGGATCCAGAGAAGGTGAGAAATGAACACCCGACTAGAGTAATATAGGAAGTAGAGTGTCTTCTGAATGAGAAAATAGCTATGACTGTGTAGTCTGAAAGGAAGAGAG
>NW_006293951.1:268987-279990 GCF_000327345.1 Myotis davidii
TTGTGAAAGAGGATGCTTGCCTTGTTTACTTTTTTTATATGCATCTGGTCTCTGAGGCAATGAATGGAAGTTCTGGGTCAAGAAACTTTAAAGATAACTTAAGGGATCCAGAGAAGGTGAGAAATGAACACCCGACTAGAGTAATATAGGAAGTAGAGTGTCTTCTGAATGAGAAAATAGCTATGACTGTGTAGTCTGAAAGGAAGAAAGAAGATGAAATCAATGTTTATAATATGATGACAGGTTTTCACAGGACACAGATTTCACCAGATTACTCAGTAGTAAAATAGGAGGGGACTGACCTGATGGAATATCAGGACTATACAGAAACTTAGAAGTCCATCTAATCCAAGCCCTTTATTAAGAATTAAGGTCCAGAGGCACAGACTGATGGATCTCAAAGGGGGGAGGGGAGTGGTGGGAAGAGATTAATCAAAGAATGTATATGCATATATGCATAGCCTATGGACACATACAATTGTGTGGTGAAGGCCTGGGGGGGGGGGGGGGGGGGGGTAATGGGCTAGGGGCACGTAATGGGGGGAAATGGGAACATCTGTAATACTCTCAACAATAAAGTTGTTTTGTTTTTTTTAACTAAGGAATTGAAACCCAGAGTGGTGAGGTGACTTTTCCAAGGACACACGGCTGGTAATAGCAGAGCTGGAAATCAGCCTTATGTATCTATCCAACCACCTCTCCTGACTACTCAGAGGCACCATTACACCCTGGCTGGTAAACGATGCCAACCATGCAATCTCTCTGGGCCTGTCCAATTAATTCTCTCTTTGCAGTCTGTATCATTCTACACATGAAGTAATTTATTCTAAGGTAAAAAAGAGCAATCCTGTATGCCTTACCTCTTCCAAGGATTTCTATTAAGACTTCTGAAGACAGAAAACCCTAAACCAAAAGGGCAAATGCCTACATATCTACTTCATGATGTGGGAGATGAGAGCTAAGGCCACTATCCAAAACTTTCTAAAATTATACAACCTAGATACCCACTAAGTCTTGTTAAAAAGCAAGAAAAAGGCTCAAAATGGAGTCACTTAGGCTAAGATTCATGTCACCAAACTGAGGCTTAAATATAGTTTAGATTTGTCCAGAAATAAAAAAAATTAAACCAGCCAATCAGGAATCACCTGATCGGCATTAGTTAGGTAATCTGCCTGATAAATCCCTGCCATCCCCTATTAGGAAGTAACTTTTCCAGGACCAATTTGCTACTTTTGCCTAGCAACAGTTCTTGTTCCTGCTCCCTCCTGCCTTTAAAATCTTTTGCTTTGTATAGTTCTTCAGAGCTCCTTTCTATCTGCTGGATTGAAAAAAAATATTAAGATCGCTAACAATGGGCTGGTGAGGGACTGGGGGGAGAAGGGGGATGGTAGCAGGCTGAAAGAGGTTAATGGAGGAAAAAGGAAGGCCTATGTAATACTTTCAACAATAAAGATAAATAAATGAATAAATAAATCTGACCCTTAAAAAAAGAAACTATTTTACTATATTAAAGCATCAGAGTAATACTTTTTAATATCCAGTGGAGCATAGTATATAGTTAACATTGTTTTGAAGAGAATAAAGAAAAACTAAAATGCTCAATAAATGAAGTAGAGTATAAGATGAAAAAGTCACATTGAATTTAATTTGCTCATGGAATAAAAAAGACAAATTGTTTTTAGTATAATCTATCTATTAAAAGCCTAAGCAAGTGTTGCAACCAAAACAACCGAACAGACGACCAAACAGGCTGCATGGGGAGACAAGGATGGCAGGGAGGTTAGTGAGGGACGATCAAATGACTGAGCAGCAGGCTGCGTGGGGCAACCAGGCAGGCAGGGGGGTTAGTGAGGGGCAACCAAATGACCGAACAGCAGGCTGCATGGGGCAACCAAGCCAGCGGGTTGGAGTGTGATGCTGGTTTCTGGTTTAGGCCCGATCCCTGGGATCGGGCCTAAACCGGCAGTTGGACGTCCCCTGAGGGGTCCCAAATTGGAGAGGGTGAAGGCTGGGCTGAGGGTACTCCTCCCCACCCCCCCCACCCCTGTGCACAAATTTTGTGCACCGGGCCTCTAGTCTCTTTATATATCAGTATAAAGATGCATTAAACACACACACACAAAATAAAATTTACTCAGTTTTTATTAACAGTTTTTTTGTGATAGCAGTGTCATCTGAAGGTTTAGAGACAGTAAGAAACAGGCATCCTTTGAGTTCTCTGACTTTCTCAATATTTCTAAGAGCCATTGAGTAACTTCCTCTTGATTCTGAACTCCACTTTTGTGTACAAGCTCTTTGCTCTTGCAGGCTTTCCAGTCCAGGGTTAACAGGTCAGTCTGATTGACAAGAGGCTCTATCAGAGCACCAGTCCTTAGCCCTTGTTAGGACACAATTGAGGTCCAGGCCTTGGTCACCTTGAGCTGGCCGATGGTTCCACCTGGAACTACAGTCCCTAGCTCTGGGCCATTACCATGTCTTTGTTTACTCTTGTGTACACAGTTCCATTTCCTTGGTTACTCAGGTTTCTGCTAATTTGCACATGAAGTAAAAGAATAATAAATATATTATTAGTGAGAATCTTGGAAGCCAAAAATACAAAATAGGTGAGCATAGGTTGAGCACATAGAAGCTATTAGAATATTTGCCACCTAAATCTAAGATTCTTGTGCTAGGATAAGTTGGCCATAAAATGTGTTAGATCACCACTAGCTCAGGAGCCAACCTCAAGAAAATATTCATGCGATGAGATACACTGTAAAACATCACAAAATCCCCAACCCAGAGGCACATCTCTCTTAGGTATTAATTTGGTTCTGAGAGACCCAAGGCTTACCAAAAAAATAGGAACCTCAAATTCCAAAGATTTAAGTGTTCCACCTTCCAGCATACCTGCTTACTTTAAGACCTATGGTCCTAGAAGCTATAGATATCTACAGTAATGGCAAACTCTTCCAAAGAAGTGCCCTTGAACACAAGGGTTCCCAAATCAAACAAACAGAATGGGATACCTATTTTAATTTTCCTGCAGATGCCTTCAAAAGACTTCAAGATTCCAAAATACCTTTATTTAAAGATTAATTACAAAAGGTTAATGAAAAATGAAAGAGCCAAGAGGTACCCAAAATCAAAGCCAATAAGACTGATGTGACTCCTATTGTTCCCCTCCATCCGCCTTTACCTGAATATTCACAGTTGAATAATCCTCTACAGCAGTAGTTCTCAACCTTCCTAATGCCATGACCCTTTAACACAGTTCCTCATGTTGTGGTGACCCCCAATTTCATTGTTACAAATTGAACATAATTAAAGCATAGTGATTAATCACAAAAACAATATGTAATTATATATGTGTTTTCCAATGGTCGTGTGACCCGTGACAGGATCGTTTGACCCCCAAAGGGGTCGCGACCCACAGGTTGAGAACCGCTGCTTTATTTGATAGGATAAACTTGCTTAATTAGACCTGCTTTCTGATGTAAACTTTTTCCAGCCCAATGAAGCACCCCACTTCTCTTTCAGGTAATTGTCAGCAACACAGCAGTAAGTATCAACACGAAGCAGATTATTATTGTAGATCATGCAGGGAGAACAAAGGGTAACATATTTAACTGCAGCAGTGTTTGACTATATTCTGCGCAGGGAGAAAACCTGAAGTCATTTTCAAGGTCCACCATTTCTTCTTTTCCACCCCTTTGGTGGTGGAACGACCCTTTCACGGGGGTCGCCTAAGACCATCCTGCATATCAGATATTTACATTATGATTCATAACAGTAGCAACATTACAGTTATGAAGTAGCAACGAAAATAATTTTATGGTTGGGTCACAACATGAGGAACTGTATTTAAAGGGCCAGAAGGTTGAGAACCACTGCTAAAGCCTGTCTGTAAGTTTTCTTCCTGTGATATGAAGGAAAGGTAGGCAGGGTCATGAAAAATAGCCTATTTCCCAATTTTTGCTAAGTCATTGGAGACTCTTCTTACTATTGACAAAGCCACCGTACCTCTGGAAGTAAAAGCTGTCCTAGCTCTGCCTTAGAGTGATTGCTTGCCTTTAAATTTCCCTCCACAGGTTTCCCCTCTAAGGAACATTACTCTCTGAAATGCTCCTGAATTGTAGGGAATGGAGGGAAGGAGGGAGATTCTCACCAAGTCTAAAGCAGAGTTTACAACTCAAGCCCCAAGCGGAGGAAGTAAATGCAAGCACAGTTGAGGTATATTCAGTCTTTGAGCCTCATTGTGTGTTTAATGGATAAAGATCTGTAGAGAAAGGAGCATAACAACCCCAGGGCCTGTGTTAAAGAGAATCTTGGCAGCATCTAATTTCATCAGCGTATAAGAAAAATTATCCATTACAGACTATTTCTTTTATTTTAAATACCAGAGGCCCGGTGCAAAAATTCATGTGTGTGTGTGGGGGGGTGTCCCCTCAGCTCAGCCTGCACCCTCTCCAATCTGGGGCCCCTCGGGGGATGTCCTACTGCCGGTTTAGGCCCGATCCTCAACCCAGCAGTCAGACATCCCTCTCACAATCCGGGAACGCTGGCTCCTAAATGCTCACCTGCCTCCTGCCTGATCACCCCTAACCACCTCTGCCTGCTGGCCTGGTCGCCACTAACTGCCCCCACCTGCCAGCCTGGTTGCCCCTAACTGCCCCCACCAGCCTGATCACCCCTTATTGCCCCCCCTGCAGGCCTAGTTGCCCCCCAACTGCCCCCCTGCCAGCCTTGTCACCCCTCACTTCCCCCCTCTGCTGACCTGGTAGCCCTTAACTGCACCCCTCTGCCAACTTGGTTGCCTCCAACTGCTCCCCCTGCCGGCCTGGTCACCCCTCACTGCCCCCTTCTGCTGGCCTGGTCACCCCCAACTGCCCCCCTGCCAGCTTGGTCACCATTCACGGCCCGCCCTGTCAGCCTGGTCACCCCTCACTGCCGCCCCTGCCAGCCTGGTCGCCCCACACAGCCTTCTGGTCAGTTGTTTGGTCATCCTTCACTATCCACCTGCCGGCCTGGTCACCGCACACAGCCTCATGCTCAGTCATTTGGTCATCCCTCACTAACCCCCCTGCTGGCCTTGTCGCCCCAATCAGCCTGTCCAGTCGGTCGTCCGTTCAGTCGTTCATTCGGTTGTATAGCCCTTGACTCTTTATATATATAGATAGTCATGTACTCAAGCTTTATTCAAGATTTCAAGCAAATTCCCGTTTGCTCCAATAACCTAAAAATTTAACACTGATCTCTACACTCTTCATTAATCGCCTAAGCACACATATTAGAGGTGATTGCAAGGGATCTATCCTCTCACATTGAAATCTTCCCAAAGTCAAAAAGGCCCCTTATTTTAAATTATGCCATGGGCTTCATCAAGAACGTTGAGGGTGAATTTTCTTGAATTGTACACAAAAATATTTTTACTTTAGAGTTTTTAAGTAGGTGGTTATATTAAAACAGTCTAACAAATAACTAGCCTATAAGAGTTTTGCTAATGCCAGAAAACTTTAAAATCATGAGAAAAAAGTTGTGAAATGTGACTATCCTAACCGGTTAAAATTGCAATAGGATTTTCAGTAAAAATGCGTACATGGTATGCTAAGTATTTATCAAGTGCTTAGTAAATATTTGCTGAATACATGACTGATGCTTTGCCTTATGGGAGGAAAGTGCCACTTAGAGGTAGGAAAATGAACGTTTGAAAGTGGAAAATTTCAGGAACTTGAAGAAGACAAAACATTTACCTTTCAGGATCATTAGGATTAGGGATAATATATGTAAAATTTCTAACATATAAACGTTAGATTAAAATTGCCATTATAAAAATCATAAAGAATATTCCAAATGAGGAAATGTTTACAAATAAGACGAAGTTATGAAATAATCGTTGATTCAAAAATAATAATACTCACTACGATTGTGGCTAGAGAGCATAAGCAGAATCTGAAGTAGTATCACTCAGTATGTAGTTTCCTTTTATTTTTTATTTGTATAAAAAAATAAAGCTTATAGAAAAGTTGAAGAATAGTACAATGAACACCTGTATACCATTCACAATGGATAATATTTTGTCACATTCACTCTTTTTTTCTTTCTGTTTCTCATGCATGCACATGTATTTTTATCTTTTAAGAGTAACTTGAAAATATTCATTCCTAAATATTTCAGCATGCCTTTCTTAACAATAGAACATTCAACGAGCTTGTTTATTTGAATGCATCCATCTGGAAAAGAAGATGTAAAGAAATTGTAATTGTTAACACTAGACTCGGCTTCTTGTGTTGGGGATCTCTGCTCTTTTCTAGCTACCAATTTGGACTTATGGGCTTGGCAAACAATAGATTCTAATAAGACCACTTATGAAGTAAAATGTTTTATGCGATAACTAATTTTAAAATTACCTATATTATTATTAAAATAGAGTTTTATCATCAGCAACAGTATTCATAAAAACATGTGCTTTTATATAGCATCTAGAAGCCTGGTGCATGGGATGTATGCACTGGTGGGGGCGTGGCCTGCGGGGATCGGCCTGCTGTGGGAGCATCTCTCATCCTGCTCAGCTGAGAGGCTGTGGACCCGCCCTCTGAGCAGTGAGGTCATCCAGGTCAGCTGAGCAGTGCTCTCACTGTGGGAGCACACTATCCACCAGGGGGCAGCTCCTGTGTTGAGCGTCTGCCCCCTGGTGGTCAGTGCACATCATAACAACAGGTTGACCCGTCATTCTGGTCATTCTGCCATTCAGTCACTGGGTTTTATTATATAGGATACAGCTGTGGAAAGATATAAATGACCATATAGATATGGCCAAGATCTGAAGCCCAGTTTTCCAAATTTTATTACCATGGCTGACTTTTCCCCAGTCTTTCTCTGCAATGTCTCTGGACAATAACTCAGCTGTGCTGGATTAAGATTGTCACACAACGTCCATCCCACCAGAGAACTGTTTTTACAGAAAGGAGCTTTCATGTAATCCTTATCTCTGTATTTAATCATTTCCTCTACCTTTTGCACAATTCTGTCAATTCTAACTGAGGCAACTTTTCACTATGCACATTCACTGTGTTCACAATTCCCTCTCCCTTGAATTTCCTCTATTACAGCTTTTGCTCAATTATCACAAGATCTCACTCCCTCTCCATAGCCTAGCCTTTCTGTTCCTTCCATTTTTTTGTGAACAAAATCGTTCCAACCACTATGACTTAGCTAGTTAACCTTAAGCAAATCCTGGCAGCCAAGGTTAAATGAGCTCTAACTGCAAAGCCAGAATTGAGAGCTCCACTAGAGTGAGACTAAGAAGGTGAATTCTGGCCTCCACCTGCCTGAGTTCAACTCTCTGCTTCTCAATTATTAGTTTGATGACTGTGAATGAGTCACTTAACTTCTTATACTTTGGTTCCATGTTTGTAAATGAAGAATATTAATGAGGGTACCTGCCTCATGATGTGGAGTTAATATTTGTTACCAGGGACACTTGGTGATTGGAAAATAGGAGTCATGCCCAGAATATACCCACATCAAGGAAAACACCAGAAGATCTGAGATAAGTATGGACAATCGAGAACTAATGGGAAGCATGCAACAGACTGATGAATTTCAGTGGGAAGGGGGCAGTGGAGGGAGTGGAGAGAAGAAATTAATCAAAGAATGTATATGCATATATACATAACCTATAGATATACAATAGTGCAGTGAAAGCCTGGGGAGGGGGCAGGAGCTGGGTTGAAGGGATCAATAGGGGGAAATAAGGGAACATCTGCAATACTTTCAACAATAACGATACATTAAAAAAAAAGAACTAATGGGATCAAATGTCTAAGAGTATTGAACACATGCAAAATGTCTTATCAGAATAGATAACTATAAATGCTTCCCCCTTGATATCTATTTTCTTCTCATACTCTAATCAAATGTACTTGTCATCAAAAACTAAAACAAAATTCCTTAACATTATATTGAAATTACTGTCATTACAACAGTCTGATTTTCTAAAATTCAATTGTATTTTATGCCAAGTACATCATGAACTAAATTTATTTGGGGGATGTTTGGAATTTAACCATATTATATGTTATTTTTAGGTTCTCTTTTTTGTTACAGTATGAATTTCAAAGAGTTAAAAATAAAATTCTCAAAATAAATAGTGAGCATATGTCAAAGATATTTAATTGCTTAATTATGGGACCAACAGAATGCTAAAGCTGGTTCCAAGGAGGAAAGGAGAGTCTAGTATGTGTAGTGAAAGGAAGGAAGAACACTGAAAAAAGGTTGCTAGTTTAGATTTAAAAATACTGATTGATGTAGTCTGAATGTTTGTGTGCCCCCATTCATATGTAAAAATCCTAACCCCCAAAGGTGATGGGCCTTTGAAAGGTGCATAAGTAGTGGGGGTGGAACCCTTATGTACAGGATTAGCTGCTATTTTGAAAGAGGCTCCAGCAAGATCCCTAACCCCTTCTGCCATGTGACTTGGAAGAGAGTTTTCACTCCTCCACGCTGGCACCCTAATCTCAAACTTCCAGCCTGCTGAACTGTGAGATGGCTTTTCCCTTCATCATCACTTTACTTTTCTTTTTTAAATTCTCATTGAAAGATATGTTTATTGATTTTAAAGAGAGAATAAGAGAGAGAGGGAGAGAGAGAAACACTGATCCATTGTACCCTTATTTTCATAGCAGCACAATTTACAATAGCTAAGACCGGAAAATAGCCCAAGTGCCCATCAGTAGATGAGTGGCTAAAAAAGCTATAGTACATTTACACAATGGAATACAATGCAGCTGTAAAAAAGAAGGATCTCTTACCCTTTGAGACAGCATGGAGGGACTTGGAAAGGATTATGCTAAGCGGATAAGCCAATCAGAGAAAGACAAGTATCACGTGATCTCACTTATATGTGGAATCTAATGAACAAAATAAGCTGATGAACAAAACAGATATAGAGACATTGAAGCATGCAACAGACTGACATATTTCAGAGGGAAGGGGTTGGAGGTAGGGAGCAAGAAAAGGTTAACCAGAGAATTTACATGCATATATGCATAGCCCATGGACACAGACAATAGTGTGATGAAGGCCTGGGGGGAGGGGCGGCAAGAGGGGGGTCAATGAGGAGTGAAAGGGGGACATCTGTAATACTTTGAACAATAAAGGTAATTTTTTTAAAGATTAAAATAAAAATTTCACAAGTATTAAGCAACATTGATTTGCTTTTTAATGTAGGTATTTCAATGAGGTTTTTTTTTTGTCTTATATTTTTATTTTTGTAATGTTCCTAAAACCTCTTCAGAAAACTTTTTTTGTTAATCTTTCTGGAAATACTAAGTAGGAAAGTATGTTTGCTCAGTAGTCCATTAAAAATGTAACAAATAATAACCTACGTAGGCATGTGCCATTTCTAAGATCAAAGAAATTCTTTAAACCACTTCCTTGTGCAAGTCCCTTTAAAAGAAAAGTCCACGTGCTTTATTACAAAACAAAAGCTGGTCATTGTCCACGCCCTTTAGAAAACCACCAAGTCCTGGCAATTGTGAATATTCTGATATTTCCTCATACATCCATATACACTGTGCAGTTATGTTCATTGGGAAGAGATGGATCAGGAGGAGTCTAATTTTGGAGTCAAGCTTCTACTTGTGTTTCTACAGTTATTGGTAAGGAAACTTACACAAACCCTAATCATGCAAATAAGTCTATTTCATAGTAGGTCTACTGCAAATAACAAATGCCTCTATCCATTGTTCATTAGGTAAAAACTCTTTCATGGAAGTTGCTTACTAAAGTGCCTTTTAGTTAGCAGCTTAATCCTACAACAGTCTACATTAACATAAACTAACAACAAAGTGTGGGAAGGTGCTCAGAAGTGATTATACAATCCAGTTTTATCTAAACCTTATAATAAAACAGTGCTTTCCTTTTTCAAATAAAAATTATTTTTCTCTTTCATTAATAGTTAACTTGGGGCTTCTTTTTGTAACCAATTTCACCTGGAAAAAAAAAAATGGAGCAATTATATAAAAAATTACTAGTACCCTAAGCTTTTAGAATTTACTATCTAGGTACCAGAATTTGATTTTTATTTCTCTTTTTCAATGCCTGATTTAATAAACCTCAATTTATATACAGTTATTTATTAAAGTATAACAAATTAGCCTAAAACTTAGTAACTTAAAACAGTGAGTAGTTACCTTCATAGTTTCTATAGGCCAGCAAACTTGGGAACAGATTAACTGGGCGGTCTGGTTTGGAGACTCTTATGAGGTGGCAATCAGAGATGACAGGGGCTGCAGTCATCCGAAGGCTTGACTGGGCCGGAGGCTCCACTTCCAAGGTGGTTCACTCACGGGGCTGCCAAGTGGTTGCTGGGTTTTGGCTAGAGGTCTCAGCTTTCACGTGAGCTCAGCAATAGGCTTGAGTGTCCTCTTGGCATAGCAGGTGGCTTGCCTCCCCAGAGCAAATGATCTGAGATGGAACAAAGTCCTATCTGCAGTGTCTTTTATGACCTAGACTCAGAAGTCACACACACTGTGACTTCCACCACATTCTCCTTGTGAAAGGTTAGTCAATAAGGCTCTCTCAACGGGAGGAAAATTAGGCTCCCCCTTTCACAGGGAGGAGTGTCAAAAAAGTGTGGACATGTTTTTAAACCACTACAGTATCATTTACTTTATCCCTTACTTATTTTTTTAAATATATGTCTCTATTTCAGAGAAGAAGGGAGAGGAAGAGAGAGAAATATCAATGGTGCGAGAGAATCATTTATCAGCGGCCTCCTGCACAATCGGGATCCAGCCGCAACCCAGGAATCTAACTGTGACCTCCTTGTTCATAAGTCAAAGCTTGACCACTGACCCATACCAGCTGGGCATCCCTTATTTATTTAAACCTATAAACCTAGGTTTATAACCTAAACCTAAAATTCTAGTAATAGATAACTTTTCTCATTCTCAGATTTTTTTCAATGAACTTATTTAGTCCTGTTTATCCTAAAAAATCTTTCTCATAATTTTATTTCT
>NW_006293951.1:280720-281350 GCF_000327345.1 Myotis davidii
GAGTGGTATATTGATCTGTTACCTCTCTTTCTCTTTTAAAAGAGGTGTAAGAGAAAGTTTCAAAAGCATAAAACCCAACAGTGCTGAAAAAATGGAGAAAAAGTATCATCAGCACAGTTACCACCTGAAAGTAGGATATATAAAGGGAGTTGAAAGTTGATAAAGAGAAAGAAAGGCAAGAAAGTGTTATTTTGGAGAGTGGAAGAACAGGGGGTAATGAAGTAAGGAAATATAGTTGACTGCAGTCCATATAGAGGAATTAGTGGTCATGAATTTAAAGTGACAATAATCAGAATGACTATGGGATTATCTCCAGCCACATTCAGTTGCTTGGAGACAGGCAATGAGTAGAAATGAGCTCAGTTTGAATTATAACTGGGGTTTTGCCATAAGTAACTAAAGGGAGAGCAAGGCAAGGGTTAGATTACATAAAGTGGCATTAATCAGAATGACTTTATGATTATCTACAGCCACATTATCTCCAGTTGCTTGGGGACAGGCAATGAATAGAGATGAGCTCAGTTTGAATTATAACTGGGGTTTTGCCATAAGTAAATAAAGGGAGAGCAAGGCAAGGGATAGATTACGATAGACCATGGAATCTAAAGTGGGCAGTAAGAAGTGAAGATA
>NW_006293951.1:282103-284262 GCF_000327345.1 Myotis davidii
TCATCTTTCATGGCCGAAGGTGGCTGATGCTGCATAAAAGTCGATACGAGTAGGGAGTTTAAGTGTATTATTTCAAGGAGAACTAACGTTGATGTCTAATTTGGAAAGTGGAAGTGCAAATAAACTAAATTCCTCATACCTTGTAGCAGATGCATAAAGCAAGGAACTAAGGTAAATAATCACCATAAATAGGAATAAAAGTAACCGCAAAAAGTACAACAGCAAACTAAGAGTGGTTGCTTCTGGGAAATGAAACTGAGCCTGGTGTTTGGGAAGAGGGGTGATTGGTCTTCATGTTCTGCCTTTTGAATTCTTTGACTTAAAAAATAATGTTGAAAATAGATTATTTCTATCCCTCAAAAAAAAAGTTAGCTCTAAAGAAAAACGAAGAATGGAGGGATATGGGGTAGGGAGTTATCACACACGTGATTAATTTCAAATCCACTTGTTAGTGTGCCATCTTAGGATACAGGTCATTGTCAATTTCCTTACATTTACAAGGATTTACATTATTTTATCTTATAGAGACAATAATGAATAAAATAGCCATTTTTAACTTAAAAAATTACCTACTGATACCAGTTTTTCATCTTTTATTCATCATTATTGGTAGTGTTATGGCATCCCTTTTCTAAAAAAAAAAGTGAGGAATGAGAGGGAGTGATGAGAGAGAGAAAGTAAAAGGTCAGCTAGAAGTTTGAAAGAGGAGATCTGAGAGTTAATTATACAGAATAGAGACAAGATGAGCCATTAACAGCATCTACTGCCATAAATCACAAAGCTTGTGTTTTTAAATAGTTTGGCTATCAAGATGATTTTTCACATTTCTCAGTAAACCATCCATGAAGAGATCTACCAAACATTGTCAAATATGTTTTGTATATTAGATAGTTCTTCACATTGTATTTGATGAGGGATTATGAATAAATTCAGTAAATGTAACAAATTGATTATAACTAATGTAATACTTTCAATGAAAGATTACTGATATGTTCAGGAAAATCATGAACTTTTTTACAAAATGTATTAGTTCTAGTGTGTCACAGCTCTAATTTGGAGCAAATTATTCTGCTCTTTTGAATTAAGTCCAACTGGGAAAAAAGTAGAAAAAAATGTTTTCCCCTTTACTTTTGATCCTGTATCCAACCTCTCTTTCTTTCTCCTTTTGTTAATTCTTATAATTGTATCATCAGTTCAAGTCCAGACTCCATTCGAGTAAACCAGTGTGCAAGAGCTACTACATGGTTGAAATGAATAGAAATCTTTTTCTTTATTTCATTATTTTAAAATACATTCTTATTGATTTCAGAGAGAAAGTGAGAGGGAGAGAGAGATAGAAACATCAATGATGAGAGAATCATTGATCGGCTGCCTCTTGCATGCCCCCTACTGGGGATCAAGCCCACAACCGACTGTGACCTCCTGGTTCATAAGTCGGTGCCCAACCGCGGATCCACACTGGCCTGGCTCACCCCATCACTTTGAATTACTCATGACCCATTTGGCTCAAAGAGGCATGGAGGGTGCTGTGGAAACACGCTGACGGAGGCCCCCCTCTCTCCCTGCCTCTCCACAGCCCTTTACTGTGGGTCTCTCCGGGACTCCTGTCTTCCGGCCTTCGTTGTGTAGGTTCCCTTTCCATCTTTGTTTGATGAGCCCCAGCACAGTGCCTTGCCCAAATCAGGCTCAGGAAATTCTCAGTGCAGCAAGAATTTGATTAAGGCTTAAGGCTAATCACGGACAAATGCCTCTGTCGCCCCACAGACTGTGTAAGACTCTTGGGAGAGAGGGAAGGGCTGGCACAGGGCCCTGGATTCTAACACCAATGATTCTAACAGCAAATGTTAGGCTGATCACTACATCTCCCTCTTGCACCTGTGGGACCTCAGATAAGTCACCTAATACTCCTAAGCCTCATGTCCCTTGATTATTTGAATTTTCTAGAAAATGCTCCTCTCATGCAGCTTCATTCCAAGAGGCACAAACTCACTGGTAACACAAATATGCCGTGACAAGGACATGTTGTTTCCTAATTAGCTTCTTTTTCAAAATTCTAATTTATCATCTCTATAATGTATTACCCTCTTACTGTCTCCCTTCCTCATTCCAATGGAGGTTTTCAAGCACAGGTGACACTGATGTATGCTATCTCCTTCCTA
>NW_006293951.1:284696-286112 GCF_000327345.1 Myotis davidii
GGGGGAGCGTGCTCAGCGAGAAGCTGTGCTCATGGCGGGCGGGCACAGCGGCAGTGGCGGGAGCCTCTCCTGCCTCCACAGCAGTGCTAAGGAGCAGCGAACAGGTGGGAAGACATGTCCAAGGGGTCCCGGACAGTGAGAGGAATGTCCAACTGATCTGCTGGCTTAGGCCCACTCCCCCTGGGCATGAATTTCGTGCACCAGGCCTCTAGTAGGGAATAAAATCAATTATGTAGCCTGTTCTGAAATTCAGTAAACTCACCAGGAAGGGTCAGAGTTCAATCTCTGATACTTAATAAAAATTAAAGGAAAATTCACAAAAGACTAGCCTTTCCTTGCAGAATTCACAAAAGAGATAACTAATAGAAACAATAAGTGTGAATGATCAAACATAACGCAATGAGAAAAATACAGGACTTGAACTAAAAGTTTTGTGTTCATATCTCAGATTTACTACCAATTAGAATGTGCTTTGGGCAAGTTACTGAACATCTCTTAAGTCTCTGTTTTCTCACTTATACAATGAGATTAGTAGCATCCTACCTTACAAAATTTCTGTAAAGATTAAATTAGGCAAGGCTTATTAAATACTAGTAAGAGTAATGTATACCATACTCTCTTTTCTTTCATTCTTTTTTTTTTTCTTGCCATCCTCCCTGAAATTTCTTAGAGGAAATCTCGCTTTACAGGACCAATGTGTGTCTCTCCCTTCCTTGAAGCTAAGGCCATTTCTGGTGAGCTTCTGCTCACCCAACTGTGTAATATAAGCACCATATTCTTGCTATGAATGGAGGTCTTTGTAATTTGCGGCATTTCTTTCTTACCCATATTTTCCCCAACTCCATATCTCAGACTTTGGCTCTGAAACATGAAAAATATCCTCTGTGTGCTCACTTTGAGCATACTTTATCACCCCCTCCATATCAGCTACTATGGTAGAAACCTACATAATCATAACACGGTTGCATAGCAACCACATTATCAAGCATCTTTATTCTGCCTCTTCTAACTTAAACCTCCAAACAACTAAAGGAGTATTTTCAGCTAACAGTCTTCAACCAAAAAAAAGAGGATATAAAATCCCAGTTTACTGATTCATGTTTTTTTGTAAATTGTACCTCTATTTTTATGTTCACCAGGCTTGTGTAAAATGAAAAATGAAGTGGTCACAGATGAGGTAGCGACTAGCATCTAAACATATCCTGTGCCCAGGGAGTGCTGTTGTGAAGCTATCCAGAGTATCTAGATTATCACTGGAAAATAGCTTCCCCGGAACATAGGAAACGGCAGCCACCTGCTCCTTCTTGGCTGGTGGAGGGAAACAGACTTTATAGTCTACTGGCTCTGCTAAACTATGAATTACAGGTAAGCCAAAGCCACTCTGCCGGCCAATCAAAGAAAAATGACTTTTTTCAG
>NW_006293951.1:286133-295604 GCF_000327345.1 Myotis davidii
CGTTGCCAAAAAAAGGGGGGGGCGGGAAAGACTTGAGAAATCATTTAATCCAAAACCTTCAGTGTACAAATCAGGAATTTTAGGTTAAGTGTTTTGACCAAATCCATAACACAGTTATTTAGTTATAAAAATAGGATGTGTGAAAACCTTTTGGCTTCACTGAAGGATTCCTCCAGGAAGGCAGCATAACACTGTATTTAAAGAGCACGGTGCCGGTATTGAGTGAGACTGCCTTGGCTTGTACTCTTAATTCTCCAATTATACAGAAGCTACCAAGTTCACCTTTAGGGACTTCGATTTCCTCAATGCTACCTCACAGGGTCATTCTGAAAAGTACATGAGATAATCCACAGGATATTCATGTAACTGCACCTTGCACAAATCAAGTACATATAAGCAATATATATTATTATTCAATGGTCTAGAAAATTGAAACATGATTTCATCAAAAGAAGGGAACATCCCACATTCAATAAAACTCTAAAGTCAAATAAACTTCCAAATTTTTAAACTCTATCTAGATCACCTTTAAAAATGCTCTCTTTCATATCTTTGGAATGATACCTATCTTAAGCTTTCAGCAGATTCAGTTGGCCCAGAGCAGTGATCACATGTAACATAGAGCTTAAGAAATAAGAATTTTTATTTATATCTAAAACACTAATGTAAGCCTTTAAACCAGATTTCATTTCTTTTATAAAAGCAAAAGAACCATTATAAACTTTTGAACAATAATAGATACAGAGGCAGAGCTGCCTCAAACAGATTGTCAAACTGCAGGGGGAAGGCCGGGGAGGGTTGGGGGGCAGGAGGTAGGGGGGTAAGAGATCAACCAAAGGACTTGTATGCATGCATATAAGAATAACCAATGGACATAAGACACTGGGGGATAGGGGAGGCTAGGGGACTGTCTAGGGCGGGGGGAAAATGGACACATATGTAATACCCTTTGTAATAAAAAAAGAGAAAAGAAATGGAAACAACGTAAAACAAGAACTTACGAAGCGTGAGCAACTCTGCCTGATTGAAGCATTGAGTCATGGTTTAAACGTTCTTTGAAAGAAAGGCCCCCATGACTAATTATCACTATTTATTTATTTATTTATTTGCCTCTAAGACATCAACAATAAACTAGATGCAATACTTGGGAGAATTTTGATTTGATTTTTGGTTAACCCATTCACCTTAGCCAGAAAAGGGGAGGGGGGGAGGTGGAAAGATTTCAAAGATCAAGATTTTCAAAAAGACCAAGACATGTTCCCCCACCACCACCCTGAAATAAACAAAACAAACAAACAAACAAAACCATGAAGCTATTCTTAGCAAGGTTAAAGAAAGATTATTTAAGAATCAACTGGAAAAAACATGTATGAACTTTGAAGAAAGATGCAAAGTGAAATGAGTGACCCGCAAAAGGACAAATATTATATGAGTAGAGGCCTGGTGCATAACAATTTGTGCACTCGGGGGAAGGGGTGTCCCTCAGCCTGGTCTGTGCCCTCTCAAAGTCTAGGTCCCCTCGGGGGATGACCACCTGCTTGCTTAGGCCCACTCCCTGGGGGATTGGGCCTGAGCTGGCAATCAGACATCCCTCTGGCAGCCCAGGAGCCCTTGGTGGATGTCCACTTGCCAGCGGGGAGCAGGCCTAGCTGCAGTCTGACATCCTTAGCACTGTTGAGGAGGCAGGAGAGGCTCCCATCACCACCGCTGTGCTGGCAGCCGTCAGCCTGGCTTGAGGCTGAGCAGAGCTCCCCCCGTGGGAGCGCATTGACCACCACGGGGCAGCTCTTGCATTGAGCATCTGCCTCCTGGTGGTCAGTGTGTGTCATAGTGACCAGTCATTCCCAGTCATTCTGCAGTTAGAGTCAATTTGCATATTACCCTTTTATTATATAGAATAGAGGCCTGGTGCATGGGTAGGGGCCTACTGGTTTTCCCTGAAGGGTGTCCTGGATCAGGGTGGGAGGTCCCCACTAGGGTGCCTGGCCAGCCTGGATGAGGGGTTGATGGCTGTTTTCAGGCTGGCCAAGGCCCCTAGTGGAGACTCTCACCCCATGAGGGTGTGGCCAGCCTGGGTGAGGTGCTGATGGCTGTTTGCAGGCTGGCCATGGCCCCCAGCCACCCAAGCTCCCAATGGAGGCTGGCTGGAAGCAGGCATCTGGGATTTATTTATCTTCTATAATTGAAACTTTCTTGCCTTGAGCGGAGGACACAGCCGCTGGTGGGAAGCTTGGCTTCCTCCATCACCGGGGCAACAAGCCTCCTGCTTGCTACAGTTCCACGGCTGCCAGCAGCCATCTTGGTTGGGTTAATTTGCATATAGTCTCTGATTGGCTGGTGGGCATGGCTTGGGGGCATAGTGGAGGGGTGGTCAACTTGCATGTTTCTCTTTTATTAGATTCGATATTAAGTAATTGACAAAAAATCCAACAGCCATTTAATACATAAAAGAAACAGAAAGTCTGGTGGTGGCCAGGGGCTGGAGAGAGGGGAAAATCGAGTTGTTTAATGGGTACAGGGTTTCAGTTTGTAAAGATGAAAAAGTTCTAGAGATGGATGGTGATGACGGTTGCACAACCATGAGACTGTACTGAATGCCACAGAACTGTACACTTTAAAATGGTTAACATGGTAAATTTTATGTTATGTATATTTCCCACATATATATTTAATGTTACCAATTTCCCTTACCCTACCAGCTGTTTTTACCTTAAAATGTGTAGGAAAGCTCAGCAAAAGAGTGCCCCCTTGTGGGTCTCTGTGAGGTGGCAAGATGCATAATGAAGAATCCTAGATGTCCCCCTGAAATTAACAAAACTCATTTGAATTACCCAGTCTAAGTCTTGCACATAAACCCTATGCTTAATTTCCTTGATGGCAGAGGACTCAAAATCCTCCCAAAATTTAATCTTAAAAACAAGGATGCCGATGTATTTTGAAGAGATTCTCTTAATTTCTTAGTTAAGAGAGTCAAGGGACCACTCATTTTCCGTAAGTTTTAAAGATTGAAGCTCAGTGGCCTTTAAGCTAATTGCAACCTAGGATGTTTAAATTTCCGCTGGCTTTCTGGAAGAAGCACTCTGTGAGGAAAGGAGATATTTGGAGTAGGTTTGAGTGGGGGGCGGCGGGAGGGTGAGGATTAACTTTATTTCATTCATGGCTGCATTTTGTTCTTTCTCAGCAGACATGACATTTTTTGTTACTGCCATCCAACTTTGCTATTAATAAGTAGAAAATGTGGGAAAGTAAGTATCTCTTTGATCACTGCAGAGTGGTTTGATGTCTTTCCACAACAGATATTTTTAAGACTTTTATTCTAAGTTGCTTTTTGATGATTGCATAATTGTTTCTCTTTTGTAACCGATAGAATAGTATCAGCTGCATTTATTGGCCAAGAAACATGTTAAATAAGTTTTTTAAGGTGATTGAAAGAATGAATGGCAAAGCCACATTAAAATTCTGATGTACTGATTCCCTACATTAATCTTAACTAATTGCCAATGTTGCTGCTCTAAAAATGTATGTTTTTAAGTAGAAACAATTTTTACTTGGGATTTTTTAAGGTAATCTTGTGATTTTGTGAGGAAAATAATGTGGGATTTTATAAAACTTCCTCTTGCAAACATAGGTTCCTAACCTATGTTTATTCTGGATAAATATTTAATTTTGAAGAAGGCAAAAAACATCAATTACACCTGCTGGCAGCCTTCACTTGACCTTGAAAAGGTTAGAGCCATCCAGAAATCTTATCAAAAATAATGTTGAGTGAAAAGTTCGAATTAAATATCTATCTGCACTTGTGCTCTGTCTCCTTAGGAATCTGGAACCTGAACCAGTCTGGTATTAATGGAATAATTGTAAGTAGCTTAAGCAATTTGCAATTATCCACCCTGAGATGCTTTGGAGACCATTCGTTATAAATGCAAAGTATCATCATAATGTCTCGTTAGCAGCCTAATCCCATTTCCACATGTAACTATGTGAAGATTCATGATAACTTTGTATTTTGGAATAGTTTTAGATTTCCAGAAAAGTTGCAAACATAGTATTGAGAATTTCCACGGCATTTCCCCTCATGTTAACATCTTACAATACCGTGTTACATTTGCCAAAATTTAGAAACAAATATTGGTAAATGATAAACTCTCAAATGGATTCCGTTTTCCCACAATGCTTTACTTTGGTGCAGGGGCCCATCAGGAGAGCGCATTGCATTCAGTCACCCTGTCTCCTTAGCCTCCTCTGTCTATGACGATTCTCAGACCTTCTCTATCTCTGACTTGGACAATTGTGAGGGAGATGTATTTTGTCTGGTGTTTTTTCTCATGCTTAGCCTGGAGTTATGGGCTTTCGTGAAGAATATTTTAGAAGGTGACCATGCTCTTCTCATCCCATCCTGTCAGATGGCAGGATATCAACAAGACTTATCACTGCTGAGATAACCTTCGTCACTAGGGTAAGATGGTGCTTGCCAAGTTTTCCCCCTGTTTCACATAAATTACCTAGGAGAGAAATATGTGCAGCCCTACCACATTGCTCATCATTCATTTTTATTTTTTTATATATTTTTATTGAGTTCAGAGAGGAAGGGAGAGGGGAAGAGAGATAGAAACATCAATGATGAGAGAGAATCACTGATCAGCTACCTCCTGCACTCCCCCTTCTGGGGATCGAGCCCGCAACCCAGGCATGTGCCTTTGACCAGAATCGAACCTGGGACCATTCAGTCTCAAGCTAACTCTCTATCCACTGAGCCAAACCACTAGGGCGCTCATAATTCATGTTTAATGTAATATTTGAATCATGCCAGAAATGATAGGCAGCTTCAATGTTCAGTTTGACACCCTATTTAAAAATAGTCACAGTACCTGCAATAGATCAGCATGGACAGCACCAGCTACTGTCTTGTGAACATAAACATTTGTGTGAAGAGCTCACCGCATGCCGCATACAACTGAGCCTGGAGCGGAGGAAAGGGTCTCCAAGAGCAATTCCCCGGCATTGGCCATCGGAGCAGCCAAACCTCATATCTGGAAATGGCATCCATAACAATTCAATTCAAATAACAGTATGTAGTTGCATAAATCTTTGTTGATGGAATTAAAGAAAGAAATGCACCTTTTGTTGAAAGAGGCCTTCAATCAAAAGAGGGCTGCAAGTCCATGTCATTGCAGTGCCAGCCTCTGAGGAGGATATTGCTTGATGAGGTGAATGTTTCCTGTGTAGCCTGGACACCATGTGGAATCTCCAGGCTTCCTCATGTCAGAATAGAATGTCCTCCATTGTCCATTTCATGCCGTTGTCAGTAGAAAACATTTCTCAAGTTTTATGAAAAAACTTTTTAAATTGTCCATGTTTGTGCTCTGGCTTCTAGCTTTTTGCCCTTGAATTAGTTGACCTCAGTGATTTTCAACCCCTGTGCTGCAAGAATTTTTAAACCATGCCATACCTGACTTAATTTAGCCAGGGGCACTAACCTCTTCGCCCTCAGACTATCAAATAAAAAAATGACAACAGCCAATACAATAGCCGTCTAGTGTGAATAAATCAAAATTATACCTATTTGTTTTCAGACCAATAAAAAATATATATATTTTGAACATCTTTACATAGACAATCCATCAAATTCCTACCACCCAATTTTGAAATCTACCTGCATCTCTTTTTTCAACACCAGGGCCTGCGGAAGTGTAGTAATTAGTTTATGTGTGCCATGAGGTGAAAAGGGTTGAAAATCGCTGGGTTAGCTGATGAATAACCTTTCCACCTGGAACTAACCTTTCTATTCCACGCCATGTTACCCAGATAGGAAACCCAGTCATTCATTGTAGTCCCACATAATACAAAATAGACCATAATTTACTAAGTTTGGGGAGAGGAAAGGGATAGAAAAGACTTTACATTGAGGCAACATGATCATCTTAAATTAAATCACAGACATCGTCAGTATTAACAGTCCTCAGCCCTCCTGTCCACGTCCGGGATTCTCACTGCTGCCTCATGCAGGACCTTTGGCTCCTCATTCATCTTCCCCTGTTTCTCTCACCTCTTCCCTGCCCTCTCCTTACTAAATGGCCACCCAGAACTCCAAATGCAGCATAGAAATTCATCTTGTCTCCAAGTGCCCCAAAACAAACAAAACAAAACAAAAAGACAGTCTGAATAAAGCTTCCTTGCTGCTCTTTGAGCAGGAAGTGATATTCAAGAGAAGCAAGAATGAGGTTAAGAGGAAAGTGAAGCCGAGAGGAAGCAAAGAGCACAGGAGGGTGCACTCCTGACCTGCTATAGTGCCACAAGAAAACGGAACTTTTTGCTTCTCCAAAGAGCAGGCAGAAGGTAACAAAATATATCTGCGGGACCCTTTCCACCTTCTGTCTTTCACTGGCCAGGTTCCTTCCAATGTGGCATTCATTTCCCTGTCCTTGAGGTTTTATCATCAGAGACATATGTAACAACGTTACGTGATCCCTGGAGATGCTTACATTATAAACCTCTGCTTCTAAAGTTTCATTAGCAATCAAACTCACTGGCATCGATCATCTGCCATTTCAAAGACCTTTTACCAGTGTCCTCAGTTCTCCTACCTTGCTATTCCTTTGTCACAACAGGCTGGGGAGAGAGGAATCCTGGAACAATATAGCCACATTGAGCATTGCTAGAGAAAATTGTACAACTGAGAATTCTGGCTTAAATTCACCAGCGTTAACTGGACTCTTGACATTGCCTGACCTTATGCTTTGTTTCCTGTTCTTCATACAATTGGAAATCTTCCTGAAACTTCAAATCCTAAGCTTTCCCCTCATTCTCAGGAGATGTCTTCACAATTTATTTCAGAAAGAAAAGGCCAATCCATCAAATTCCTATCACCCAGTTTTGAAATCTATCTGCCTCTCTTGTTTCAACAACAGGGCCTGGCATCATGTTGGTACACAATAAATATTTATTGAATAAATACACGCAGAGTCTTACCTCCTCCCTCGTGTATTAAAAAAAAAAAAAGCCGCTTCCACTTGTCTCATATCCTTTTTTTATTCTGCCTTTCAGGAACCTCATACATTTCTTGTTTTTACCCTCTCTTCTATATTTTCAAACTCCCCCCTCCTTACTGACTACTTCTCATAGACATTTAAATATCTATAGTATCTATAAATTAAAAAGAAAAACTCCCTTCAGCCTCATATCCACCCTCACACAGCTGTATAGTATTTCAATGTATAAATGTCCTACAACTTATTGGTCCATTCTGTTGTTAATTCTTGGGTTGTTTCCTGTTTTTGCTATTGTAGTGATTCTATGAAGATACCTGAGAATATTTCCTGGTGAAGAATTGCTGAGTCACTGGATATGCATACCTTCAACCATGCTACAGAATGCCAAATCGTGATCCAAAATAGTTGGACCGTTCAAATTTCCACCAGCGTGTGTCAGGGTTTCCATAGCCCACATCATCGTAAGTTGATGGTCTCAGGCTTCTTAGTTTTTGCAGATCAAATGGGTATCACACTTTGACTGTAATTTATATTTTCCTGATTACTAATAAAGATGACTATCTTATAATGCTTATAGGTCATTCTTCTTTCTTCTATAAGCTTTTTCAAATATTTTGCCCACTTTTCTTTTGGGTTGTTCATCTTTTTAGTGATGTTTTCAGCTCTTTTCATATTCTGGATCCTAAGACTTTGCTCAGAAATCATACAGATAATCTCTTAGATTGTCTTACAAAATATTATACATTTCCCTAATCAAAACTATAATTCATTGTTGTGTACGTGGTACCGGGCTTCCATGTTAGCCCCACTTATCCCTGTCTCCCTTGTTCACACTGCTGTGTGTTATCCTCCCACATTGAATAAGGCTTGCCTTGTGTAATAAATAGCATAAATAGCATATACAGGAAGTATGGCTTTTGGCCTCTGAGCCGTAATAAAAGACCTGCAGTTTCATTGTTCTCTGTATCACTAGCTGCAGGAGAAGCCAGCTGCATGTTGTGAAGTCACTCAAGAAACCCTGTGGGGAGTCCATGTAACGAGGAGCTGATCCCCACAGCCAAGACTCAGTGAGGAACTGGATATCACCAGCCACATGGGTGAGCCGTCTTGGACATGGATCTGCCCATCTCAGTCATGCAGGTGGACGGAATACCTGACTAACGTTTGACTGCAACCTCCTGAGACTCTGCAACAGAACCACCAGGTAAGCAGTTCCTGAATGTCTGACCTGCAGAAACTGTGGAATAAATACTTATATTTGTTTGTAAGCCTAAATTTGAGGGTAATTTGTTGAACAGCAACAGATAATTAATACAACTGAGAATTCTGGTATGTAAGGTAGCATTTCGATTTCCATAGTTTTCACTTGCATAATCGGTCATTTCAGCATCATTTCTTTTTAAAGTCCTTCTTTATCTAATTTTAGCCTCCTTATTTTATTGCATTGGTCAATTTGTTTATCTTTGAGTTAATTTTTTATTAATTACTAACGCTTTATAATTTTTTATATTTGGAAGCCAGCTATGTTCACCATTATACCACCAATGCACACTATTTTTGTATCTAATAAGGCGTACTTCAAGATTTCAATATTCTTCAAGAAAATCTTATCTATTTTTTAACCCTTTGGTCATATACATACATATATTTAATTTCAGAATTATCTTATTTTCTACAAGAAAACCTGTTGGGTTTTTTTGTTTGTTTGTTTGTTTGTTTTTAGTATTTTAACACATTGCATATTATAATCCATGTGATCCATGGTGAACTGCTGTATTTATTTGGAATTGTCTTTCAACAGTTTTATAATTTTCCTTGCAAAAAAATTATATGCACGTTCTACTAGCTTTATTCATTTTTATACACCAACATGGAGTATTTTAAAATGGAACTTTAAAAAAGATAACATTTAAAATAGAATAAAATATAACAAAAAGCTGAAGCCAGAAACTGGCACATAGTAAACACTCAATAAATATCTTAAAGAAGATTTATGAAAGAATAAATAAATTGATGAATGGGTAAATAAATAAATGGGCGAACATCTGCCATGTGTTTATTAAGTGACCAGTATGCCTACCTATAACTTACCTATTTAAGATACCATTCTTCTTAGGTACTCATATTTTCAATGGATTTACCCCAACAATAAGCTGCGATGCTTCCAGATCTCACCTCAGTATGCCACTGATATCCTATCTAATAAAAGACAAACATGGTAATTGGCGTATGACCGCTACCCTTCCCATATGCAAATTAACTGCCAGCCAAGATGACGGTCGGCAGCCAGGCAGCTTGAAACTAACATGAGGTTTGCTTGCTTCAGTGACCGAGGACTCCAACCTTCCCTGCCTGCTGTTGCAGGCCTCTGAACTGCAACTCTAAGCAACTATGTAACAAATATAGCAGCTAAACAAAACCACAGAAACCTGCTTTAGTCCACCGGGCTTCAGCACGCAGGATTGCAACATTGTAAGCAACG
>NW_006293951.1:296345-310531 GCF_000327345.1 Myotis davidii
GCATGACAGGGGGCAGTGCCCCATCTCCCCAATCGTCCCTGCTCTGAGCCCAACCAGGGGTTGCACCTAGGGATTGGGCCTGCCCTCTGCCACCCGGGAGCAGGCCTAAGCCAGCAGGCGTTATCTCCCGAGGGGTCCCAGACTGCGAGAGGGCACATACCGGGCTGAGGGACCCCCCTGCCCCCTGAGTGCACAAATTTTTGTGCACCGGGCCTCTAGTATATAATAAAAGCTGAAGTGACTGTTAGGGCAGAATGACCAGAACAACCGGTCACTGTGATGCGCCGCTCAGCCAGAAGCCGGGCTCATGCCTAGTGAGTGTAGAAGTGGTGGCATGAGCCTCTCCCACCTCTGCAGCAGCACTAGGGAGCAGCAAGCCAAGCGGTAAGGAGCTAACAGGTGGGTGGTAAGGACTGTGAGAGGTATGTCTGACTGCCAGCTTAGGCCTGATCCCAGGGGCATCGAGCCTAAGCCGGCAGGTGGACATCTCCCGAGGGGGCCCAGATTACGAGAGGGCACAGGCCAGCTGAGGGACACCCCCCAACATGAATTTTGTGCATCGGGCCTCTAGCAGAGAAATAAAGAATTTAAAGGAATAGCTTCCAAGAGGTGCAAGACAGTGTTTTACACCAATGTCTCTTCTGTTCCAGGACTTCCTTTTCTTCTTTGTAACTTTGGGTGTGTGTAACTGAATGCTCTGGCTAAGTATATTCAATTCAACTTACTCTCTCCTTCATTGGGGACTTCATAAACCTTTTCATGTGTAAAATTAATGCAGAGTTAAACTCTTCCTGTAGTTTATTTTATCATTTTCTTCTGTTATAAAGATTAGCCTCATAAAAAAAACAGGACCCTTCAGTCTTCATTCAGACATAAAAAGTCTATCCACTGAGCCAAATCAACTTGGGCTTATTCAATGGAGAATATGACACCCCACCAAAATTCCGAGAATTATATGAGGATACCATCATCACTATTATTATTGTTAGTCCCACTGTGTATAGAATTTCTAAGTAGTTCTTCCAAATGCTTAACTCTAGACATATCCTTTCCTTGAAAAATTCTCAAGTCCCTTAGCAATTTAATACCGTCTGTTCTTTTTTCAAAATCTGAGGAAGAAACCGCGTGTTGGAATTGAACCAACACTATGTTTTCCTCTCAGTAGATAAGCAAAATCTCAGTAGATAAGAACTAAAATGATTCCAACAGATGTTTATCATGAAACTGCCAGAAAAGGCACTGGGAATCACAAAGGTAAGTTCAAATCTACTGCTTGGAAACTTCACCACAGCCAAGCATCTTTTTACGTAGGTATTCAATTGTTTTGAAGTACTTTTAAAACCTTCCTAAATTTTATCTAAAAAAACAATTTTGAAATCTGTAGAACAATTCATGGATCTGTGTCCTAGATGGATTTGGACGGGTCTGAGGGAGTAGATTTGGATCTTTATTTTGGCTTTTAGTGGCTCCTTTATGTATAAACATACAAGGCTCTCCATGACCTGGCCATGGCTGATTTCTTTCCGCTTCCTATTCTACAAATCTCTTGCAACCATACCGAACTTATAGCATCTCCCAAAGCATGGCATGCTATTTCACATCTTTGTGACTTTGCTCTTTCAAATTCCCTAGCACTGCCATTACCCACCAGGCAAATACATACTGTGTTTTCAGAGTTAGCCCAGCATCACCTGTTCTAGGAAACCTCTTCTGCCTGCCATTCATCTCCCACAGGCATCTTGGGTACTCCCTCTCTCCACTCTAGATCTTTCTGTGGTACCTATAACACTGTGTTGGCTTACTGGGTATTTGCATTTGTGGTTCTCACTGAGAAATTATAAATTATTTGTAGGGTAGAACTGTATTGCCCATTTTTGGATTAGTAGCAGTTAGCGGTGTCTGACTTAGGGTATGGACTCATTGAATTCATCTTGAAGAAAATGGATGATGGATGGATGGATGGATGGGTGAATGAACAAATGAATACCTACATCTCTATCAATAAATTAATACTTACTTGTAAAATTTTAAATTTTTCTCTCCCATATTTTGAGATTTAGACGTGTGTTAAATGAAATCAGTTGTACACATTAGACCAGTGATGGCGAACCTATGACACGCCTGTCAGAGGTGACACGCGAACTCATTTCTTTGGTTGATTTTTCTTTGTTAAATGGCATTTAAATATATAAAATAAATATCAAAAATATAAGTCTTTGTTTTACTATGGTTGCAAATATCAAAAAATTTCTATATGTGACACGGCACCAGAGTTAAGTTAGGGTTTTTCAAAATGCTGACACGCCGAGCTCTAAAGGTTCGCCATCGCTGCATTAGACATTACTTTGCCTTTTCCTTTATTCCCCCGCTCATACAGAATGAATAATCCTACAAAGGTTAAGTAAACATTCTGTAATATTTCACAACATAGAAAAGGCATATCTAAAACATCACAGTGCAGACACATTGTTTCCCATGTTTGACATACTCGTGGTGTAAAACTAAAAATCTGGAAAAGAAAGAATACTTAAAAATGATACCATTACAATATGCCATTTATATGCCTGAAATTATAGTGTTCTTTAAATGTTACCTCTTTAATTTAATATGCACAATCAGCCTATAATATTTGTTGGTATTTTCCTCATGTTCAGGTAAGGAAACAGAGTCTCAGAAACATTTAATATATTTCCCCAAGTTACACAAAGTGATGTCGACTCTGGTCTTTCTAACATAAAAGCACATGTTTGTTTGTTTGTTTTCTCTCTTCTTTTTCTTTTTTCTATTGTGCAAAGAAACTTAACATGTTGTTTACCCTCTTAAAAGTGTTTAAGCCTGGCTGGTGTGGCTCAGTGGTTGAGCATTGACCTGTGAACCAGGAGGTCAAGGTTCAATTCCTGATCTGGGCACATGCCCAGGTTGTGGGCTCAATCCTCAGTGTGGAGTGTGCAGAAGGCAGCCAATCAATGATGCGCTCTCATCATTGATGTTTCTCTTCTTCCCTTTCCCTTCCTCTTTGAAATCAATCAATAAATATATATATATGTATATTTAAAAAATGTTTAAGTGTACAATACAGTATCATTAACTATAGGCACAATGTTGTGCAGCAAATCTTAATGATCTCATATAAGTGAAACTTTGTACCAGTTGAATTGCAACTCCCCATTTCCCCCTCATTCCAGCCCTGGCAGAACCATTTTACCTTCTATTTCCACGTGTTTGACAATTTTAGATACCTCGTATAAGTGGAATCGTACAGTATTTATCCTTCTGAAAGTCTGTGTTTTAATTTATTAACTCTTTGAAAAGTAACACTAATAAACCATAGCATGTTAACATATTTATGAACAATAACTATTTTAAAAAAACAGTTAAAAGAGTGACATAGTTTTACATATCTCTACCAATTTCATTAAAATGTTTGAACTATTGGGAAGCATCAAGATTGTGCTGGCAACACACTTTTTCCAAAATGTAACTCTTCTGTCAAAACTCACTGACAACAAATACTGTCAGCTGTTTTCCTTCAAGTAGCAAACTCACTTTATTCATTTTTGAGAAAATTTTTTCTCAATCATCAAGTCTGAATAGATAATTTGTCAGTGTTTTCCCTATTTTTTCTTTTTCTCCTTGTTCTTCTCCCTTTCTCCCTCTCTCTCTCTCTCTCTCTCTCTCTCTCTCTCTCTCTCTCTCTCTCTCCAAGTGTATCCCTAAGGCCCATGAGTCACGGTGTTTCTATGGCAGCCTTCGGGCCAGAGCTGGCCATGGGTGCGTCAGGCACCGAATTTGACACGGCTGCAGGTCAGTGCTATTTTAAATATGCTCTGTTTAGTGAAAAGAAGTGGCCACTTCAACTCGCAACTCACTTGCATAAATGCTTTCTTTTTCAAGACAACAATGATAATTTTGTAAATAGCAGAAGAGTTCTAGGTGTATTTCCCATTTCATCACAAGATATGTTCTTAGGGGTTGAGAGTTAATAACACTACTAATTGCTACTACTTCATCAACGATATACGTAGGTGAAGCAGGCTGTTGGCAAATACAATGATTATTTGTATAACTTGGTGCCACTCCGTGGATTCGTGCTAACGTGCCAGCAGTGGTGTTCATCATTGCTTTAGCACCATCAGTGCATATGTCAATACAGTGAAAAGGAAAGTAAGCTCTTTATTACTTATTGTTAAAAAGTTTTGACTTCATGGAGCCCTGAAAGGTTATTGGGGTCTCCTGGGGTTCCTTAGACTACACACTGAGAACTCTACAAAGCTATTGCCACAGCCTCTCCCTGCTCTTCTCCCATCTGAGCCCTGTAACACTCTAAATCAGATGACGTTACCCTTCTGCACCAAACTGCCTGGACTTCGCATTTTCATGCGGAACAATGTGGGATGCCCTGATCCTTCTCATCTCAACTCCTGCCACTTTCTCAACTGCCCATCTTCCTCAAATCTGATGCCGCCTCATGGTTCCGGAACACTTCGAGCAAGCGTCTCTCTATTCTTTCTGCACAGGGCATTTTTTTTCTCCCTCATAGATTTTTCATGGCTCATTTTTTCTCTCCTTTTAGAATTCTGTCTAAATATCACCTCATGGGAAGTCCTCCCCTGACCACAAGCTACAGCTGCATCTCCATCATCCTGTAAACCCTTACACTGTTGTCCTTTCCTTTTTGCCTCTTGTTTGTTTGTTGTCTGAGTCCCCACACTGGAACCTCAGCTCCATGATTGGGAAGCCCTGTCCCACATCACCACGCTACTTTCCAGTGTAAGGCATTGTTAGGTGCAGAATTTGTATGGAAGGCAGGTAGAGAGTCTGCTAAGTCATTATGCAGACCACTCGAATGTCTAATGATCACGATTATGAGGATGACGGTAAAAACATGTAACTTTATGACAGTGGTTCTCAATCTTCTGGCTCTTTAAAACAGTTCCTCATGTTGTGATCCCCAACCATAAAATTATTTTTGTTGCTACTTCATAACTGTAATTTTGCTACTGTTATGAATTGTAATCTAAATATCTGATATGCAGGATGGTCTTAGGCGACCCCTGTGAAAGGGTCGTTCGACCGCCAGAGGGGTCGCGACTCACAGGTTGAGATCCACTGCTTTATGAAAATCCACATAAAACGGAATCAACTAATTTTTATACTTACTATACTACAATGTCAATACACAAAAGTCAATTAACTTTTATACACTAGTGATGATCAATCTGAACATGAAATTAAAGCAATTCCATTTATAATAGCATCAAACATAATAAAATGCTTAGGAATAAATTTAATTTTAAAAATGAGACTTGGGTGTAATGAAAACTACAAAGCATAAGCAAGGGGAAGGACATCCTATATTCATAGTTAAGGATGTTTAATATTGTTAAGACAGCTGTACTAATTCTCAAACTGATCTACAGTTTTAATCCAATTCCTCTCAAAACCCCATCTGGCTTTATTTGCAGAAATTGGCTATATGATCCTAAAATTCATATAGGAATTTGAAGAATTTGAAGAGCCAAAATAATCTTGAAAAAGAAGAGCTATGTTTTAGAAGAATAGTTCTTTCAACAAAGGATACCAGGACAGCTGTATATCCACATACAAAAGAATGAAATCAGATGCCTTCCCACAACACACACAAAAAATAATACAAAGTGGACCATAAGCTTACATTTATGAGCTAACAATATAAAGGTCTTAGAAGGAAAAATCAGAGTAAATCTTTACAATATTGGGTTGGGCAAACTCTCCTGAGATTTGACACCACAAGCACAAGTGACTAAAGGAAAAATTGACAAACTGGACTTTATTAAAATTAAATGTTTTGTGCTTCTCAGGATACCATCAAGAAAGTGAAAAAACAAGCCACAGATGAGGGGAAATATTTGCAAATCATAAATCTGATAAGGAACTTGTATCTATATATAAACAAGTATTACAATTTAATATAAGATAAATAACAAAATTAAAAATTAACAAAGGATATAAAAACATTTCTCTAAGGGAAATAGGCAAATTCCAGTGAACACATTAAAAGATGTTCCAAATCATTAGCCATCAATGGTAAATAAATCAAAATAACAAACAAAACAAATAACAAACTAGAGGCTCAGTGCACAAAATTTGTGCACTGGTAGAGTCCCTAGCAGCTGGCAGCAGCTGGCCGGGTACTCCCTCCTTTCCCCTGGCCACCTACTACCACCAGGACCTCCTTCCCTTCCCTCAACCAGTTCCATCCCCTGGTCGAACTCTGAGAAGAACTCCCAGTCAGGGGACAATTTGCATATTATGCTTTTATTATATAGGATGTCAGCAAGAATGTAGAGGAACTGGAATCCTCACACACTGCTGGTAGTAAGGTAAAGTGGTACAGTTACTTTGGAAAACACTCTCACAATTCCTCAGACAGTTAAACATAGTTACAAGCAATTTCACTCCTAAAATGAAAACCCCCAAAATGAAAATATATATCTATGCAAAAACTTACTAGCATTCACAGCAACATTGTTCATAAAAGCCAGAGTAGAAACAACCCAAATGTCCATCAACAAATTCATGGATAAATAAAATGTGACATATCCATAAATGGAATATATTTGGCAATAAAAAGGAATGAAGTAGCCGAAACCGGTTTGGCTCAGTGGATAGAGCGTCGGCCTGCGGACTGAAGGGGCCTGGGGTCGATTCCGGTCAAGGGCATGTACCTGGGTTGCGGGCACATCCCCAGTAGGAGATGTGCAAGAGGCAGCTGATCGATGTTTCTCTCTCATCGATGTTTCTAACTCTCTATCTCTCTCCCTTCCTCTCTGTAAAAAAATCAATAAAATATATTTTTTTAAAAAAAGGAATGAAGTACAATACATACTACAACACAGATGAACATAAAACTATTTGCTAAATGAAATAAGCCAGTCTGACCACATATTATATGATCCCATTTGTGTTAAATCTTCAGAATATCTCTCTCTCTCTCTCTCTCTCTCTCTCTCTCTCTTCTCTCTCTCTCTCTCTATATATATATATATATATATGTCCAGCAACCGAACAGCAGAACAACTAGAATGAACAACCAGTCGCTATGATGCGCACTGACCACCACGAGTCAGACACTCAGCGCAGGAGCTGCCCCCTGGTGGTCAGTGCATTCCCACAGTAGGAGCACCACTCAGCTCACCGGGATGAGCAGCACTCCCACGGTGGGCTGATCCCCGCAGGCCACACCCCCAACAGTGCCCAAATCCATGCATCGGGCCTCTAGCAGGTCTATAAAGACTACAGATTTGTAGTCTTTATGGCATAGCAGTGGTTACCTATGGCAAGAGGTGGGGGCTTGGGAGAAATGGAAAGTGACAGCTAATGGGTCTGCAGTTAACACGTAGTTTCTTTTGCGGTTGTTATAGATGCCCATATGGACTGACAATTCTATATCTCAAATATCTGGTTGTAAAACCCTGAGTGTGTCCAATGTGTATTCTTACCAACCATGTTACTTTCCAAGATAACAAGGAGAGACATTTTTCAAGGGAGCCCCTTGGTAAACTCCTGAGCTTCCTTTCATACCCTCCCTGATTAACTTATGAAAAAATTGCATTGTTTTAAAGTTGTATTCCCCATTATCTACAAGGCTTTCTTGACATAATTTTTAAAAGTATATTCTCTTAAAGTGCACCAACAGAAGGTAATAGAGATGTAATAAATGGGTAGGAACATGTATTCTATTCTGAATTTTCTCTAAATACTATTTAACACTCAAATACCCTTTTATTGAAACATCAAAGTATTTAATTCACTATATTTTATTTTCACAATAAAGAAATTGTTCAGCCAAAAGAGTATTGAATTGTATAGCAAATAATATTTTTATTGTAGTAAAATATGCATAACATAAATTTACCATTTTAACCATTTTTAAGTGTATAGTTCAGTGGCATTAAGTATGCTCAGATCATTGTGCAACCATCGCAACAAGTGACTTTTATATAAATAATTTAATGGAAAATTCAAGCATATAATTAAATCTACAATGTACCCTCAATTATTAGACTAAAACCATAGTTCTAATACAGAACACTATCACAAGACTTCAGATAAACTAGTTATCCTATCGATAAATTCATGTTTCATGAAACTGTATTTAAAATTTATTTACACTTGTAATTTTCTTTAACAACCCAAAGATTTTCATCCAGATTTCATATTGAAAATAACTTCATTGATGCATCATGAGATAGATTGCATATTAAGTATACTAAATGTCAGGCTTATTATTCTATTTTTATTTGAAAATCATAAGGCATGGACAGATGTTTATAAGATAAGAGCAGCTGTGGCAGAGAGTACATTTTCATTAAGGAAAAATGAAAATTTTTTTAATTGTTAAGATTATTAATAATTCTTTGGAATTATTAGACAAAGTTGTTACAGGATATTTTAAACAAAAACATCTATAATCAATAACCCTTCCACTCTGTTTCTTACTGTATTACCAATTGCTACTGTTTTCTACTCTCTTGACAAGACATGAGGCTTCTAGACTATGCTTACTTGACCCTATCAGACAGGTCAAAACATTAGCCACCCACTTGTCTAAGAGAAGTATCCAATTAAGCCAGAATTTCCTGTTTTTCCTCTCCTCCCGTGTGCTTCTTTCTTTACCCATGGCCTTTTGGTCCTTAGGAAGTTGCTCTCAATCACTTTTTTCCTGTTCCTTTACCTTCAAATTGTATAGGTTCTTTCCACTCAGCATTTTCATACTTTGAAAATAAAATAAAAATCCCTAATCTTACCTGTCATATTCCCATCCAGATAGTGTTTAAGATCTCCACTTCACTTCATAGCCAAATTCCTTTAAAGAGAACTTGACATCCCATCTTACTTTCTCATCACAATTCACTCCTTAATCTACTGGCATGTTTCTCCTTCTGAAACTGCCCATGCTGTGACACTCAGATCGATGTATATGTGTTTGTTTCCTTCATGACTTCTCTCTGCCTCTGGTGGGCTGATGGATCCTTACTCTCAAAACTCTACTGCTTTGGCCCATGCAGCACCACTCTCAGTTCTCCAAGTTTCTCATTCCTCACACATTATTTTAAAATTCTTGATTTGTTGGCACAATTGTATGACACTTCAAATTATTATGGAACGAGGTATAATAGAAATAACTAAATACCACTCTATGTAGAAGTCTATTTTCAGTATAGCTATAATAAAGAAGTCCCTCTTTCCTCCAAGTGAACAGGAAATGAGTTTGCCTTTGCCTCAGCACATTAGAGATGTAAAGTACTCAAGTCAGTAATCAGAAGGTCAGCAGCAAGGAAGCTGAGATAGAAATCGTTCCCGGGGTAATCAGCAACACGCATTTTGCAAAGCAAATATTTTAGGGGGGAAAATGTTTTTAAGGTTGACATTTAAAGTGAACCTTGAGGAAACAATCAGCCAAACTCAGAATTATGGAAAATTCTACAGGACAAATGATCCAACTTCTTCAATAAATAAATGGGTGGAAGGGAGGGAAGAAGGAAGGAAGGGAGAGAAGAGAGAGAGAGAGAGAGAGAGATAGCAATATCAATGATGGAGCTGCTACAGATTAAAGAGTCGTAAAACACATATAGACCAAATACAATATATGACCTTGTTACAATCCTGACTCCAATAAACTAACAATAAAAAGACATTTATGAGACAATTAGAAAAACTAAAATGTTATTAGGCATTAGATGACTTTAAGAAAATACTGTTAATTTGAGGTATATGATCATGAGATTGTAATTATATTTTAAGGCCTTATATATTAGAGTTACATATTGATATATTTATAGATGAAAAGATATAATATCAGCTATTTGCTTTAAAATATTCTAGATGTACACATTTAATTTGTGAATACATAAGCTTATCAGTTTAAAAGCAAGTAAAAAAATAAAGCAACACTTGAATCACGGTAAGTTTCTAATAGATTTTAAATGAATATAAATTTATTCTTGTCTCAATCTAGGTTCTGTCAAAAGTAGCAGTGGGGGAACATATTGGAAATAAATTTATTTGAGAATGTCATCCCAGGGAACAGACTTGGGAGTCAGAGAGAGTGAAAATGGGGAGAAGAGAAAAGAATAGAGAAATGCATATTGAGTTGGCTATCACTTTTGGATGTCAGGGAGCTCAGTCATACATGGACATCTGAAAGCCTCATGAAATTCATGCCAGAATCATTATCAATCCCTTCTCCACTGGTCAAGGGCTAAGCCCCAAGCATTAACACGTCTGAAATTCATACTTGTCTCCCAAGCATGAATTCTGAGAGTCCTGGGATATCTAATGACTAAGCATAACAGAAGCCCTCCAGCAGGAAGCGAGAGGTGCCCAGCCTGGCCCCAGGCAAGATCTTGTCAGGTTGCACCTGGATGAATCTAATTAAAGTCTTCATGGGAACTAGTCTCCACAGCTAAGTTCAGAAAAGGAGAATTAGAAGAAGCACAGGAGTTGTTCTGATAAAGTCCATTCTCTGTGCTGACCACTCATATTTCCCTTTTCATTCCATGAAGTCCAGTCAGTTACAGAATCTCCTTCAATGTGATGGCCAGCTAGAATCTGGGTGAAGAGTGAATGTAAGGAAGTCAGTGAAACAGGTGCAATGCCTAATGCTACAGTGAGCATCCTCTAGGCACCCTGTAGTCCCAGATATACATCTCCCTGCCTTCATTTTGTACCAGGCACTCTAGCTCCTGGGGGGTAAAAATCAATAATAATTACTAATACCACCACAAAAATGCTTTTCTTGCCTATTGTTAGATTTCAGGACTACCAGTGTTCAAACAACAATATACAGGTTATCACCAATAAGATATTTAGAATGTGACATTTAGTGTGTAACAGAACAGTGATGAAGGTCAAAGACAGTCTAATTAGCATAACATGCAACTGCAGGTGTCATGTTACACTTCTGTAAACTTGACCTCAAACCATCAATCACCTTCAAATGCAAAAAGACAAAATCAAACAAAAGCAGGTGAACATGTCTCCAAAAAAACAAGACTGTGCTAAATTAGATTTTGTTCCCATAATTTTTTAAGAACTAATTCCTATTATTTTTGTTCTTTCTATTTAAATAATTTATAGTTTTTCTCATTCAATAAGGACTTAAAGGATTAATAATTTTAAGCAAGTCTGGACAGAAGCCTAAGAAAGCTTATTTAACAAAAGAATGGAATCTTATCTATATCACTTGTTATGTCTATTTTAGATGGATTTACTCAAAATGCCTCCATTTATTTTGTGCATCTACAGTGATAGACTCTTACATGAATTGGCTTTAGTTCCCTCAATAATCCTGCAAGGTGGGAAACTGAGCGGTTATAGGAAGTAATTTATCCAAAGTCCAACAGTTACTTGTCTAATCCAGACCTGTTGTCTTAAAACCATCATCTGGAGTAGCAAAAGAAATCATTCAATTTAATGTTGTAAATATTGTGGAATATCTGTACAGATTTGGGTTCTTTGAATTGTCATTTTGTGATTCCAAATTAAGAACAGAGGTATAATGAAGAACAGAGGGGTAATTTACCAACTGTTGCTTTTAAACCACTGGTTTTTATACCATTGCATCATCACCTATTGCATCACAGCCAAAAGCAGAGTTTACATAAAGTTTTTGTGAGCTGTACATCAAGGTGCCCCGGTCATAGACAAAGAGTTGTCATTTGACTTCGGTTTGAACAGTCAAGTTTTCTCTCCTGAATTCTGACATGTGAGTGAAAGGACACAACTTGGGAAAACAGATGGAGTGTCCTTATTCCCAGGGCAGCATTCTTACAACACAAACAAGCAGTTCAGGCAACTCTGCCTTTGAAATCTGTTATTTTTGTGGGCAGCTCTTTAGTCTTCCTATAGATTTTGTAAGGATAGCATGCTCTCCTTCCAATAAACTTTCTTTTTCTTACATTAAGCAGAGTCAGCTCCTGCTGCTAGCAATGAACCCTAAATTATGCATAATTTAACTGAGAGTGATCTTTTCTTTCTGTAAATACCTATTGCATTGAGAGTCCACACCACACAATTCAGCATCAATGTCCTCTAATTCCACTAGGAACGTTGCCTCCCTCATTTGAATGTAAACTACTCAGACATTCCTATTATTATTCTTTGGGGTTTCCTCATATGACCTAACATAGGGCTATGTACTACATTGATGGACGGACTTAAAAAGCATATTAAGATGAAGATGATGGTGAGGGGTGGGCTTCTGGGTAAATCAGGGATAAAATATAAAGATCAGGGAATGTCAAAGCAGAAGTCCAAAGTCTTCTCCTTGTATCATGCTTTAACCCACTCGTGACAATCGTAAAAACATAGTTCTCCACTAGGACAGCTATTCAGACAAACAATAAGTACATGAAAACAATCATACTGGTCAAGTCGGCTTGTGTTTATACAAACCTACTCTCTCCTACATGGGGAAAGGAGCTAGGGGTCACTGAATTCCCACAGAATAATGACTGAGTCATGCACATGTTATTTTCGCACAAATATGTAAAAATATTACTAGAGTGGTATTGTCTTCTTTCATCAGCATTAATGATGATTGAAAATATGAAGGCAATTGGTAGGAAGAATATAAAACTCTCATTAGATGCTATAAATGTATTACAGTAGTCTCTCCCTCCATTATTCTTGTTTTTGCTTTCCATAGTTTCAGTCATCCATAGTCAATCACAGTCTGAAAATATTAAATTGAAAATTCCATAAATAAATAATGCCTAAGTTTTAAATTACGTGTCCCTCTGAGTAGCACGATGAAATCCCTCGATGTCCTTTTGGTATATGAGATGATGCACCAACTAACTGAGTCACCCGGCCATGGTTGTATTTTGAAGATTTTTTTTTAATTGTAGTAGAATGATTTATTTTCCTCAGCTTGTAGAGCATAAACATTTTATTTCACAAAAATCTCACTAGGAAAGAATGACTTTTTGTACTGAATTATTGAAATGCTTATTCTACTGGTAAAGTCATTCTGAGATATGAATATAGAGCTTTGGTTTGTTTACAGGCATGGCTGTTCTTGCCTGAATATTGAGAAAACAAAAAGAAAGCAAAACCCTTTGGGGAAAATGTCTAGATTTTTAGAACATAGTATTTCTTCTGGTTGCATAGTGTAATAGCTAAAGCAAAGTTTCCTCTTTGCTTTTACCCATATACTAGTAAATGCATGTCTTTTAGCAATTACAAAAGGTAACTGCACCTCAGAAAGGTCTCATTCACCTTGAGATGAATTAAACGTTCCTCACCATTCCTACCTACCATGCTTTTCTTCACTCCTATAATTTTCTTTGAAACTTTTCTTAAAGATATGTTACTATGGTAAAGTATACAAGGATAACTAAATTAAACATGTCTTTCAAATTTGTGCATGAAGAACATTTTATGAAACTAGCAATTGTCCGTGAAGTCATTTGATTTTTGAAGGATATCATGAACTCTACAAAACTACATAAAAATTATTTGAGAACTTAATTTAGGAAGTGTGTAAAGAAATACCAAAAAATAAAACAAGGATACAAGAAACAGGAACAGCTAAGCCTTATCCAGAAGAAGTTAAAAAAAAATCTAGTGCAAAATCAAGAATATTGTAAATTCAAGATTATTCAAAAATTCCCCTTAGAGAAGGAAAGTTAAATGACACAAAACTGCACTAACTTCTTTGTGCATCTAACCACATTACCTGATTCACAGAAAATATCATTTATATAGCAATATTGTATTTGATCTTTACTGGTTTTGCGACTGAATCTACAAATTATAAAAAACATAATTTAGTGACTGTCATAAAATGTAACTATCAATATCTACACTAATAAAAGAAAACATGCAAATTGACCATACCTTTGCTATGCCTTAAGCCACGCCCCCCAGCCAATCAGAGCAACTATATGCAAATTAACCCAACCAAGATGGCGGCCAGCAGCCATGGAGCTGGAGCGAGCAGGAGGCTTGGTTGCTTCAGTGATGGAGGAAGCCAAGCTCCCTGCCACGGCAAGCTCTGAGCTCCACTCAAAGCAACAAAGTTTCAATTATAGAAGGTAAATAAACCCAGAATAAAAAAAAAGAAAAGAAAAAAGGAGAGGCTGGGAGTTTCCATCACTGTGGGGCTTGGCCAACCTGAAAATGGCCCTCAGCCCCCCACC